>NW_008238340.1:1300281-1336509 GCF_000691975.1 Corvus brachyrhynchos
ACCCACAAACACGGGGACACACACACGGACACACGGACAGACACGGACACGGACACGGACACACACACACACACAGACACGGACACGGACACACAGATACACACACAGACACGGACACACACACGGACAGACAGACGTACACACACACACGGACACAGAGACACGTGCATTTCGTGGTGCTGTCACTGGTGTCCGCGGGCGGCCCGGGGCTCTCCTTGTCCTCGTCCCCGCCCTGGATCCAGGGGCGCCCGGCGGGGCCCCCGCGCTCGCTGTCCCGTGGGAGTCCCGGGGCTACTCCGCCAGGGAACATCGCCCTCCGCAAGGCACTGGTGGGAGGGAGGCACTGGCTGCCTTTGCACCACGTGTTGTGATTTCTCTTTTTCCCCGTATTAAACTTTATCTCACCCCAAGCATTCTTTTCCCTCATGTTTAGTCTTCCAGTTCTTTCCCGCCATACCCCTGGGGATAAGGGAGGAGGTGCGGGAGTGGACACAGCTGGTGGGTTTCTGTCTGCTTTCAGGACGGTCAACCCGCCGCGATAGTAAAGAACCCAGCAATTAACAGCCATGTAAAATGGAAAAATGGGGGGAAATGAGAGAGCAATTTGGAGAGTTAAATGCTGATTTATTCTTAAAGAGAAACATAATTGAACTTTTTCTGCAGTCAAGAAACTCTCTTAATGAAATCTCATCTGCTGTTGTGGAGCTGAGTTTTGGAAGAGCTTGCTCATAATGGTACTAACATAGTCTCAGACTGACCAGACGGTTAATTTACTAAACCTGGTTTTGGGTTTTGTCTGCTGGGCCAGCCTTGTAGTCTGGTGCAAGTTTCATTCTTGAGGACCAGTTCATGCAAGCTGTGTATTTGATTAGTGCAGTAATGACTGCATCTCTTAGGTTTCTGCATCAGCAGCCCTCTTCAATTCTGCCATTTGACTCTGCTTTGTGTACACTGTAGGATTAAGCATTTTGCTACCAGGTCTACATGGTTTCTCATGAAAACCCTGGATGGGATTGTCCACTGAAGAGGAACTACAAACAAAGCTCTGGGGGCTGCACCTGCTCATGGGCAGGCTGTGGACTGTCACACTACAACCTGTAAAAAATCAGATGCAATATACTTACAAGCAGGTCATGTAGAGCAGAAACTTTTTTTTTGTGGTTCCTTACAGTGACTAAAGGATTACTTCGCTCTCAAAGTAGGATGGAAGAGATGTATTCAGAAGAAGGCACACACTTTGTATGGGGAAATTTTCTTTTTTAATTTACAGCAGAAAGAATATAAAGCATTCAGAAAACATTTTCCATATTTTAAGGGCAATTCAAAACATTTTGCATGGTTCCAGCAGCTGAGTTCTTCAACAGATCCATTGATTCAGTGATGCTTTACATGCACAGTTACAAAAATAAAACTTACAAAAGAGAAGACATCTATACTAGTTTTACATGCAAGTCTTGGGGACCCCCCATTGGGCACCAGCTATTGTGTGGAACTGCCATAAGCGTGCAACCAGAGAGGGGGTTCATGTTATATTCTGTATTTCTTTCACACAGTATTACTGCTGTCGAATGTGTTTCACAAAGGAGCGATTCTATTATCAGAAGACAGAAGATCTGGCTCCTGGCACTTGGGAATTTGAATTTTCCTAGAAAGCTGCACTTACTTATCTTAGGTGAAAATGTTAAGTTCCACAACCACGAAGAGGGTTTGAAGAATCACTTCACTGTGGGGGAGTGCTCCTCCCTCCCCAGTGACACACTGAAGGGTTACGGCCCGACACAACAAAGCACTTGGGAGCTGTACCTGGCTTCAAGCATGCCGGGAGTCCTGGAGCTGTGCTGCAGAACTGCCTGCATGTTTAACAGCCAGTACAGGCTTAAACGTTTGGCTGAAGCAGGATCTAGATTAGTAGATACACCACCAGGCCCATGGATCTGGAAGAGTAATTTGAAATAGCTCTGTATATTACTGAATCATTTTCTGTAAAGACAAGGAGTTAAAACATTTCCACTGAGGTCACTACTCTTGTTAGGAACAGATCAATTCTATATTGTTACGTACTCGTTAATGGGTGCAATATTTCAGTTTCAAAATGTCAAGAGTTCTTCCAGTACTAATACAGAGCATTTCCAATTCATTCCAAAGGAGATTCTTCAGCGTCTCCTGTTCTGTTTTGGCGTGAGAGGAAAATTTGATGGTTAAGATTCCAATTGCAGACAGTAAATCGAGGCTTCGAGGCTGCCCACAGGCACAGTGCGAGCGCCAGGCCATTTGTTTCGCCTTTTTCCCTTTTTTTTAAAATTGAATCAGGTCATAAAGCAGCAGTTCAGAAATGTACAAGAGAATTCTGGTAATGAGCTATAGCACATCTACTGTAATTCAATGCTGGCAGTGAAAAGAAGTAATTAAAAACAGGTACAATTATAGAAAAGGCACCAAGAGCACTGACCCCAGTTTTTTTTGCCACAATCTTTGTTTTTACTCTTCTTTTAAAGACACCAGTTTCAAAGCTTCTTATGTGTGAATATTTTTTGGCTTCACAACAAGCCTTGCGTTTAAACATTGCAGTTGGTGGCCGGGATCAAGCAAGAACAACTATTCCAAAACTAACAATCTCAAATTTACACAAGTTCATTCAGAAATTTCAAACTGCCATGAGCGAGACAGACAGGAGCAGTTTCTGATCTCAGACACATGTACGTGACCCACAAGTAATGACACGGACTTCAGGAGTTTCTTCCCTTACATTCCTGTGTAATGAAGATCAGAACTGGTTCCCATTGTTGAGAATCTGTGACAGTTTTAAATTAGTAGTTCAATTTAAAAAAAATCTAATTTCTTTGGCTCCTCACTATGTGGAAATAGCAATATACCATGACACCCCTACAGGATCAGTTTGCATCTTTTTTTTAAGTTTTACTTAATTTTTTAAAATTTTTTGTGCAATTTTTATTACATTTTCTGACTTCCAGCAGGAGATATGAAAATGTGAAACATATTTTCTACTTTCGTACTATTTATTTTTTTTTCATTTTATGTTCATTCTAAGTGTTCTTTATTGGAGTGAGTGTATGGTGTTAAGCTAAATACGGTTTTTGTACTCTTATGATTATCTGCTTTGCAAAAGTAACTTAATTTTCTTAAGCAATATTAGCATTCACATTACTTGGCACCATTGGCAAAAAAAAAAAAGAAAAAAAAAAGACGGGGGTAAAAAAAAAGAAGGAAGGAATACATAAATTAAACCCAACTGAACCAAACTCCTGGTAGCCAAAATCAAATGTAAACATATCCTTTTTTTCTTTTTTTTTTTTTTTTTTAAAGTAATGTTGCTCTGCCTTTTTTTCCTAAGTCTAAATACAGTAGCTCTTTTTTTGCCATTTAGTCATGCTTTAGCAAAAATGTTCTTCTAAAGAACATTTAAAATAAAGTTTCTTATAGTGAAATAAAGTTTTTGTTTCATTTTACAGACCATAGCCACTAATGCTTTGCTTTGTTCATTTCTTTTTCTTGAGTTCATGCACATATCTCTTTAATATATACAATATGTACAAACAATACATCCACACTCTTCTCGTTCATTCAGACAAAACTATACAAATAATAATTTTATCTTGCCAAGTTATTGACCCTTTGTGAATAAAATATTTAGTAATTAATCAATATATTCCCTTTCAAATATTTTTTTCTCATTTTCCATTTCTACCTTCTATATATACAGAAACTGCCCAGATTTTGATGAAGTAGCCAAAATAAGAAATTTACTGGCCAGAATGCAGCACCACTGATCTTTAGGTGGCATAAAATGTCCAGGCAACATATGTACGTGACTGCAAAATGACAAGAGGTTTGACAAGTACATAAGAGAAAAAGCTACATGTTTTACAAATTATTTAAGAACTTAATTAAAACAACAGTACATGAAGGTAAGGCTAGAAAATAAAGTGCTGAACATGAGAGAAAGTACATGACAGCTGATATGTTTGCAGGTTCTAGTAAAAATACAAAAAAAAAAAAGGGTAAAACTTGCTTAAGCTGCTCTCTCTGTTCCTCATGCAATACCCGTGTCTCTCATACACCAACCCCTCCTGTAAGTTCCCACGGGATGTATTAAAAACCTGCAGATTTAAAAAGTTGCATTAAGTGTGCTGTAGAGGTTTAAATAAAACACAAAAGACAGGAGTGCGAAGGAAATGAGGATGCATGGACCCAATAAAGATGTACTGATCTAAGCCCCTCCACTGAGACTCTCAAAGCTTCAGTTTCTTGGAGATGACTGACAGGTGCAGGAACAGCATTCTTGTGTTGCTTGTGCATTCCCACCTTTTCTGAACAATATTTTTGGTATAATATTTGTACAGTTCCACATGTTGTTTAATACAGCCCTATATGAAAAGGATAATTAATCGCTTCTTCCTTCCTTCTCGGAGAATGAAGCAACTCACGGTTTCCTCCTGGTGTCTTGTTTTCCCCACGATCCAACAGAAGATTGAGTTCCAAGATGTCTTGCTGAACAAATTAAAAGTTGTCCATGAAAGTGCAAATGCAATGACCAAAACATTACTGTTAAAATCCTGCAGCTGGTATTTCCAGAACTGCAGTGGTTATTTTTGTTGTTGTTGCATGTCTCTGCTAAAAACAGAAAATGAAAACAGTCTGAAAAGCAATGTCACATTGCTACGGGATGCTGCTGCGTATCTTCAAGTTCCTTGGCCTTTTTCAATTCTTTCACTCTGAAAAAACAAAGAGGAGCTATGTAACACTTCTATTACAAATCTCTTGAAGACAGAACAATCACAAGGATTCATCACTCCAACCTCCCGTGCAGAAGAGGCAGCTCCCAGAGACATGGCAGGAGGGTAACGCCTTCCCAACACCATAAACAGTTGGAAGCGCAAGAATGGACCACTGGAGATCCCAGACAAACACGTTTGGAGAGACACTTGGTTCCAGTTAATGTTTTCCCCCCAGTAGTGGCAACTACAGCTGGGTTTTGTTCTGGTGGCCTGATTGCTTGAGGTTTCCCGGACTGCTGTTCACTGCCTGACCCTGCAGCTGCTTCCTATTTGTCGTGGCAAAGGGGCTGTTCAGTGCTGAGCCCTTTTCTCCACACGGTGCTGAGGCAGCGACAGCACAGTGGGGGAAAATCAGTCTGTCCAGCTTGGAAAGGAAGCCTGGTGCTGATACAAGAACTTAACGTAAGAAAGTATTTATGTGCAAGCAGAAGAACCAGTATGGGTGTGAAGAAAGGTACTTTGTTTCACAAGTACTCCAGCTGCTGGTGCCTGTACGTTTTATGTTGCTGGTAGCATGTTGGTGTATTTTCCCAGCAGTGCAGGATGCTGTGTGCCAAGGGAGATGAACCTACAGTGTGGAAGTCACTCTTCCTAGATGTGGCCTCATGCCCCAGTTCTCAATTCTCTCAAATGCATGCCATACCTTACCTCCTCTAACCTGTCAGCACAAGAACTAAACCATCACTGAAAGCCAAGAAAGTTAAAAATTAAATTAAAGGATGAAGAAAAAGGGAATCATTTCAATCCCATTGAGTGAAACAGCTCTGCACTGGAGCTGGGCAGCAGCAAAACCTCTGCTCAGGCTGAGAACCTGGCTGTGTGTCAGTGCAGGCTCCCTGCAGAGGAGCCAGACCAAATCCAGAGGTACTTCCATGCTGCCCCTAAAACAAAAGGTGCCCAGCTGTGCTTGGGGCTGGCTCTGCCTCCGCTTGCAGGGATTTCCTCTGCAGTGAGGTCCCTTTGCCACCTGCCTCTACATGTCCTCCCTCTGCTCCTGCAAGGGGAAGTCCCCCACAAAAGGAGCAGTTTACAGCTCAAAATGAAAGGCGATCTAGCTAAGCATGTACAGGCTCAAGTGCTCATGTGATGTTGCAAAAACTTGAAAGGACAAGTGACAAAGGTGTAATACAAAAAAATAGTGTAAGAGATGCAAATCTGTGTAATGCAACCAGCTACAAGTGAAAGCATTTAACAAAGCCCAAGTAAATAAAAGTAATAAAACATGTCAGGAGAGCTGAGAAGCAGCAGTGACAGTTTGTAGCTACTGTGCGTAGACTTACACCCACATATCTTCTTCTGGCTCTTGCACCAGCCTAATATAAGGATACAATGAAGGCTATAAATTGATCTCTATAAATACACCTCCATTTCACGTTTTATTTAGTCATTTTTCTGCACGTACTGTTAGTCAGAACCACAGTGAAAAGGGAGCTGGGTGCTTTTACCTCTGTTTTAGCTGACTTAAAGCTCTAGCACTCAAATGCATTCTCAGTATTTGTGAAATGTGGCCAACAGGGGTCAAATCAGACTAAACTGTATGCAGGTTAGACCTTTGCTAATTATCTTAATTCCACTGTTGGAGAATATCATGTATGGAAAGACAGAGGGCTCTGCTAGTCCAAATGCACACAGTGTGTTCAGAGTCTGATGGCCACTGCTGAAGGGGCCCCAGCATTCCTGAAATCCAAGCCCAGAACAGGAGCCCAGAAGGCTCTCCCAGGTGCCAAGCAGTGCTCTGGTCCCCAGGCTGAGGAAGGCACAAGGCAGCACCAGGGGTTCTCAGTTCCTACTTGGACAGTGCTATGCCGAGCCTGACTGCCTGCTACAACTTCACAGAGAAATCTTCTACAGAAGATTTTGGCTCTACACAAGATGGTGTCTAAAAGAGCCTGTTGACATCAAGAGAGTGGAGACTCCAGCACTGCACAGAAGGCAGCAACAAGCCTCTACTCAGGCTGACAGCCTGAGTTCTATCTAAGTTCATTGGGGTTCTTCATGCTGAGTACAGCTAGATCCCCTTCTCATTGCAAGAAACAGGAGGGCTGGCACAGTAAGCCAAAACCAGTCACAAATTACAAGCTACTCATCTTCAGTCTATCTAGTTTTATTTTATTGGAGCAGAAAAGCAGCCTCTCACTTGAATTTATAACCAATATGTCTAGTAGTGCACCATTTAGAAGCAGGAGAGCCAAAATCCCTGGTGCTGTGCTAGAAAAGGTGTTGTGCCTCTGTGCAATGGACAGTTTTTAAGGCTTAGATTAACTGTGTTTAAGATACCATCAATTAATGCATGATTTGCAGTGCAACTTCCAAGTGTTTTCTGTTGCACTTCAGTACTGTAATGTAAAATTAACCTGTTATTATCTCACTGAGAACATGCACATTAAGTAAGCTGGTGGCTCTTCCACTGAGACATGCTATTCCTTACTTTAGCACTTCACATGCAAGCGCTACACTAATGAAGCACTTTTGCTGGAAGAATGCAAGACATGCTTTGCTGCAAACTTCAACCTACAGCATGCAATATCTGTACTGGTGCAGAACTATCCCATCTCTTTGCCTGGAACACACATGCCAACAGAAGTTAATTACTGCAGCACTCAGCGTTTGCACTAATACAGGTCCTGTTCAGAAACAGAGAATCACAGAAACAGAATGTAAAGGGTTGGAAGGGACCTTAAAGATCATCTAGGCGCAACTCCCCTGCCATGGGCAGGGACACATTGCCCTACAGCAGGTTGCTCAAGGCCACATCCAACCTGGCCTTGAACACTTCCAGGGATGGGGCAGCCACAGCTTCTCTGGGCAACCTGTTCCACTGTCTCTTAATCCTCACAGAAAAGAATTTCTTCCTAATATCTAACCTTAAGTTCTCCTCTTTCAATTAGTATCAATTACTCCTCATCCTATCACTACAGTTCTGGATGAAGAGTCCCTTTTCAGCTTCCCTGTAGCACCCTTCAGACACTGGAAGGTGCTGTGAGGTCTCCACCACCTTTTCTTTTCCAGGCTGAGCAGCCCCAACTTTCTCAGCCTGTCTTCATAGGAGAGGTGCTCCAGTCCTCTTATCAGCTTCATGGCATCCTTTGGACTTGCTCCAACAGTTCCACATCCCTCTTATGCTGGGGACACCAAAACTGTGTGCAGGATTCTGAAAAGAGCAGAGTAGAGGGGGAGAATTCCCTCCTCCCCTGCTGCCCACACTCCTTTGGATGCTGCCCAGGACACAATTGGTTTCTGGGCTGGGAGCACTCAGTGCCAGCTCAGGGTGAGTTTTTCATCAACCATGACCCAAGTCCTTCTCCACAGGGCTGTTCTCTATCACTTCTCCCAACCTGCCTGTGTGGGGGGGATTGCCCTGACCCTGGTGTAGGACCTTGCACTTTATTTTGTTGAACTTCCTGAGGTTCACACAGTCCCACCTCTCCAGCCTGTCCAGGTCCCTCTGGATCCATCCCTGCCCTGCAGCGTGTGACTGCACCACATAGCTCCATGGTGTCAGCAAACTTGCTGTGGGTGCCCTTGATGCCACCACCCATGGCACTGATAAAGATGTGGAACAGTAGTGGCCCCACTACTGGCCCCCACGTGGACCACGAGCCACTGACCACAGCTTTTTGCACGTGGCCATCCAGCCAAATCTTCATCCAGCCAGTGGTCCATCCTTAAAACCATGTCTCTCCAATTTAGAGACAAGGATGGCATATGGGACAGTGTTGAACACTTTACATTTGCAACACGTTCCTTGGTCAGGTGTGATTTACATCATTTACATGCAGGTGTAATAATTACTACTGAAAAACACGGACACAAAATAGTAGAGAATTGCCCTAAGGGTATAAACTGAAATCTGCCAGAGGTACATTAGTGAAAGATGCTATTTAGCATGTAATGGCTTAAAACAAACCCTGCATTCCACAGCATTTACACACGTGGGCCTCAAGATGATGACCATCCAAATTCACTAAGCTACCATATTTTTTTAATTAGTGGATCTCTTTGTTCAATATATGCAATAGTGCATGTGTCTCACTGCAGGGGAAGTGCAGGGAGGTCCTGTGAGTCCTTTATTCCATTAACAGACTGCCTGGTACAGATGGAAACTTGCAGTCTGCAGCTGTCAGTCTCTCCTCCTCTCTCCAGAGTTGGCCCTGGGATGCCAGGGAAGTTCTTCCTTCTCCTGGCAGCTGGTGCAGGGCAGTCCTGCTCACCACAGGCTCTGCAGCAGGCACAGCCACAGTGAACTGAAATACCTCCAAACGTTACCAAAAATGGAACCAATCCATGGCCAGAGTGGCACTGGGGAAGCACTGAGGTGCTATTGTGAACACCATGCTGCTTCCTCAAACCATGATAAACAGGAGGTGCCAGAACCAGTGCATGCACTAAGGTAATGCTTTATCTAAAACATTTTGTCAAGAGAATCTAAAACTAATTGTCTTCAACCAATTAATTCTTTCTTGGATAGTCTGTACTGCAGCCTTTCCTGTGTCTTTGAAGTCCTTTCAGTCTTTTGTTAACTCTTCTTCTCTTGAGTTCCTCACTCAGTGGCACTTTGATTTGATTACAGCAATATAGTCTCGATAGCAGGGGCTGGTATTTCCTCTTCATTAATACTCAGCGTAATAAACCCTCCAAATTTTTAACTGCAGTTAAAAAATAGAGGGAAGAATTTTGGACAAATTAGGACCCTTGAAAATAGAAATCTTCTGAGTACGTGCTGCTACAAGAGATTGTAAGTGAACAATATAGCACTGCCTTCATGCTACAAGGCAATCTTCTTTGGTTAACATTTTTCCACTCTTAAATTGAGGCAGGGGAAGAGAACCAAAGCGTAGCGTTTGCGGTTACAAGCATTAATATACTGCTCTAAGAAAAAAGAACACTACTGGGATTTATAGAATTGAACAGCAGAAAGAATGTTCTTAGAGAAGATTGGTAGACTTGCAGTGAGACTCTTATTTTTTTAAACAACAGAGGAAATGAGGGCACTGGAAGTGATAGCAGCAGGCCAGGTGCTGCTGGATGGTGTGCAAACCTCTCCAAGAGTCTACAAGCACTGTCACGCTGGCTTGGATCACTTCTGGGAGCACCTCCCCGAGCTGAATGGGGGCTGGAGTGAGGACAGTTCAAGTAACACCCAGCTGCAAGTGGAACACCCCAGAATGGGAAACAGGACCTGGCTTTTGCAGGTCTCCAAACAAAAAAGCACCATCCTATTCCAGCAGCTCTGAAACCATGCACAAAACTGCAAGGACCGTACATCTGATTTCGCACCGATGAAGCCTTGAACAAACACCTCCTCAATAACATATTCTCTAGACAGTAAGCACTTCTAAGGCACAAAGTTACTCCCTCTGCAAGTGCTGAAGAGCAGATGGAAGGAAAAAGCACGTGCAATAGAGATGACCACTGCTAAGGTGTCTGAAATCACAGCCATGGTGCTGACATACTGAAAGAAGAGAAGATGATTTCAAACATGAGCTTTGAACCCTGACTCTTGGGAGATACATCCTGGTTCCCAAACTGCTCCAGCCAGCCCAAGTTTCTGCCTTTCACACTGTGTTGCTCATTTGGACACCATACAGAGGGTGCATCAGTATGTGCTGAAGCAATGTAGAAAGCAACAGCCCCAGCGAGTGGCAGCTCCTCTCCCCGTGCCCTCCCCAGTCCTGTACGAGGTGTCAGCAAATGAACCAGCCCTACTCAGGAAAAGTCACAGCAAACGATGGCTTCATGGGTAAAGCGTAACACAAAGCTGCTTCATCAGAGTGACTCCGTAATGCCCAGCCAGGGAAATGCTGAATGAGTCCGAATGCTGAAGATCAGTTTACAGGACAGGGTGCAAGAGCCAGAGAAGGCTGGCTGGCGAGTTACCTGTTGCTCTGAGAGCTGAAATGGTCTGTGGGATATTTAAGACAAGGGAGATCTTGCCTTTTTCCAGATACCTCATTTAGGCAGCAAAACAAAAAAGACAGAAAGGCCCAATAAGAACGACACCCGAGAGCACGCGGTCTGCAATTTAATACACACATCTGAGCTCCAAATACATTCAGCCCCTGCAAGAGGTAAATGAAAAAAGAAATTACTTTGAAAACTCTTGTTGCAGGTACAGTGACGCATATCCCAATATGACATTTTCACACATCGTCCTGAACTCAAACAAATGGGACTTTCCTACCCCTTGAAATTTTCCCCCGTTCTCAATCTTACTAAGAGATGTGAGAAACCAGGTACCTCAATGCAATGCCTGCTGCACGGCACAGATTAAAACCACATAAAATATACAAGTCCCAGATGCACAGGAGTAGGAAAAGGTTTGTTGCTAAAATGCCAAAAGAGGGAAGAGTATGCAGAGAACAACAAAACATGGCAGATGTTGTTTATTCAGGTATGAAATGCAGCTGTACTTACCAGAGAACTGACTTCAGATGCTACACACTTGCTCCCCCAAAACTGGAGAGCAGCATTTAATCAAACCATGAGAACATGGCAGGGTAAGGGGGTCTATTTGTACATGGAAGGTGAATGAAGACAGTTTTTATTACTCATGGTCACAGGTAACAAGTGCACTTGTTCCGCCCCAGGGAGCAACTTTTGCTGTAGGCAGAAGGTGCCTCACTGGTCACCACCTAGTGATGGGAAAGACTCACTCCTTGTGATCTGCTCCAGATCATCTCCTGCCAAGGGTAGGGCAGAGAGGGTCACGCTGCAAGCAGCTGTGCTATTTGTTCAACTCTACACCCAGACTGGGAGCAAAGCTCTCTTCTGCAGGAGGCTACAGCGGATAGTTTGACTGATACGCAGGCAAACATTTGTGTAGTGGGGCATGGTGAGTAGCTGAAATCCCTCCACTGAAGCAGGTTTCCTTAACTGTTACTTAAAGGCAACAGCAACTGGATGGGTTTTTTTTCCCCTAAAAGGTATTTTAATTTCTACTGCAGAAGGATAACAAGTCTTGTCTCACAAGAGTTGGCCAGTAAAATCTCCTGCCTCTCCTTCCTCACTGATCCTGGTGTAATGTCACCCAAATAAATCCAGAAAAAAAAAAAAAACCAATCAATTTGGAAAGGTTTTAAAACTGAAACCCAGGAGCAAATGCTGTGACCATTATCTCCAACAGCACGAGTACAGAAAACACCCTGTTCGTGTATTACAGACAGACACGTCTGCAGGCATGCCCTCAGCACAAGGGGCTGTGTCAGCCTGTGCACATCAGCAGGCCTGGGAATGCTCTTCATGTGTGTGCACGCCAGCAGCAGACACACAGGGTGTTACCAGAATGCAGAGCAGCAAAGAATGTTTTGCTATTACAGACTTACTTTGGCAGAACAGTAGTCAGTACATTTTCAGATAGCTCACAGTTTACTTTTTCCAGACAGAGAGCTGCCCCATTTCCCCATCAATCACACATCAGTGGTCACTCCAGGCAAAACCTGGAAATGCTACCAAACTTCCAGAATTTGCTTCCTGCTAATTTCTCATATGCTGTTCCACACGCAAAGCCTTAAAAGTGCAACAACTGTTTCTCCTCCAATACCAGCCTCTGCTGACAGCAACCCCTGCCCTCAGGGCACGTCTAGGCCTTTGCCCTCATTTCATCCAATTCCTACTTCACCTGTTATTAGTAAAAACTCCAAATTTTAACTTGTAAAGAAACAAGGACACACAACAAAAAATGGTAGCATAGAAGTCACAGTCTGGAAACAAATGTCATCAGCTGCTGCTTCTTTGTTAGCCTAAATAGTTAAACAAATAATGGTGGCTCCAGCAGGCTTTAGCCCAGCTCATGCTCTCACTCTTGAGCCTTGAAAATGATCTCTGCAATTCCAAGTCAATAAAACTCCGTGATCAACAACAAAGTTTTCTTTACAGAACATTACATGGAAGCAGGGGTCCAGGCCACCCCTCCCTTGCTGAAAACAGGAGCAATAAGCACACAAACAGTGATGTTTCTGACGGCAGTTTTTGACAAAAACCCTGCTGCCCTAATGACCTCTCAGGTGCGAGACGGAACAGAGCAGCCTGCTGGCAGCTGAGGCACATGCCTTGAGAGATCTGCCATGGAATTCTCTCACTGATACCTGAAGATTTTTAGCTTTTTCATGTATTTGTAGCTTTGCAGATTTTTAATATAGAGTTTTATAGTTTCTAGCACCTTCTTACCCTTTTTCACACTTTAAAACAATAGCTAATCCTTTTGAACACATTATGTCACATTCTTGAAATTCTATTTAGTCTTATTTTCAAGAAAAGAATTTCTAACAAGGACATCTTGTTTTGCACCAGTGAGAATGAAAACAAGATACGGGGCAAAGAACTGGAGACACTCCAAGGGGCAGGCCCAAGGGTGGGTCACCATAGCCTCCTACTGGATGCACCTGCTAGACAGACTAATTAATTAACATTATAAAAATTGTAAAAATCCTATACCACATGTGCCCATACCTACATTTTCCACATCTGAAAACTTTCATTAAAGAACTGCTCTTTATAGTACCATTTTAATATTGTTTGGAAAGCTTTTCTTTTGATTCCAGGCAGCACCACCCCTTGCCACCCTGCTGTCATGCAGCCAACCAGCCACTAACATGACTGAACACACAGGTGAGTGGGCTCTTCATGCTGAGAATGAGACTCCCAACAGAAGCTCTCTTGGCACTTACTACAACACAGTTACAGCATCTTCATGTCTTTTTTTTTTTGTTTTCCTTCCCAATATGTGGATTAACAAACGAGAGAAACAGCTGTCAAAAAGCTGGCCCTATAAGGCAACCAGATGTGTCACTTACCAAAGACCAACTTCTAGAAGATAAGCACTGGTGCTTAACCACCTTTGGGAGTAAAAAGCAGTGTGAGGAGCTCTTCTGCTTCCATCTGGCTCAGGCAGAAATAAACACCCATTTAGAGCAGGCTGCACCTGTAGTGCAGCTTCCTATGGTCTACCCTGAATGCTGCTGCAGACCATGACAACAGAACTCACTGAGTGTGTCTGAGTGCAGACCCTGTCAAATTCCAACATCTACTCACAGCCCTTTTGGATACTGAAAAAATACCCCACCGACAACGCCATCTAAGCATGCCCATGATGAATATACATGTCCTTTTTCACACATTCATGCATTGGTAACATCTACTGCAGAGCTCTGTCCTGTTACAAAAGCAGCAGTGTTAGTCATTGCAGTAGGGTTAGTTTAGACAGGATTCTTTCATATAATTAATGGAGGTGAAACTTACTGGCATATCTCGGCCGCAGCCCCATGCAAGCAAGCAGAAAGCAAATATATTTAAAATGGAAGAGAGGAACTGGCTAGCAGGCAGCTACACTCACCCTTTTGTACAGCCTATGGTCCACCAGAGGGCTTCAGAGTGCAAAACAATACCAAAGAGCCATTAGACACACATGGCAACAACCGTACCTTACCCAGAGCTTCACTTCAGGGAGGAGGAGACAGCACTTCTGCTTGCCTGGAGAGAAAGAACCCTTCCCACTCCTGCCTACGGGACTCCTCTTTACCAGGGAAAAGTAGTCCTGTGTTTAGGTGCTTTAGGGCAGAAAGTTATAAGCAAGTAGAAAAAACCCAACACTCTCATCCTCGTGGCATTGCTAGCTGCATCCTGCCTTCCCTTGCAGCAATCATCTCTTTTCTATCTCATTCCAAATGCTACTCCATAGAAAACACTGCAGATCATAATCCTAGCTTAGCAATGCTTTAGATACCCCCAGAAGAGTAAAAGTTTCCAACAAATCAGAGAAAGAATAGGGGATATGAGGTTACCTTCCCAGTGCAAGCTGACTGTACCATACATGAATTCAGCTCACCAAATCCAAAACCATTTGGAACTCCTGGATTTCCTTGCAGCTCTAGATGTGTCACATCTGGGGATCACTAAGTAGGGGGAGTCTTCCCAAAATCATTAACTGTGCAAAGCTTTGGTTCGGCCTCAGGATGTGTTAGCGGCCAGCTTCAGGCTGGAAGTTAGTCAAGTACAAGCTGACAGATTTGGGCACCATGGGAAGATGGGTGAAGCTCTCCTGGGAGGCCAGGAAGTTTCTGTTTCTCATTCTCAACAAACAACTGTGACAAATCATGTTGATACCGTGTTATGCTGATGCATGTTCTTTACCGGATTTTTGAGAATATGACAACAGATGGATAAATATGGGGGTTTTGTTCAAAGTCAAAAGGAAACAATACATGTCTGACGGTCAGAATGACTCCTGCTGATGAACGATCCCTTTTGTCTCCATGACACCGAAGAATATTTGGCTACTACAACTCCAGCATCTTCTCTAAGAGTATATTCAGCTAAAACTCACACCTTTTCTGATTTTCATCAACATCTATGTATCCACTACTGAGAGCTCCAACTGCAGAACCTCCCGCTAACTCTCCCAAAACACCTGAAATACCTTCTGCTCAGGAAACAAACATTCAGTTCAAGAGATCAGATCCCTGAGGTGATCAGAATGACATTTGAGATATTAAGCCTTTGTGCCAAAAAGTTACTAAGCAAAACAGGACAAGATGACCATTTGAGCTCTTCTGAATGCAAGCAGAGAAAGAGTTCTCATAAGTGGCTTAAAGTAGACTTCGATCAATTTTAAACAGGAAAAAAACCCCACCAAGCAGACGGTTGCCAGGGGAAACCCTGAATAAATCTCACCTCAAGGCTACAGAATAAGCTCTTGAGAGTAATTTTTTGGCCCAGCAACAGAATTTGCTCATGGACAAAAATCTAGGTTAAACAATTCCATTTTTTGAAGGTTGAATTTCTGAATTTTAAGAATTTACTGTCTTCTCACTTAGCTCACTCTCCTTACAACAGACTGCAACTGGCATTTGCAGCCTCTTCCCCCAGCTCTATCAAATGACAGAAATCTGCTACAAGACCCTGTTTGTTTGATGCTCCTGTGCATGCTCTCTTTTCTTTCACTCCCTCAGATTTTCCAAAAATAGTTGTCATTTCTATCCCTTGCACTGACAAGGCACTGTGGTTTAACAAGTGGCTTCACAGTGCCATTTTTATACTACAGAGCATTAACTAACATTAGGTATTAGCTGTTATGGCTCACCCCTGGATGTTCAGAAGCTTGGATGGCTGAAGTGCTTCCTTCTGGAGACTGGGGCTTTCTTAATTTCTTGTTTATAGCAGCAGTGTGCTAATTTTGAGCAATACAAGAAGAGACTGCAATGGGATTCCAACAAGCAGAAAAGAGTATGTGAGGCTCTTAGCCCAAGTTCCTGTGCCATCCTCATCAGCTGTACCCTGAGTGTCACACTGGACACATGGGAAACTGAAGGGATATAATCAGGAGGCTTACACAGAGGTGATCTGAAACTTACTTAGCATCCTAGGCTTTATTACTCTACCCTTAGAAAGAGGCAGGCAAGAAAAGTCAAGCAGGGAGGAATAATGTCATTATTAAGACACAAAGAAAACTCAGAAAGCTTGAGGAAGAGTAGGTGAGAAGGAAGCAATTCTCCCTGGTACCCCAGTGTACCTGCACCACAAGGCAGCTCAGAAAGAGGGTTGCAGAGCCAGGTTTGGGAAGCAAGGGATGCAGGTGCTGTTGCCAGGATATGGCTGTGCCAGGGGAAGCGCAGGGATCTGCCCATCAGGACGGGGAGCAAAGAAGCAAACAGATCAGTCTGAGTCAGCTGAGATGCTGGAGCAAGTGAAGCTCTGTTCTATTAAGCAGATGATCTGTATAGTTTCCAGTATTATATTTCCCTTTACAGTTGTTTACACAAGCAAAAGGCTTCCAATTTGTCTTTAAAATCCTGCACGGCAGTAAAGTTCTAAGAACTCGATTTGCTCAGAGTTTGTCACTGACTGCAGAGAGCAGAGGGACCAGATCCCTGTGTGGTTCCAGCAGCCTGAGGAACCCAAGGCTCAGCGAGATACAAAAGCAGTGTGACCCCAGGAACACAGATGCAGCTCAAGTGAGCAGAGCATGAAGTGTACACGCTGTTGGAAAACGTCTTCCTGCTTGCTAGAGCTTTTTTGCCAAGCAGGAGGAAAATGGGGAATGAGACCCTAATCTGTCACATTTCTAATCAGTTCCATAAATCTGGTAATCTTATGTATTTTTCAAGCAGATTCTGAATGCTGCTTTTGTCATTTTGGTAAGTCTTACTTTCACTTTTATCATTTACCAATGCCACAATGCTCCTGTTCAGATTTATTAATTACTAATGATAGTTACATTAACACAGTTTTAAACTCTTATGATTGCTTGGAGAAAGTATGTGACCATAACCCTGTTATCATTTCTATTTTAGAAGGAAAAGCAAGGCAGTTTTGAAACATTGTTAACATCTTCAGTGGAAACAAGTCACTTCTTCACTTTGTTGCATCCTAGCCAAGAATCATGGATGAATTACCAAGCAACCAAAGTGCCCGTGGACACAGACAGGACTGCACTGCTGCAGAAATTCAAGCACTGCGCAATGTGATGTGAGCCAGAGAGAGCCTAATGACAGTAAATCTCCCCTGCTCCTGAACTTCTGTCTGGAACACCCCAAGAGCTAAACCCAGCCTGCAGGGATGCCCAGAGCAGTGACCACACTGCTGGAGAGAGGAGACTGACCCTGGGTCTGGCCTGCAAACTTTAGTGGTGCAAATGAGCAGAGTCTCTCTACAAAGGGAAGAGGAGACACTGAGAAAGAGGAAGGCAATGAGCTGAAGTCAAGAACTGTTGGAATCATGGGCAATTTAAGCCCTGCAGAGTCTGTGTTACTCAACAGCTGGAGTCTTAACTGAGCCCAGTTGGGAGTGCACGGCACATCCTGGATGTTGGTGGGAACCCCAGGGACACAGCCAGACCGGCGGCATTCTCTGGGCCTGTGCCTGAGTCGGCTGTAAGAGCCTGTCAGGCTGACCCCAGAAACTCCCTGGATGGAAACTTGGCTCCCCCAGGGACTGCCTGGATCTCAAGCAGATCTGAGAGGATACAGAAGTTCTGAACCTCCAGGACATGCTGCACAACAAACGCAACAGAACAAACCCTTTGGTCTCTTACATATGCCCTGATGAAAGCAAGAAGTCGCTTGTGCTTCTTCATCAGTAACTGTGGCTGTTTCAAGTGCACTTGGAATCAGCCTGGGAACTACAAAGCCCTCTTTCTTGTCCATACATGTTACTTCCCACTGAACCTGCAGGTAAAATGTACTTCCATAGCATAAGCCACACTGACCTTCTGCAAAGTGCAGCTTTGAAATCCTGCAATAAGGACTGTGTCTGTTTATAAAATCAAGAGGCTATCACATGCCTCTCTAAGAGCTCTCCTTGTTAAATGTCACTGGGCTGAACTAAACATGCTTCAAAATGCATCAGGTGTGACCAGCTCCTGAGGGGATGAAATGCATGGGTAGTGAGAATGGAGCGGGCAGAGTCAGAAACACTGGAATTCACCGCTGTCTAGGCAAAGTCCCACTTTGCAACTTGATCATATAAGGGATCCTTTCAGCTAAAAACCAAAGCAAACACCCTGCTGATATGGCAGGGCTGGCTGCCACAGGGGAGCACTCTGGAAAGCCTGTGTTGCTCCCACACTGGCAGGAGCTGGTTCATCTTCATGTCTGTGGAGTGGCTGATGTGAACTAACCTGTGCTGCTCTGCTGCCACATCCCACCTACCCACATGGAAGAGAACACGCACTTGAGGAGAACCAACCAAATGATTCTGTGACCAAACTAAAAGCATTTCCAGCACACACCAGATGTCATCACATTTTGCACTTTCCCACATACCATGAATGTTCTGTGCAGCACTCAGAAGCTGTAGCTATGATTTAACAAACTTTTTTTTAGACTTCCCCAAGTCAAACCACCTGGACTGCTTTACATTATAAGCAATGGAGCTGTACACAATTCTCTTTCAGCAACAGTCCTAAATTAAAGATTTCACTTTTGACAGTGCATCCTGGAAACAGCTTGGCTTTGTTCTTTGATTAGAAGATCTGCAGTGAGCTGGTTCCACTATATTTACATTGCATTCATTGCAGACACACTTGAATACTGTCACATTGCTCTAAGGAAGGGCAGATACCAAAAGATAGTGTCATACCTGTGGCGGCAGCGTCGTAAAAACCGCATAATCTTGCGAGCAGCTTGATCCTGCTTCTTGGTAAGCAGACTGCTTCTAAACACAAAAAACCCCAACACTGAAGTGTAGGCAAAACTGGGGAAGAATACTACTAAATGCAAGAATAATTATCCTATGAACCACAGTCCTTTTCCCACTGGCCTTTGTCTGTGAAGCACAGCACAGCCTCGAAGAGCATAAAAACAACATACAAAGATCCCAGTAGCATCAACACCCCCGGGGCTCACCTGAGTTTCTGTTGTACGATGGTGGCCGCCCGACGGTTTTGCCTCCTCTTGCCACACTCTTTGTAGCTGCGATAGTACTGCTGGATCAGCATCGCGGCTCGTCGGCTCTGCTGGAATTTTTTCTGCTCATAATAACTTCGGAATTTGCTCTGGATAAGAATGGCAGCTTGCGTCATCTTTTTATAAAGTGCATACTACAACAGAAACAAAGAGAAGCTGAGGCATCCCAGTAAGACCAGCAAGAAGCAGGTTCCTACAGTGAAAGACTCTTGAGTCACTAAGACATGATGCGAAGTAAACGAGTATCTATTCCCTGACTGGGAATTGTATGAGAAAATGGTGACAGCGAACTGGAACAACCGTAAGATTAGGGGCAGAACTTTGTCTGCATCAAGAAAAAAAAAAACCAAAAAACTATCTGTTTTGCCACCTCTGGAATAGTCTGTCTGGATTAATGGAATCATAGAACAGTTTGCGTTGAGAGGAATCTTTACAGGTCATCTAGTCCAACCCCCCAACAGGAACAGGGACATCTTCAAGTAGATCAGACTGCTCAGAGCCCCATCCAGGGATAGGGCATTGACCACATCTCTGGGCAACCTGTGCCAGTGACTCACCAACCCCACTGTAAAAACCTTCTTCCTTGTATCTAATCTGAACCTACCCTTTTTCAGTTTGAAACCATTACTAGTTGTCCTATTGCAACAGGCCCTACTAAAAAGTCCCATCTTTCTTAAAAACCAAACAACCCCAAAAAATCCCCAAAACCACAACAGTTACAAGTCTAATACTGAGCCTAAGACACAGGCAAAACTAAATCTCATCAGAAATCCATAACAAGCATCTACTGAACTCACAAATCTGCATGAGCGGTCACACACTTCCCAAGTTACATCTAGCACTGTATTATTTCTAGCCCTGTGATCCCAAGTAAAGCAGGCACAAACTCTTTTAAAATAAAATCTTCATTCTACATTCTTTTCCTCTCACAGCATGCAAGGCGATAACCACTTAACAGAAACCATGTGCATTCATGCATATTTTTAAGTCCTTTCTAAGACAGAAATGTAGAATAATGTATAGAAGTTGCACTCATATTACTGTAACAGAGGTTTTCAGTGTTTGCTAATATTATTTTGATATGTTTTAATACTTTCAAAGCTGATGTGTCTATTGTTCCTGGGTATTTTATCAGCTTTGACTTCTGGTCACTTTATCAGACAGATGAGTAGCAGCTACTGCCCTGTACAAGGTAACATCCTAACACATCTCAGTATTTTCCACTCTGCTGGGACCAAAAACCCCAAAAGCAAACAAACATCCCTCCCAACAAACCGCGAAGCAAAAACCCCTCCAGTATCATCACAGACCACCATTTACCAAATTTCACTTTTTGGAATTGAAGCAGTCATTAGGAGCAGTTATATTTTGCCATTATTAATTTCTATTGGGTTGTTTCCTTCTTTCTTCTTTTTAACATTTTTAAATTAATGGATCAGATTGTGATTTTAAATTCATGGGCTGGTCATGGTTTTCCTTCGAATTTTTAGCCCAGATGGGATTTCTGTGGCTGAGTTACAAACCCCTGAACAGAAGGGTTCAAATACAAAACCGTGCCATGAGCTGTGACTGTTCCAATCCAGTCACAAGCCTGCGCTGATCAGTGCGGTAACAGATCAGAGGAATAAGGCATGTGAAAGAGAAATCAGCAGTCACTGGATAGACCAGACCCCAATATGTTTGCATTCAACTCTAAGACCTGAGTAGCTGCCCCTGTCCTCCTCTTGTTCCCTTCTTCTGGGAAGGGGATCAGTGGAGATGTCACCTAAACTCCTCCCCCAAAGGGGAAAGCCGTGGTGAGCTCAGTGTCCCAGAGCCCAACCCACTTGTGCTGACAGAACAGTCCTCCAGACAACCACAGGGCAGGGGGAAGCGGTGGATGGAAGATCACCCCAAGGACATATTCTCTCCAGGAAAAGCACGCCTTGCCTCCGGGTAGCCCTGAGAAAAGCTCAGCTGATTCTAGAATCTGACAAGAGCAAGATGTTGCACAGCTGGGAAACCCATCTTTACAGAAGGAAATTATTGACTGTGAACAGTTTAAGACTGGCATCAACAGTTGTGCCTCCAGCATGAGCAGCAATGCACTGAGATGCTGACCTTAGGAATTCAGCAAACAGGCATTTCAAAGATGAACGGTCAAAATACTTCAACAGGCAAGCACAATGCAGAGGACATTGGCTGCACGGGTGGGATAAATGTTTTGTGCTCCCCAAATGCCAAGGCAAAGGTCACCAAGAGACAGCTGATCAGGAGCACTAAAGGAAAGCCTGTCTTCTGGAAACTGGCTGCAAAGCGCTCCCAGCAGCTCAGCCCATCCCTGCTCATCGGAGCTGATGCAACTGTGGCACAGCAGTCCATACACAACTCCCAGAAGGTCTGGTTTGTCAGTGATTTCTCAACCACAGGCATTTATTAGTGGACACTATTAAAACATTTCTCCAAAATGCCAGGTTCTCCTTGTTTATACTGAGTGGGAAAGTTAGTGACCCATGGGGAACTGTTTCCAAAATAGTGTTTGTATTTGTATTACCTTCAAGGCTATCCAAGTAAGCTTGGGGAGAAACAGAAAAATACATAGTTAATGTTAGTTCTGCAAATAAAGCATGAAAAAAAAAAAAACCAACTAACCAAAACAAAAAGACCCAAACAATCCTCTCCTCTTTCAAAAAGAAGCAATTCCAGAATCCAAGACAAAGCAATTTGTCAAGCAGTTTTTGAAAGGAATTAAGCTTCCCTTACTACAGGAAGCACCACTCCAGAATGAAAGCCATGTGATGGGTTGGATGTGAACCACAATGTAGTCACCTAACACTAGGAAGGCTTCCCAAATAAATGTTTTTGAGGGTTGTAAAAGAGCACAAGTCTTGCCTCGCTTTCTGTAACATGTTGCCAGGCATTAGACAGACTGTGTCTAGCAGGGTAGAGTGCAAAGAGGGATGTGGGCTCTAGCCCTCATCGAAACAAACAAACAACAAAAAACCAAAACAAAAAACCCAACCAAAAACCAAAAAGGAAAGGTATCTTCTTTTTCTGGGGTTGAGAACTCAGCCTGAAAACATGTCTCCAACCAGCGTTTGGAGAACAGTCTCAGTCCTGGAAAAACTTGCATCAAGCTACAACATGTGACTTCTCATAGTTTAAAAGTTTAGCATGTACAAAATAAAACAACCTGTTTTTCATCTTCACCTTTATCAAAGGCAAAACCAACTTCAATTTCACAATGAAATTTGGCAAGCAACTAGTCAGAGAATAGTCTCCTCAGGCTACAGCATGCATAAAGGCCAATATGGAATACATCACTGTCCTCCATCTCACAGCAAAAACACAGGCATTCTCACAAAATAATTTCAAGGATTCCCTCCAAAATTAAGATTCAGAACACGAATTTTCTTCCTTTTTCAATTTTGCCTGAGCAACATACTTCATTACCGCATGCTGAAAAGCATACAAGAGGAACAGGAGGATAATTCCCACTACAAAGGGGTATGTTCAGGGCACTTACATGCGCTTCATAAAATTTCACTTTCTTGATTACCTGTTTGTACTTTCGGTAGCAACGCTGAATAACAGCAGCGGCCACCTCCTGCTGTTCCCGGAGAGGACGACCCTGCGTGGAGAAGGAAAGGAGCAGCATCAGTCAGAGTGCACCAAAACCCACGACAGGTGATGTGGCTCTTGGCTGCTCGCAGGGCAAACCTCTCCTATCAACGCTACCTAGTCCAACTCAGGCCTAGGCATTTCCTGGAGCTGTCCCTACTGTCAACTCACGTAAGGAACAAACCTTCAAAATGCATCTTTACGCCAAGTGAACAACTAAGCAGAACCTCTGGGCTACATTTTGAGGATGTGCTGTGTGAGTGCTGCTCTGGCACAGCAGGTGTGCCATGGCATGGCATGCACTCCCCATACAGTTGGGCAAACATCAACAAGCAAATGCCAGAAGCATTGAAAAGGTTACAACAGACACTGTATTTTTGTCCCCAAAGTGGGTACTACCCACATTTTGGTTTGTGACAAATTATACTCTCTCTCACACACCTGACAAGGAAGACACTGGACGTTTGGGCCACATACCTTGTATTTCCTGAATACTGTCTGGACGAGTTTGGCAGCTTCATAGAGTTCTCTCTGCTCATGATCAGACAGAGTTAACTGTGCAAACTCATTTTCTACCTTCTCGCTGGTGGATGCACTCAGAAATTCGGACCAGTCTGCTGCCGAGGGAAGGCTGGGTTTCTCAAAAGCTATTTCACTGATTGGTGAGCCTGCAGGGCTCAAGCTGGTGTTCGAAGAAGGGGTCAGGGGTTCACTATACAGACTTCTGAAATACCAATCACAGTAGGAATTATTGGCTTACAAAGCACTTGGGCTGACATCACAGATAAGGACAACAGCATTTCTGAGTTCAAGACAGAAGTTTATGCTCCCCTCCATCTCTCCAAGCAACATCCCACACGGCTGAGCCTGCCTGTACTGCACGCACGCATGTGGACTGGAGTGAAACCCCCATTCCATGAATTTGTAGCTGTGCTGGCAACAATACACCAGAGCCCAAGAGTGTGCCTGGGCCTGCCAGACCAGAACTGAGTCTCACTGAGACCTGGCATCTGCAGGCTGAAGAGTCAGAACATGCTGCCCGCCCAGCATTCACACCACACCAAAACCCAGAGCAACCTCACAGCTCTCACTGACCTGATCTGTGCAGCACTGGGCAAGTGATCGACATCAGCAAGGTAACTGGCCAGCCAGCTCATGGTGGTGCTCATGGCAGCACTGTCTGTCCTCTCCACCAGCAGTGATTCCATTGGCACAAAATTCTCCCGCTTGATCCTGTCAGGCGTAGCTTCAATAATGTGCTCTGCAAGTGTCATCATGTTCACCTGTCAAGGGGGAAAGAACAGCAAACCTTTGCTGCCTGGTAGAAGGTGCCTTGTGCTTCCATGTTACAGCCCAGCTTTAGACAGAATGCCCCATTTTCCCCAAACCTGTGGAAGCTGGAGTCTACTGTTTGTTGCAGGAGTGGAGAGAAATCCGTTAACCAGCGCTCATTTGCTTTTCTGCCTCTTCAGACCAAGCACTGTAGGGTTTCATATTCCCCAGACCTCTTATTTTCCTTTATGGGGAGCCCAAGAGATCTGGTGAAAGGTCTCTGATCCCTCCCTCTACAGTATTGACAGCTGTCACTAGTATGTTATTTCCAAAGGAAAAGTGACTTTGCCACTCTTTTGCCAAGATGTAAAGTACAGCATGACAGAACAATAAAGGCATATCAAGAGAAGTTAAAAATCTTGGGATAAAACATTGTCAGGAATCCTTCTGAACGATATCCCTCAGAGCTCAGCAAGTTTCATAGGAATTTTCAACTCAAGAGAACAGAAAACTGTTCTTGTTTTGCAATGCCAGAGGAAAACATTCAGAGATGCCAAGGCAGAACAGTTAAGGCTGTGTTCCCATTATCCATTTGCTCAGACAACCACAGTACCTTTCTCCCAGTGACTACTTCTCATATGTCTCTCCTGCTTCTATTTTTATTTCCTCTATTCCATACCTAGTGGGATTCTTCCTCCCCCAAACCCACTGTCCCTCCCATTCTCCACTCTTATTTCCTTCCCTCTGAAGTGCAGTGGCTTGGCCTGCAACCACAGCACTACATCTCTCACATCTTGTCTTTGTAGGGACTGCTGCCCTGTTCCCACAGGACTATTGGGTCACCTGAGTCACATACACTGCTGTGATCAGGAGGCGCCACATCTTCATTTTTCCTTGCAGAACTGCAAACAATTTTGTGCATTCTGTACATTGTTGAAGTGTATGCCAGTGCACAACCCTAACCATTAGCCTTTATGTTTGGGCTGAAATTGGAAGAAAATATACATTGACTGTGTGACCACCTCCTTCCTCAAAGCACAATTCAGATTCTCTAGAGGCCTCCATGGGAGTTTCTCACAGCCAGGATCCTCTGTGCAGCCTCCATGCTCTATGAGACTGCAGATCTTGGTGCTGTGGGTGTGTTTACCTGCAGTTCATCCATGTGGTGTAAACAGTCCTCATCCCCTGCGTTGTCCCTGTAGGACAAGAGTTCTGCATCCACCATCTCCCTGTCGGCCATCATCAACACATTCATCTGCTCCCGCTGGCGCAGCCGATGGGCCACAGCGTCCTTCCCCAGGGCAGTGCCCTTCTGGCTCCCTGCCACCTGCACTGCAGACACACCAATATAAATGTCTTTTGGGTTCCATTTGATGCCTGCTTGGCTGCCAGAGCCCCGGTACCCAGTAACTTCTGGGATGTGCTGGGAGAGCTCCCGGCCATAGTCCCTCAGCCCTTCACTGGGGCTGATTGTCTCAGTGGAGGATTGCTTGGAGCTGGAGTTCTGCTTCCTAATGCTTGGCTGTTCCAGGCTCAGTGCAGTGGAAAGCAGCTTCTCTTGCCGGGCTTGAAAATACTCAGGGCTCAGCTTATGCTTTTTGGGTGCAGGGTAATCTTTCTGAGTCTCACTGCTGTAATAGCTGGAAGGTTCTGATCTTGGCCGCCTCAGCTCTGTAAACAAATAGATCAATGGTCAAAACTAAACATGCAACCCATGATTCCTATAGAAACAACAACTTCTGCCTCGGGCCAAAGTTTGTGCTGTGCTCTATTGACACCTGAGAGGATGTGCAAAGGGAATAACAAACACCCAGGGAGGATACTGGCTCAACCACTCCTAAGATACACAAGTCTTTCCAAAGCAGGCATTCGCCCCTCTTCCTGATGCTTATGCAAGGGTATGGAGCACAAGAAAATAATTAAGCATGGACAGCAAGGCTACAGGTGGCACCTGCTGCCCAGGTGAGCACCTTGTCCCCACAGTTTCTCATGTTAAATGTCAGCAAAACTGTGCATGCCCTCCAGGATGTTTTACCTGTGTTTGTACTGGAAATCACTGTGACTCCCTTCTGAGGCTCCTGAGAAGCAACAAGCTCACTGTGCCATTGGGACACCCAGTTGTCTGTGCTGGAGTCTGTGCTGGAGGGGCACTGAATCCTGGGGTTTTGCCCGAGCTGAGTTTGCTCATCTCGCTGTAGCTGCTCCAAGCACTCCGCCAACTTCACGTGGCCCCGAGACCGAGCAATGGCCAGTGGCAGTCTCCCGAGGGAGTCAGGAATGGAGATGGCTCGGCGGTCCCACTTGTACAGCACAACAGCTGCATCCATGTGGCCCAGGGCACATGCCCACATCTAAAGAAGAAAACGTAATTGACCCACCGGGTGACTTGCCTTCTCCTTTCTTGCTAATGCAGTGGAATCTAGTCCCAGCTCAAGGAAAAACTATTCTGATAAACAAAACCATGACACGCCCAAAGCCAGCAAATAACTTTTATAAATGTCCCAGCCTGACAAAAGGCCAATATAGAGGACTGAATACATGCTATTCTCTCCTACAACAGAGAAACCTCCAACTGACAAATCAAGCTGACAGTTTTGTTTTGGGGGTTTTTGTGACATTGACATCACTGCAGAGACAGAACAGCCTCATACACAAAGGAATCTCTCAGGTCAGAAACATGCAGACAGGACCAAAGGTTGGGAACAATAAAATCAATACTCTGTGTTGTAAACTGGCAGTTCTCATTCCATCTGCTTTGGCTTTTTTGCTTGTCTAAGTTCTCAGTCATGATTTCATGATTCCAGTGACCATGACAGTTTATAACTTTACAACCTCTACAGTTAAACAGTCACAGAGGACAATGTGAAAGAAAGCATGTAAAGTTCTTTTCCCAGCATGAGAGTGGAGACTAGAATCTGTGTAAAACACTAACCAGAACCATCTGTCTGTCCCCTTTCCTCATGTTTCTCAATGATGAGGTTTTGTTCTGTGTGTTCTCTCTCAACAAAACACCAGGAAGCTGACAGTACCATGTCTTACCATGCACACAGCAGGGACACACAAGGAACATCTACATTCCAGAGAGCAAAACACTTAAGGAAAATAACACATCAGAAAGAACTCCACAAAGGGCCCTCAGACTCTCTCAGAAGTTTCAGACTCTGCTCTTACCAGAGGAGTGCAGGAGAAATGATCCACATTCAAAGGGTCAACTTCCAGCTCCAGATCAATGCTGTCTGCGTGTTTGGTGCTGCAGGGGAAACAACAGAAGGAATGATGCTCTGTAGCCATGTCAGGATCATTGTCTAAGCACAGATTTATCCAAAGCACTGTACCACAGAGAAGTGACCATGCACATGCCCACAAACACATGTACTTACTACAGTGCCCCCACCACAGACACACGAAGAGCATGATACACCCAGTGACTGGACTCGCTCTCAAGAGACAGGTCCCATCAGATCAGGAGATGGAAACAAGTTCAGGGGCTTGACTCTTTGTACATGACAACCAGAAATGTGGACAGGGCAGAGTTTATACATGCTCCTGCCATGCCTGTATTGACATCCTAGAGTCCAGTGGGCTGGGTCTTACCGCCATTTGATGAGGGTCTGGATGAGAGTAGCATAGCCCTGGGCAGCGGCTAGATGGAGCAGTGTCATTCCTCGGAAGGTCTTTGAATGGATCAAGTGTTTGGACTTTGCCCAGCATGCACGACTCATCATCTTCTCGCACACCACCACCACGCGGCTCTCAAAGCAGCTGCCCAGAGTCCCAGTCCCAGAAACGCACTGAAACACCACACACATCCCAGTTTAACCATGGAGAGGAGCTGCAGCTTGCCCTGAACAGGCAGCCTTCAGCTTCTACAAGTACTGAGACAGTGACAAATGCGACCAAAAACCAATTGCTGTTAGACACCCCACAAACTAGACTTGTTATTTAGGACAAACTATAACCCTTTCCAAACCCCACCCCCCAAAAAAACCTCTGGTAAGAAAGCATAAAGCTGTCGTGTCTGGACACAGCAGGGTTCATACCTGCACCTGTGTTCCACTGTTCCCATTCCCATTGCTCCCGCCTCCTACTCCTTGTTTGTGTTGCTGGGAGCCTGTCATTTCAGCCATTCTCCTCTCCATCTGCTCAAGTCGTTCCAATATGGACATCCTGAACTGGTTATCTAGTTTGGAGAAAGCCAGAGTAAGGACATTTCCATGGAAAGGAAGCTCAGGTTTTGACAGACAACTGCAGAAAGTCACAAATAGCTGTCCTGGAAATGATGGAGGAGATTTGCGCTGCTTGCACGCGCACACTTGCCCTGCAGTATCCTAGCTCTTCAACTTCCTGCAGCAACTTCAACTTCCTTTGACTGCAATTTCAGAGAACTTCCTTACAGAAAACAGAAAAATGCAGGCAGAAGACAAATCCCTTTCCTTGTGAGTCCAGCTGTATGCACACAATACTAGGGGGTAATGCAAAGTCTTTCAAACACAAACTAAGAAAATATACCTATTCAGAGAGCATTTCAGTAGGATCATATCTGCCATTTTAGACACCCCCCCTACTTTACAAGAGTCCTGAATTCAGCTTGGCTTGCCTCCTGGAATCATGCAATAATGGTACCTGGAGAAAAAAAAGACTCCTCTGCTTCCTTCTGTGCTTAGGAAAAGGAGCCTGTAACAGGGCACTTGCTCCTTCCCTGGCAGGCTCCCGTTTTTGGAAAACAGCTTCAGCCAAGTGCCAGAAACAGAACTACCAGAATCAGCATATGGACGCTGACAATCCTGTAACACCATTCTGGAAAGCCATGCAACTCTGGAGCCCTCTGGTCCCTGCAACAGTCTCAGGGCTGTGTTACTGATTTTCCCCTTGCTGCATTGTAACATAACACTATCCTACAGCTGCTAAGGCTTGAATGGTGGAGCAGGGAGGTTCAGACAGGTTAACAGATCATTGCTGAACCTGATGCCGTAGAGATCAACTGAGGCAATGATTGTCTGGATAGAGCCAGTCAGTGCAGAGGGAGTGGCTGCAGATGCAGAACTCCTTCTGTCCTGTGACCCATAAGGGATAAGCTTCATGCAGCTCATGTGAAGCTGGGCAGGACTGTTTTGTGGATAGTGAGCATTTAATGAATCTTGGTATCATGCTAACAGCACGTGCAGTAAACTGGGGGGAGAGACAGCCCTTGTCCTGGTCAGTGTCATGCATCCATGGAGATGGTGTGGTGGTGCAGAACACCCATAAACCCAGAAGCAAGCCCACTGACAGCACCAAAATGAACAAGCTCTGATCAAGTTTTAAACAAGTCAGTCTTCTCCAAGAAGAACACAGAGCCCTCCCTGGAAGGCTGTAGGAGTACTTGTATGCTACACTCCAAGTTACAGCTCTCACTAGAGGGTACTGGAGAGATGTGGATCTCTGTTGTACTGCACTAAGGACTATATTGCAGATCACTGGTACAAGACAGCTCGGGTTCACTGGCTGGAGACATTCCCTTCTCACCAAGAGGCTGCTGTGGTCTGACAGCAGGCAAGAGCTCCATGTCCTTCTGGCCAGCTTCAGCATCCCACCCTGGCTGCTCAAGAGCCAGGGACAAAGGACTGTGGCCAGCACCTCCCATCCAGCCTCATCTCAGAAGTGAGCTCACTAGTCCAAAACATTTATTATTAGTGCCTTACCAATCCTTCAGTTGTCCTGTTAACTGCAAAGCCCCTGGGAAAGGACTGGCAGTTACGTGACCAAACACTCATGGCGCTGATGCGGTGTCAGGGCCCTGTCCCCAAGCTGCGGTCAGCACACGGCAGCAACACAAGCCCTGTTTGCCCAGCAAATCTTTGTTCCAGGAGTGCTGCAGTGTGCTGCAGTGCAGTCCACACCGCTGTCTCCTCCCTCCCCATTGCCAGGCGGAGCACGTCCACTGCAGAGACTGACAGAGACCTGGCCCTGCTGAGCCGTCCCTCCCGCCTACGGCCTGTGCAAACACAGCTGCAACAGCTCAGGCACCTGGAAAAGTGGCCACACTTGCCCTGCAGGGAACGGCCCTGTTCCACACAGGTAATGCCACTCTCCCTAGCTGGGTACCAGCACTTGCATTTATTAGAGCTGAGAGCAGCAAGCCACGCCGGGTATCGCATCTGAGCCCTCAGCCTTGTACAGGCAGAAGTAGCATCTTTGTAAAAGAAGAAATTTGGCTTGAACCAGTGTAATAGACCAACAAGCTCAGGACTGCAAGATTCTGGGGATTTGCTCCTTCTCATTTAGGGGTCAAGAGAGAATAATTCTGTACATTTGGAAACAGAAAGAGAACTATTCCAGTGAAATGCAGTAGTACAGATTACTATTTTCACCCCCTTTGGGTTTTTTCCAACCTGAAACCACTGTGGAACAGAAATGGAGGGTCCTCTGTTTGTGACTATTTTCCAAGCTCTTCTCTCTGGGCTTTATGATCTGTAACATGTGAAGCCTCCACCTTTCCTAATCCCAAACTAAAGACACTGCAAACTTCCTGTCAGCTTTTGTCAGAAGAGTGAAGTTACCAAAGGTACATCTGTCATCCACCAACATCCCCGGAGAGAAACTGTAAGCCAAAGAAAAGAAAGCAGGGAATTCTTCTTAGGAAACAGAATTTGAAACAGCATCTGGTACTCCCAGGTATTCCTATTCAGACAACTGGCAGTGCTCCTGGAAAATACTAAGAGCAGGACTAACTGATTCTGACTGGATCAGGCATTTTAGAAATATGCTGCTATTGGTAAAATGGAAGTAGAAACAAACATTCTGGAGCGCCAGCACAGCGTGGACAGAGCCAGAGCCCCGTCCGTGTCTAGCAGAGACCACCAGAATTCACCCAGAGCAGGGTGTGCCCCCAAATCAGAAAGCTCCAGGCAGCAAATGAGGTAAGTGGGGTAGCAGTGCAGAGAAGGTATCTCTATGCTGCCCATTTTCCAGGTAACCAAAATTGCGGCCTAAGCAAGCCACAACTGATGACAGTTCCAAAATTATTTATGTATAGTGTTTTCATGATTCTGTAGTATCAATTACACCAAGATGCCCTTTCAAAAGGGACTGGTCACTTCAAGTGCACGCACCATGCTAGTCTACCAAAAAACCAAATGAAACACCACAACAAAATAACAACACCACCTACAACAAAAACAACAAACCAACCAAAAAAACCCAAACCAAACCACAAAAAGCAAAAACAGGGGGGGGGTGGGGGGCGGGACAGGCAGGGGGGAGTAGGAGAAAGACCACCTTCACCCAAGGTTTCTCCTGACCTCAGCAATGAGATGAAACGCTCTTCTCCCACACCGAATTAGCAGCATTTTGGACCATGTCCAGCCAGTTCACACACTGCTGATGAGCCAACAGATGTACCTTGCAATAACTGAGAGAAGGGCTACAAGAGCCACACTGCTGAACATTACAGGTATCACTCTGAGAAGTTCAAGACCTTTTATCCTGTATTATTTCTCATGTTTTTAGTCACAATCTTTTCTGTCTTGCTCATTTCAGGGCCGCCTGCTTAGAAGGCACTGAAGTTACAGGAACAGTTTCCACATTCTTGTCTTTTACAGCCAACAGAGGATCTCATGACAAGCAAGTCTCTTGCAGTGCACTGATGAGATGAGAGATGAGAGCTCAACAGCATAAAAAAATCACTGTCCAAATAAGCTTTTCTCCGGCTACATTGTACAGGAAATATAAACAGCCTGAGCCCAAGGAGATGTCTTGCACTGGAAGCACCCTCACTCTGTCCAAATGCAACAAAAATCCATGTGGATACAAACACATTCACAATTTTATGGTTTTGCCCAAAAATTCTGCTTTTGGTGATAGAATTTAATATCTTTTTGTGAGCTAAAAAGTTAAACATGCAAATCTGTGCATTTATTTTTTCCATTACATATTAATCGAAAAAATGTTTTAATATTCTTTAGGAAGCTACAGAGACTGTTTCTGCAGCCTTCTTCAAGGCTTCCTCCACCAAAGGTGATGAAAATAACCACATTTCTGTATCTCCAAGACACAGAATAATCTCACAGAAAATATTGTGAACACTCTATCTTTCCTGGAAATTATTCATCTTCCAATGTGACAATATCAATGTCACACCAAAATTACTTCTCACTATCTTCCCCCTTACATAACAAGGAGAGGTGGTGGCTACCCGAGGAGAGCTGAACTGTCCCAGCAGGGAGGGACTGGGAGGAGCTGCCTGGTCAGATTTTGACCAGCACTAAGCAGCTGGTTTGAGTCTTGCACTCATTTCCCTAAAACACAAACCATCTTTTAAGTGCAGAACAAGCTTCATTTTCATCTGCACTGTAAGAGAGCCTACTACTGATCACAATAATGATAGCAGGCTATGCACTGAACATTTCTAAAGATGCAAAACTATTCTGGTACAAATCCTCTAAGGATACATGGTTGTTTACATCAGCTAGCATCTTACAGAGTTACAGCCTGTATGCTTGCACAGTTACACCCAGACAACCTGGATATTGTTTCACATTACCTTTTTTTTGTTTGTTTGCAGGGTTGGTTTAATCCAGTGCTGTTTTCTTAACCCAGATCCCTTCACAATTTAAATTAAAGCACACCTGTACCAACAGCAGGCACGGTGAGTGGAAAATGCAGCGAGCAAAGGAGTTAATTTCATCTCCAAGATTCTGGAAGCCACACCTCCATTTTCTCCATTGGTGTCCTCCAATAAACACTACATTTCCTCAGTAAGAATCTGAACAGATGCCAGCCATTTACGTGACCCAAGTTTTCACTGGAGGCTGCAGAAGCACGTGCCTCGTGCAGCCTGGTAACAGCTCCTGACTGCACAGACCCTGTATTGACATGGGAGCCAAAACACAGCACTTGCAAACACTTCACCTACACCCCCACGACAGCCCCTCCTCCACACAGCTCTCCCCACTGCTGCCTAACCCGAAGGCCTCTTCCAACAGCAGGATTTGTGTTTTTGAGCTGTGCACACAGTGTCCCCCATGGGCAGGCACAGCTCAGAGCATTGCCTCTGCCCACACTTTATTACAACAGGTAGTAAAGGCACACCTTCATCAAGCATCAGTTCTGCACTTCCTTTGTGTGGTACCCAAAACACCACCATGGCCAAGGGCAAGAAGATACCAAGGCACAGCAGTAAGTGACAAGCCCTCCTTTGCTTAACAGGCCAAGAAAGGAGCACAGAGAGCTGCTTTTCTGATCTCTGCACACTGCTGTACTGGACAAGAACACATCCCACAGGATCTTCAGTCCTTTTGCCAAGCAAGCTTCAAATAGCAAGAAGCTGTCTGTGCCACACATGACTTGGCAGTGCAGCCAGAACTACTACAGGGGAAATATTGCTGAAAAATACAGATGAAAAATAAACTGGCAGTTCTTAGGAGCCAGTGGTGTTTACACCATTTGCTCTTTTTTCACACTCTCACCTGGAGGTCTGGAGATTTTTGCCATGCTGCACAACCAAATGACAGACGGTATCTGGCTGGAAGGACTACAGGATGAGGGTTTGTGACCTCCTGCACATTCCACTGGGGCTGCATCTGCCCAGCATATAATTATTCCCCCCACAGAATCTAAACACTGAGCTAACAGTGGTGTGCTAGATCTGCATGTGCATGTGTTCCCAAGCACTCTGCTTAAATACTCTGGTGTGGAGGAGCCACACTGAGGGCTTTGGCTTCCCAGCCTGCGCTGTTTCTTTACCAGCGGCTTCTGCATTAAATCATCCCCTGCACGAGCGCACACAGACTGAACTGAGCAAGTGTGACAGCTGAGCACTGTAAAAAAAGCCATGCAGCATGAAGACATTTTTCTGTTTTGCAGAGCAACCCAGACACACCATATTCTCTCATCCAGCACAAACTGTGGGTGGGGATGGAAGCAGTCTAAGGCCACGTCACTCACAATGCCACTGCTCTGTTTCTATTTTGCAAATCATTTGTCACTGGTCAATAAAATCTTGCTCAATTCTTCTGTACAGTACAAATCCTGAACATCTTCCATGTTGCAGTATCAATCTGATCATTTAATGCTGATTTCTGAGGTGTCATTGTTGCAGGAACAGCTGTTTCTGGAAGCAAACTGCAGTGACATCCTCAATGCACCCTACGAAAACCTCTCTTTAGCAGTAAGTTATTACAGGTCATGGTCTCTACCAGCAAATGAAAGCATTCAAAATTCATATTCTAGGACAAATGCTATTGAGGCAGGTCACTTCCAGGGCTTTTGATCAGTGAGAAATGCCACAACTACTGAGGCACGAGATGAGGAGAACACTGTATTGTACACTCTGAGCCTAAGCAGCAACTGAAGAAACCCCACGCTTTCACCCAAGCAATGAACACTACTGGGCATGGGCAGGAATCATGAGGTCATCCAGACCTGCACACACAGGTACTGGCAGTGATTTTAAGCCAGTAATCCACCTGCCAGGGCATGATTCCTTACTGTCAACACTTTGCCCATAGTTCTTCCAGTGCTGTAGGACTTCAGCTATTACTGCCATGCCATCTGGGATTACTCTGCTCCTCTCTGTCATCCCCAGTAGCCAGTGCTCCCTCAAAATAGGGTACTTCTCTACTTTATCATGCCATTACTAGAGAAGAGAAGCAGGAGGGCTGCTCAGGCTGACTGTTCCCCAAGTGGCAGTCTCTATACCAACAGCAATAAAGCACTTGCTGCCCTATTTTTCAGGCTTCTCTTCCCCAGGGCTTTGGGAGGGCAAGATTTTAATGCTATCCAGGAACAGCTGCTTCAGGAAACAAAGGAAGGTGTTAAACATGTACTTTATATATTTTAGAGGTAGGGAACACTGCTAAAGATAACACTTCTTGTGCTATTTTGTAATTTGTATAAAGATTTGGCTGCCTAAGGTCAGTCTCCACATCTCAGGTCAGAAATTGGCTGTGCTTCCTGTATGTGCCAATACTATGAGAAATGTACATGAAAAATGCTCTTGGATGTGTACAAAGAGCAACAGCCTGGGAGGACATGCTGTGCTGCTGCTCACTTGCCCAGTTGTACTAACCCAGGGCTCTAGAGACCTCCTCTTCCAAGGGCTACATACTAAAGGAGCTATAAACAGGAAAAAAGCATCACATGCCACACTATGCAGTATCTGTGCTTGAAGTACTGTATATGGCATGTATGTATGCATATAGTAACAATTCTGACCCAAGCTTTCTATCCTTAAATCTGCAACCTCAAGAGTCAAAATAGTCACTCTGAAATCATCAGACTGAAGAGCAGCATGCTATAAAATGGCCTCTTATTTGCTGCAAAGGTAGATAAATAGGAATTGCTGCAAGCTGCAAAACTGTGAAGCACTGGAACAGGTCAGCAAGAGAGACAGAGATCACCTTTCCTGGAAGCTTTCAGAAAGTCTGACATCAGTCATGTTTACCCCGTCTAAACTGCAAGTGGTCTACACAGTCTCCTGAAGCCCTCTTCCTAGTCCTGCTCTTTCTGGCAAAGCACACTGCTAAACAAGTTTTCCAATAACGCGGTGCGAAGCAGGCGTGTGCCTCCAGCATCCCTAAGATCCCCAAGAAGGTCTGGGCTACCGACCTCCTCCTGTGCCGTACCAGCCCAGAACACGAGGCTGTGAGCTGGAGGCACTCCGATGTAATCTGTCCTGCTGCACACGTGATGCTACAATTAAAGTGCTGTCACAACTCGGAGCCCGCATCGCAACATCACCCGGGAGGGAGAGTACATGAAAACACGACTGCGTCCCACGGCTGAGGGCACACTGAAGGGGGGCACAACGAGCAGCAAGGCGTGCAGTTATCGTGGAAGTGTAGCAGAGTGAGGCACAACACAGAAGCATGCAGATTTAAACCAAAACGAGCACTGCGCGACACTTTATCCTGCAATACTTACTGAAAGCAGTACTCTGTCACATGTGCACGTCCACCTGCAAGGGCTGGGGGTCCCGGACCCCTCTGCAGTCCCTCTACCTGCTTCCAGGCAAATAATGTGACAAGACCTGCCACCAGAGGACTGACCTGGGAGTCTACAAGGCATCAGCGAAGACTCCAGCCAGCATCTGGTGCAGACCCCGCAGCAGGGGCGGGCAGAGCAGGCTCCCCCCAGACCTGCTTGTCGTCTCTCGCATCCTCGCAGCCAACTGGAGCTCCGCC
>NW_008238340.1:1337392-1342140 GCF_000691975.1 Corvus brachyrhynchos
CGCCCGCCGCTCCCGGAGCGCCCCGGAGCGTGCCGCCACACGAGCGACTCGGGCCCGGGACGCGGCATCCCTGGGTCACCTTCCCGCTCATACGCACAGTTCTCCTCACTTTGCTACACACGCAATATTTGTACTTTTACTTATGGCTCTAATAAGGCAAATTTGCGGAGCGTTAAAACCTGACATAGAATTCCGGAGATTGTCTCTGTGGTCCCACGATCCACAGAGGAGCCGCGGGCCCCAGGATAGACTCCGCGGGGCAGCAGGGCACGTTCAGCTATCGGGCTGAGAACAGACACGGCTTCCCAGAGGAATCCGATGTGTGACCATGAAGGCAGGCTGGCTCAGAAGACAACACTTAGCATAGGAAATGAAATACTCCTTGCCTCAATTCAATCACATTATGTTCAAAACGGAAAAGGACGATCTGGGAAATGCAGTCAGAGCAGTAGGAGACCGGCATCCTGAAACAGTGTCCTTAATAACAGTGTGTGAAAGGAAAAAATCTCCAAACAAATCTCAGCATGAATATAAACAGAATAAAGCCTCCACACTGCAGAGGAATCAGTAGAGGGGAGGATGAATAGAAACTTGTAAAGTTTACTGGATAGCTCCTAGCAAGGAACAAGGTAACTGTGTCCTCTACCAATGCTCACACATCCCAGCAAGCTGCACCACAGCCCTGTAACACGGTACAAAAACATTCATCCCTCTTCCCAGAGAGAACCCAAATCTTTTATGGTAACATCCAAGATGTAAACACCAGTCACCTCTACCCAGATGGAAAGAGGAGTGAAGAACAGTGATACTGCTTATCAACACAGACTTTTTCACCACCAAAAGTCTCTTACGGCTGCTAAACAACATTTGCCGATACTGAACACGTCTCCTACCTGACTCTGGTGTCCTGCATCTCATCACATGCTAAGAAGGGCAACTGGTCCCGCTAAATAGACACATGCCGTGGGTTTTGGTGATGAACATTACCACCATACAGAAATCATGTACCTGTCAAACTGTGGAATGCCACAGGCAGCACACACACACTGGTTACAGATGATTCCACACCAAAATGAGAGTTTGGATACCACTGGTATGGCCACGTCATGCTAACACAAGATCATAAACTGAGAACCCAGCAGCAGCTGAAAGGCTGCCTGTCAGGTGCTCTTGCGTCAGTGCCATTTACATTCAGTACCAGTCACACCCTTGGTCCAACCCATACACACTTGACTCATCAGTACACACATGGCCTACCCCTATTTTTAGGTTCTGTCCTCTTTCCTGCAGATGCATAGTGTAATGCCAGCAGCACTCACAGCCATTTCCCTGGAATTTCTGATCACGTCCCATGCCAAGGAAACATCATCTCTACAGACACTTTATGAAAGCAGCAAAGGCTTCAGTGCAGGGCAAACACACTTGCTTTCCATTGGGAATCTGTACTGAAATGCCTTTATAATTTGTTATGCATCTGCCATGAGAGGATCCCTGCCCTTCAGTTCAGCCTTTTGTTTTTCAAGCCTCATTTGCTTCTTGTTTTTTTCTTAAAAGAACCTCTCTGCAGACAGTGAATGAAAAGTGAGGCCAAATGGCTATAAAAGCAAACAATGGCTTCTGAAAACTGAGTTTTACATAGAAAACAGAAAAGGCTGCCAAGTTTATCTACAGAGATCAGGATCACATGAGAGTGCTTCCTTTATGAAAAAAAGGTTTGCTTTGAAAAGAAGGAACACCACTATTCTAATTAACTAGGAAAAAAATGGAATTACATCAGCTGCTGGTGTCAGCTGTCCATTTGTAAAAGATCTAACTCATCCATGGTGTCAAAAAACTCATAATAAAACAAGCATCTCTGTATATAGTTCAGAACAGGGTGCACAGTCCTTCATGGCACAGCAGACACTGACAATGGAAGGAGCCTTTCAGAGGATGGCACAGAACATGCTGCCTTCAAACTCCTTCTCTGTGCATTCCTACACTTGTTTCAATTCAGTCCTAGAAGCAGGAGCATGGTGGGAGATGGTCTCACAGCCTTTCCCAGTCATTAGCAGAACTGGTCCCCAATCCCAAAGGCCAGTACTTGTGCTGTGCTCAAAAAAAATAGTGATTTTTGTCTTAATGTAACTGAAAACATAGAGTTCACATACAGAGTGACACTATTTTAAAGAGATTTGTGGAAGGGAATTGTTTATCTAAACTTAGATGAGATGGAAATTGCTTGTTCTTTTCCTAGGGTGTTCCTGGGGTATAGCTGTTAATCCTATCTCTCTGGCAGTGGTCATTCCAGCTGGAATCATGAATTGTGTTTGAACAATGCAGTGCGCAAAGGAACTCAAAGTGTTCCACTGAGTTAATTAAAAAGAATTTTAAAATTCTTGTCAATATTTTGTGACTACAAATACTCCTTGAAAATCTTCCCTCAAGACTACGTAACAGTCAGTAGGGCAAGGATTTTAAGCAGGGAAATTAAAGCAAACAGAGAAGTCAGGGATTTGTGTATTCATTCAATTGATAGAATCAACTCACATTAGCTTTTACCTTGGCTAGGCTAAGCTAACATTTGTTCTCTAACAATAAATGAGAAGATGTTGCTGGTCCTTTAAAAAGAGTGTAATTTGCTCCCTTTGGAGCACCGTGCATCAAGGCAGAGGCTTCTGATAAGTCATGGTAAGTATAATTATTCAGTCTTTCTCCCTGAAGGGCCTCTGCAATGCAGCGGTCCTCTTACTTTTTTTTTCCCCTCCCTGTTAGCAATGCCCTAGTTTGTTCACTGCTGCAGTCCCCCTCCCTTCCACCATCACCACAGCATAACAACCTCTAATTGAGAGCTGGGCTGCTAACCAACAGCACCCAGAGAAACTGCAGGGGCACCAGAGACGGCACTCACAGCTGCCTTCTCAGCTCCTCCGAGTTCAGCAACACTGAGAGAACTGTCAGACAAGGGATTCAAAACCTACCCACCTGGCATGCCACCCTGGAGAGACTGCTAACGGCTGAGTATCAGTCACCATCACATGCTATCAGCTGCATTCCACAGGCAGCGGGAGGCCTCGGCAGCACATGAAAAGCACCTATGGACTCTTACAATCCTCTCAAGCAAATTTGATTTTGATGCTGAACATAAGACTATGTGCACCTCCTCATTAAGAGACAGTTCTATTTCTGTTTGCAACTGTGCCTCTGCAGCCACACCACAAACCTCTCTTCACTCTGCAATACCCACAGTGCTCTGTATCCATGCTGCTCTTTGGAAGAAGTGGTACCATCCCAACTTCTAAGGAATGTCCCTCTTGTACATGCCTCACTATCTCCCCATTTTCTGCTTACATAAATACACATTTTTCTAGACAATCTCAAGTTTCAGAGTTCTCAGGAAAGACAATTCCAGGGTAAATGCTTCTCTCCTTCTAGAAACTGGGCAGTATGATCAGCTTTCCATTCAGACAAAACCCCCCTCCCCTTTGTCACCTTGTAAAAAAGGCAGCAACATTTTTTTCACATCAACAGAACTAGTAAGACATTTCAGTGAGAGGACTTTGATTAACATTGCCACAGCCCTTCCTGTCAGGACAAACTTGCCCTGCTACATCCCTCCCCCACCAGGAACTGCTCTATCATTCACAGTCCCACATTTGGCCAACTTTCTTAAGGAATATCACATGCTTCTTACCGTCCAAGGACAGCCAGTCATGCTGGGAGGAAGGCAGGGTTGGCAGAGCTCTGGCTTTATATTCAAATACCACAGAATTGGAGATGATCTGATTGTTGAAGGCAACTTGCAAAGTCACGAGCCCAGTGTCATGAGCTAAAAGGAAAGTGCATGTTGTAAGACAGAGAACTCCCAGCAGAAACCCACAGCTAGGAATTACCCTGTGGATATCCCCGTGTGCTAAGTATTGAGCTGAGAGCAGGTAAAGAGATGGGGTGCTGAACAGTATTTTTGTGACTAGACGATTCAAAAGTCAAAAATACCAGTTAGTATTTTCAAAGATGGAGGTTTTAAGCTTAAGAGTCATCTAATGGGTTGTTCTGGCAGGAGGCAGAATCACATGTGTTTCTGAAGATTGAGCAGCCTCACTGCATTTCCAGTGGGAAGCTGGGGCCCAGCAATGAAGCCAAGTTATTCTGCATCCACTTAAAGTCACATACTGAGGGCCATCACTACTGAAAAGCGCTGTGGGGAGGTTAGAGGTGTTCTCATGCTGTAAGTAGCAAGGGGCAAAATGTAGGCAAATTGAGTCAGCAGAGCAGTGAGTGCACCCCTGAATAACAGCTATTCTTTAATCTGCTCTTTCAAAATGAAAGGAATGCTTAGAATTATTTTAAATTATTTCAAATAATTATTTTAAAGTTAATTCAGAGATTCTAAATAATATTTGTTGTGATCTGCTGTGATGTATCAAGATACCAAATTGCTCTTCTCACACTAAATTGGTCAAAGGAGAAGCTTCTTGATGCCTTTGCACTTTTGTACACGTATATGACATGATGAGGCTCTGAAACCACCAGATGTAGGAGAGCAGTGCTCCTTACCTGGGCAGTAGCAGCGCAGTACCCCTGGCTGAATTAAAGATGCAGGCACTGAGATCTGATCAAACAGACAGCTGTAATTATTGCTGGCTTTTTGCCACGGGCCGGGAATCAGGACTTTTACTCCTCCCTGTGAGGGAAAAAAAGGGAGAGACTCAAGCATGACAGGAGAGGCCATGGCGGGGAAGAGCGCGGCCGAACGGCGACCGGCCCCG
>NW_008238340.1:1342248-1347334 GCF_000691975.1 Corvus brachyrhynchos
AAGGCCGGGAATGTCCCCATCAGCCTCGCGGGGCCGCATCCCACTGCGAACCGGACAGCGCTGCGCAGCGGGGACAGGGAGACCGGCCCTGAGCAGTTACTGCACACCTCCGTACACAGACACAACAGTGCTTCAAGGCCAGACTTACGAAAACAAAAACTTTTTTTAAAATTCAAAACAACCTTCTCTTCCCATTAGTGGCTCAAACAGCCTCTTTTCTCACGCATTCCTTCACATCAGTAAGGTCTGTGCTGCTGCCATTTTCAGCTTATGGGGCATGTGATTGATTTTGGAAGGGATTGAGATGGAGGGAAATGCTGAACTCATTAAGGCTGTGCAGGCCTTGAGTTATTCTAAGAACATCAGTGACAAATTTAAGGGACAGCTCCAGTCTGCAAACTCTATTGCTCTACTGGTGGTAGGTAGCACCATGAAGCCATGATGTGGGAAAGACTTTGTTTTCAATGAAACAATACCTTTCTGTTCAGATGCTTCCTAAGCGAAGAAAGAGTCCTGTCAGGATAATGAAGTGCTTAATTAAAAATACACTCAGACATGCAAACGGCCTTGAACGCTCTGACTTGAAGAGAAATATTTTAAAAGCCTTTTCAAAGCTTTAACAAAACAGTTCCCTTATTAACAAAGCAATGAAAGATAAAGCAGTAAACATCAGTGAGTAAAAGCCCTGGACTTACCTCAGGGTAAGACCATTCTGGCGAATAATCTGTCACCATGAACAAGCGCCCACTCTGCTGCAGTAACCCCAAAGTGCCTTGTGCCGCAGCTGCCGAGACCACCTCAGCCACGTGCATGTATGCCATGGTGCTGGCTCCGTTCTCCGTGCTGCTGAGCTGCATGTTGGCTTGCTGAGGGCTGCAGCAAGGAATGCACATTTCAGCCTGGTTGTACGTCGCTCTATTACTGTCTTCAGGCTGAGACAGTCCAGCATTGTCACCTGACACCAGCTGGTGTCCATACAGAGCATTGCTCCCACCTTCTACTGATATGAAATCATTAATTAGATCAGAAAACTGGTTGCTGAAGGAGATGTCAAAGTGGTCTAAGTTAAGCTCCATGTTGGAGGAGTTATTTAAGCTAGGATGGGCCACAGGATAGAGTCCTTGTACCATGTTTCCTTGGAGAATAGGGAGGTTGTTCCCATTCCTGATACCCCCGTTGGCCTCAGGCTGCAAGTAGTGTTCTGTGTTGCAGGCTTGAAGATCCCCTGATTTAAGTAGATTTTCATTTCCTTCTGCCTGCTGGGAGGTCTCCATGGGAACTTCAGCTTCTGCAGTCATAGCCTGGAAGTTTGCTTGGAACTGCATGAGCTGGAGAGAAGAGGTGGACTCTATTCTGGTTTCCACTGTGCCATTACAGTTGGAAGTGGTTTGGGACGAGGGCTCTGTTTTCACACTGGAGATTCCTAACGTGTTCACAAATGAGCTACTTGTGTCATTCAAATTGTTGTGAGTGTTTTGCTCAAGGGGAAGAGATTTGCTGGCATCCTGCAGAAAGAAGCTGGGGGAAGGGGTCTGATGGACGTGAGGGCTCTGGACGGTCTGATTGAAGCTGGAAGAATAGTCTTTGTTGGAGTCAATGGCACTGAAGTCCATCTGCTCCAGGGTGGTACTTGGGCTCAGACCTCCTCCAGATGGAAGTAAACCTGAACCAGTACTGAGTGTGAGAGTGTTAGATGCAGAAGTGGAGGAAAATGCTTCTTTGGACATCTGTTGTTCGAAAGATGTGTCCTCGGTTTTAATTTCTTTTGTGAGGGTTGTATTGAAGTTGAAGCTACGTTCTGTTGTGGGTGACTGCCTTATGTTGGTATTGATGCTTTCACTTTTCATACCTCCTCCACCATAAGTCTGCCCTTGCTTGGGATTGTTAAGAAAACAGTCTGGGTCAAAATTCATGGTGGTTTCTGGAATTTTTCTATTTCCTTCTAAAGTTGTGGAGAGCACAAGTTCCTCGGAGACAGTGCTGGGTAGCATTGACAAGCTCTCTGAACTGCCAGTTGTTGGAAAAGCAAATTTGTGTCCATCTGAACTCACAGCAAGTACCAGTCCTTGTGCAGCTGCATCTGAGGACAGAAGGTGTTGATTTGGGCCAGAGGTGGGTGACATGGTGTACACAGCTTCACTGGTGACTTCTGACATAAATACGGTGGCACTTTGTGACAAACTTCCCATAACTGATGCTACAGCCATACTGGACACACCAGTGACAGCTGGGCTATCTGCCATATCTGGGTCGCTGTTTAACCCACTGCTGATGGACACAGGAGAATTCTGGGTCGTGTCAGGGACCTCCACCTGGTTGGTGGAAGAAACCTCAGTGCTGTTTTGATGGAGCAACACTGGTTTCGCCACTTTGCCGTTCCTCTTCTCTCGGCTGGAGGCCTTGCCATGACTGTGCTCGTTCTTGCCTTCAGAGACATCGTTATTTTGTACCTCTGAATGAGCGCTGTACCCACCTGTCCTTGGTTCAACCTTTGGTGATATGATGCGGTGTTTGGCACTGTTACACTTGTGATGCACACTGCTTCCTGCCCCTGTGCCAGAAAACAACAACATCTGCCGTTCAGTAAATACAAAATTAGGACAATGTTAGCTGTGTGTCTCATGGCTGTAGCAAGGGACAGCTATGCTTATGCATACATGTGCGAGAGTGATAGACCACATGCATGAGAGAGCAGGAGAGACCTTGGAAATAGAACAAATATATAAAACAAATAGTGCCAGAAGTACAGCTCCTGTCTGATGCACAGATCCACTGCGTGCAACGACAGCAACCTCACAACAGGCACACAGTCACCCCTACCCTCACCCCGTGTAGCACCTGCCCCCTTCCTCTGTGCCCCAATCAGGCAGAGAGGAACTGGCATCTATGACAAGTTTCAGAGTTATTTAAATGTGCCTAATCTCAGTGCAGAGTCTGCAGAGCAAGTGCTGCTGTTGTCAGCTGTGGCACAGGGCCCTGTTCTATCTGCCCCACGGACAATGTCTCAGACCCTGAACACAGATGCTCGGCTCTCTACGCTGGGCGACATTGGGAAGTTTGACACCCACTCCTGGGGCATGGATGCTGCCCAGTAATCTGGAGGTGATGGGTGCCACATCATGCCCCTGTCCCTGGCATCACCCTGCTGCCTAGACTGTGACCCACATCTTCCTGTCATCACTGTGTCTTACAGGTGCCAATCAAATTATTAAAGAAGTAACCCATGAACCATACAAAGCATTCTTGCTCTCCCATAAGGATGGTGATGCGTTTCTCTGACTCTCAGCCATTCCTGTGCTGACAAACAGAGATGTTGTACTCTGAGAGGAGCACACAGAGCACATGGTCAGCACTGGAGCTGCTGAAGAATGTTCAAGCAAGGGCCACCAGAAGACAATCCTCCATGAATTAAGCCAGCCAGCACCTTTACTGGCCTGACAGAAGGTAACATCACCTACATTCCTGAGAGCTTGTAATCAAGGAGGATGAAGCAAACAATTCTGTCTGCAAAGGAACCTTAGTCACAAACTCCAGTACAGGGACTGCTTTTGCTGTTTAAAGAACAGCAGCCCAGGAATTTTTGATGTTTCTTTCCTAAATTGATTAATTCTCCCTAGAATGAGGTAAGAACATTAATTACAGAACTGTAAAATGACTGAAGGGGGAAAGAAGCCTCCTCCCTATAGCTCATGGCTACAATTACAAATGCCATCTTCTGGGCGACATAAAGCATCCATGTAGCCACTGCAATTTGCTAAATCTTTTGTTCCTTGCCCTTGAAGGGGAACTTCTGTATTATGTGTTCAAGATTTGAATGAGGTCACTTAAAGTAGTTCAAGACAGTGCTTTTGAGACTAAATACAATGTTAAATCTCTCTATTCTCCTAGGTATAGAAATGAACAGGAACAAGGGAAAGACTTTCATGCTGCTGTATTTGTGGATGACAGTGAGGAATTGAGAATGTGTGTGTCAGTGTGCAAACCAGTTACAAAACAAAGCAATACTGTTATATTAAAAAAGCACTGAGCAGACTTAGCACAAGACAAAACATCAAAGGGAAGAATAAAAGGATTCATGTTCAGATCTGCAAGCCTGGATCAAATGCTGAGCCTTAAAGGGGTGAATTTTAATCCAAACTCAGGTATTTCAGAGGTCATCATTCTTATTTAAGCCTTGACTGTATAATGCAACTGCTCAAGAAAAGAAAAAAATAAACCCTGTGAAGCACCGACAACTTTCCTTTATAAGTTTTGCTAAAGACTAGTCACTGTGTCATGTACTTTACTTGACCAAAGTGCTAGAAAGGAGCAGCCATAAAGCAGATGAGCTGGAAAGTGAATCACTTAGCTCCCCACTGTCTGTGGGAAATGCTAACACTAAGGATGCTGTTTCTTGCTGCTGTAGTGTCATCCAAAACAAAGTAATCTCCTTTAACAGGAAAGAGATCTGTATTTTCATGATACCTAAGTAAGACCTGTCTTATCTCAGTGATACCTTGTAGTTAACCATCTGAGCACTTCTCCAAAAAAGTGAGGCGCAGGGCAAGGAATTCAGAGAGTGAAGTTGGAAGAACATTAGGTTTTGAGGCTTTGGTAACAGAATTTGCACATGTAGAAGAGAATATACGTTTTTGAGAAGGTCATATATAGACTGCATTTATTAGAAAGTGTTGCCATTTTTCCCAGAAGTTCCAGCTGCATCTTTCTATGCTTGAGACTTCTCCTGTCAACCCTGAGTTCATTGTGTCCTGGTGTTTCATGAGACAGCATTTTTATCACCTTAGTACTACAAACCCTGCTCCCAGACTGGATGAAGCTGAGTCACTCTGTGCCCTCCCGAGGTACTCACCCAAGGTACCAGTGCAGAGACAGTTGTGTGTTCGAGGCTGGGGCTTGGTCTGGTGGCTATCGAGGATCTGCTGCACGAGCTGTTCCACTGAGAACCCTGAACTGCTGTTGCCATTGCTGCATGTCCACTTGATGCCATGAACTGCAAAGAAAACAGTAAAATTTCCCATCAGAAACTGCAAAACCATGCCAAAACCATCAAAAGCCACTCCAAATGACCAGCAGAAATCCATTCCTG
>NW_008238340.1:1347528-1352911 GCF_000691975.1 Corvus brachyrhynchos
CAGAACTGAAAGGAGACCTATAAAAAGCAATAGTAATGGTTACTGCTTTACTATTCTCTGCTCCTTGGTATCAACAGGCTTCCAAATGCAATTCCTGAATTAGGTACATACAGAGGAAAAACTCCTCAGTAGAGCATCTGGCTCTATTTCAGTCTGCTGCTAACAGGGACTGTGCACCTGCAATGACTCTCTGTAGTCTCTGCAACCTTCACTGAAAACCCAAAAACAACAAAAGACTTGGTTTCATTGAAGTAAAGCAGTGTAATTCCAAAAAGTGTTTTGGAATCTTTTTCTGTCTAATATGAAAACAAGATCAGCTTTATAGTAAAATCAGCAGCCAAAAATACATCAGGGTAACAGCGAATGCAAGCCTTCTGCCAGGTCTTCATTGTCAGATCCCGGGTGGCAGCAGTGAAGGCTGACTCATTTTTTGGGAGTGACTAACAGACACTGTGTGAGTTCCTCCCCAGACTTGGACGACCTTTCAGTAATTTGGGAAAACGGACAGGTGGGTGATGTTACAGAACATGTTGCAAACTGAAGCTCTTTTCTTGGGAACTCTCTGGGCCTGTTAGCTATTTAAATAAGAATGCTAGACTGCATGCAGATACATGATTTGAATAAAGGCTCCGTCTCAGAATATTTTAGTTGCAGAATTTCCTATAACAGTGATATTTGCAACCTGACTTTTAACGGAAATAGCACAAAATATTTTATCCGTAATAAATGACTCAAAGCATTTTCTGTCTCCTTTAATGGTTCTCTGAGCAACTTATATGTGTATATTATTTATTTATCCTTTAAATGCACCAGAGCTCATGTGCAGATTTTGGAAAGTGCTGATAAGTGACAACATAATTTCCAAGGTGTCCTCATGCCTGGCAGCTTCTTTTCAGGAGTGTCTTTGCCATAGTCTATCAAGGCACATTCCTTGCATGTTGTGTTCTAAAATCCTTAACCAGAATATACAAAACCAAAGCTAAAAGTCCCATGGACTTAGGCTTTGTAGCAAATACACAGATCCCTGCATGGTGAAGGTCCCCGATGTGATGGGGTGAAATCCTGGCAACAGCAGGTTGGGCTGATGCTCCTGTACAGCCAGAGGCTGGGGCACAAGCCACCAGCAGCATCGTGCAAAGAGATCAGAAGCAAATGAAGGAATGTGTGTGACATCTAATGACTGTGGTCACAGGGGCGGCATATCCTGGGAACAGTCTCCTGTTCTCCTCTTTGATGCTGCTCACTGAGTGTGTCACACGCAGCTGGTGGAACAGAGCTTCTGGATCTGCTCTGTGAAGCAGTTTTATTGCTTTTTTGGTAACCTGTTGCTGTATTGCCTCATCACCCACTAATGTCACTTTGCCTAACAGCATCTCATCTTGGTCTAGTTTTATACTGCAGAATTCACATTTCTATTGGCCATGCTGGATAACCTGCAGAAATACTGTAAATAAGGTTTACAAGTATTTTTCCCCATAACACTATTTAAAGTGCTGCAGATAGCTTAGTAATAAGTCCCTCTATGTTTGTTTGATGACCACATTTATTGTTATCGTACCCAACAGATTTTGCTTTCTAGTACATTCGCAGTTTTGAATTTCCTCTTAACACTCAGTCTCTGTTTTTACACCTAAGTTAGACATGCTTGCCACTTCACTACCTCTGCTCACATTCATTTCTTACAGTATTCTGTCACCTGTGATATTATGTCTAATAAGTGATGTTCAAATAGCAGTTTTACAAAAAATACATTGTCAGTGAGATTAGAATGCAGTCAGGTATTTTGGATGCTTTCAGCTATACAACACGAAGTTGCCGAACTGTAATTATTATTGAGAAACTTTGCATTAAGTCATTTCTGGTTACTTTAGAAACACTTTGCTAAAGAAGTGAGCTTTAGGCCATGTTGTTGGGTACAGAAAGTCTGCTCTACAGCAGGATGGCAGCACTGCTCCCTACTGCTGCTGAATCCTGGGATGAGCAGTGCATCGTGGGGGCAAGTCTGGGAATTGAATCATGACTTGGGGTTTGTGTATTCATGATGATGGTTCTTAAGTCTGAATCAAGCTGTGAGCTAGGAGCTAAGGCATAATGGACAGCTTTATAGCTGGGTACTTAGAGGACCATGCCTATTATTTTCAGGTCCTTCCAGCATAGCAAAGTCCCACTGAGGATCAACTGCTGCTGAGGAAAGGTCCTTCTGTAGCCTTACTCCAGCTGATCCTACAGGGCTCCAGCTCCAGTTTCTGTCCACGTGGTGCCACTTTTTTTTAGTACTTATGTTCCCCGTATGCTATGAAGGTTATAAAATAAAAAGCCAGTGAAGGGTGACAGATTGCAGAAAAAGAATGTCTGGATGCTTAATGCAAATTATCCACTATCTTGGCACATCCAATATGCAGATTTTCTTCCTCCCTCTTTTAAAGAAAGACTCCTGTGCCTGGTGAATTGTTAGTACTGAATACCAAACACTATCAAGATGGCTTTTAACATGTCACGCTTGGTTTCCTGACACTTAATGAATCAGCAGGAAAGGAGATTTCTATAGGGAAGAAAGTGCATTATGAAAGGAAGGCTAATAAAAAGCATACACACATACTCTTCCTGCTTCTTAGTGGTTCAAAAAGTGAAACCACTGTAGAACTATGTTTGATTAAATATAGCCCTAATATATGAACACAAAAGGAAAAAAAAGTCTGAAGCTTAGCAGAAATTCTGGAAAGGATTTTAATCCAGATTCCTGTTTAGATTCCCACTGCATTTCCTGATAACTTAAAATGAAAGCTGTTAACTGCTTCAACACTTTCCTTTTCAGTGATAGCATGGAGGGGTCTACAAGCTGCTGCATTACAGCAGCAGCACATTCCTCCTGCCACACAGCCTCTGAACAGTGCCTGCAGCACGAGGCAGAGGCAGCGCAGCCAGGCAGTTACTGGTGCTTCACTGGGTGCTCAAAGGAGAGAAGTGAGGCTGGGGGAAGGTCCACGACTCAGAGTGCAAATGCTGCTCCAATCTCTTTCTGTGAGCTTGGGCTCTCACTTTTCTTCTCCTTCTTCTCTTTTGAAGAAAAGGCAATGAAAACGACCTCCTGATAGTGCCCAGCAGCTCCTCAGTCATTAGCACTGCCAGGACTTCGACCATCAGGAGTAAAGGGATGAAAGATGATCTGAATTATCAGCAGAAAGGCTGCTCAGAATCCAAGGGAAACTTGCACACAGAAATATATGACTGTCCAAGTTTCTTACAATACCCCAGCTACTTCTGCTGCCTTCTGCTGCTGGTGGTATTCAGTCCTCCACAATTTCCAGGCCTGCAGTCCTCCAGTCTTGCAGATATCTTCCTCCTCCCCATCACCTGAACTCTACATCACTGTCTCATCATCACTCTAGACCTAACACCATCAACAGCTGTTTACCTGTTTCCCTCCCTCCCGTTTCTCTACTCTAAGTAAAACTTGTCCCTAAAATATCCTCCCACATTTAAATCTGATCATTTCACCCTTTCTGAATGCTCTTAGACATTTCTCTTTGCCCCTTCAAACATTTTACCTTCCTGGTTTTGTTCCAAAGACCTTGCTCTTCCATACCACCCACCCAGGACACAGCTTACACATACATGTACATGTACAGTACATGAGGAAGCCATTCCCTATACCCTATGTGCTACTCCTCTACCCCAATTTGATAAGTCTTTTGTTACTTGAGTAACAACAATGAGCTCTCCCACATGAAACTGGTAAGTTGGATAGACTGATAAAGCTGGAATATCTAGAATCATCAAGGTCAGGTTTCTGTTTGCCTCTCCCTCCTGATGTATCTTGACAGCCTGCTGCAAGCCCTGGTGTCAGAAGTCCTGCCCTCAGCCACTCCTGACCCACACAAAGTGTTTTAAAAATCCCCAAAGTGCTGCTGGGAGCGTGAGCGGGTCCTTTGTCCAAGTGCCCATTCCTGCCTTGCTGCCCACATTCTTCTCCACCAAGTGTTGACACAGAGAGGTGTTTCCATGGCGATGGTCAATTGGAAATGGCAGCCTTGTCCCTCCAATTTCCACTGCGTTTCTGTTGACAGAAGTAAAGGCCTTGCTCTGATTTCTCAGTTTGGCTGAAGGATATTTCCATTCGATTTATCCTTTCATGCTCAGACGCCCACACACAGTTTGGCTCTGATTTTCCAGCCTTCCGTTTCCACTCATTACTGGTTGTGAAGGACAGGTTTACCTGAGCCTCACTGCTGGGGACAGCAGTGACACCCCCTGAATGCTAATGTCCTGCACGGACTCTCACGGGTTTTTTGCTCGGAGCCGTTCTTTAAAGGGATGTCTGTCTTCCAAAGCAACACCTTTCCTTGAAGGTTTGCTGAGATGCAGTGGGATGCTCATAGAGAGTGGGCAGACGTGCAGTCCAATGTCCCTTGAAGGGGAGTAGCAGGACACGACTCTTCCGAAGCTGCTCGGAGCAGCACTCCTGCCACTGTTCACAGACGCGTGAAGTCCAATGCTGTTCGCACGTGGACGAGCAGAGTGGAAGCCACCTCTCCCATTCGTCCCGTGCGGTCCTCGCCCTCCCCCGGCTGCGGCTCAAGGGCACCATCAGCATCCTTCCTCCCCCTCCTCCTCCTCTGCGAAGAGCGCCGGGAGCAGCGCCCGGCGGCCGCCAGGTGGCGCCAGCGGATAAGGAACGGGCGGCGGGAGCGGGCCGGGACTGGGATCGGCACTGGGATCGGCACTGGGATCAGGACTGGGATCAGGACCGCGATCAGCACTGGGATCGGGACGGCGTGTCCCGGCGCCCCGGACCCACAGAAGCTCGGCAAAGCCTCTCCATTTCTCTAGTGTTATTTTTTAATTTTCTTTTTTCTCCAGGATTTTTTTTTAAGCAAAAATCCTGCTTGGCCATTTTGGGGAAAAAATTCCTCATAAGCACGGCCCGCACAGAGAGGGCCTTGAGCCTTTCCCAAGGCTCCCAGCCCTCCTTCCCCAGGCTTTCACATCTTGGTGGCACTGCCAGGAACACGCAGACTGACACCTTTGCGGATGCTCTAGGACTGAGTCTGCCAGTAACTACAGCCAAATGTTAACAGGGGACATAAAATACTACAGAAGAACAGGAAACAAAGGCTGGTGTGCCCACAGCCTCCTCAGAGAGGTTCGGCAATTGCTGCATCTGGTTTAATACCCAAGTTTTAAGGGGTCAGGAAACTATTTGGTTTAGGTTTCCTCAAGTTAGTTTCCATTACTGCTAACAGTGGGTTCCTCCTGCTGGCCTGCTGTCAGCACTCGGTGGGATTATTTCACTTTGGTGTCTCCAAACACAGCTGAAAGGCACCAGCTAAAACACAGTTTCTAATTTTGATCTTTTGGCAAAGTGGGACTTTATACATCAGAC
>NW_008238340.1:1352924-1365684 GCF_000691975.1 Corvus brachyrhynchos
TTCCCTACAAAGTGGCCCATATAGGCATGGGAGCAAGCTTCCTCTGGGGACATAAAGGCCACCACAGATCTCAGAGGGAGAGGAAAAGTGTATTCTTGCATGGGACTCGTTTTTAGAGCTGCACACCTGCAGTAGTCAAAGGGTTGGCGGGAAGATGAGAAGCCGAGCAGGTGGCTGATGAGCAGGAAGCTGATGCTGGCCATGCAGACAATGTGAACGGGGTACTCTAAGTCCAAGTGGTGGGTGGGATATAAGAACCTATGTAGCACCTTCTATCATGTTATCTTTTTAATAAAAACTCAGACTATTGCAGTGAAACTGGATGTCAGCATTATTAAACCCAATGTCTTTTTGAAGAATCCACGTTGCTTTTTACGTGGCCAGCTAAGCTAAGCTGGCAAGCTTCAGTTTTGAGGGGCACTTTGGAGCTCTGACAAACTGCTTGGGGAATTGTAAAAATCATCCCATATAGCATTTTTCTACAACTGATCTTTTAAGATGAAATATAACCCCACTCCTTAAACAGAGCTACTGAAATTGAATATAAATTCAAGTCAAGACGAAACTCCCAACAACTCAATTCTTCAAACCGCATTAATGCCGATTGCTGCTATTTGAGTTTTGTTCTGAGCTACAGGCGTCTGATGCCTTCTCCAGTGATGACAATGCAGGGATGCAGGTTGAGGTCACCTCCAGGAGGCCTGATGGCTTCACTGACACAGAGTTAGGGACTCTGGGAAAAGGCAAGAGCAGCCCATGCCCATTGACTGATGGGCACACGTGGAACTTGCAGCTTCCCCAGCTGTGGCTGCGTGCAGGCGGCACAAACAGGAGCCCTCAGTTCCTACGCAGCAGAGGAATGCAAAAAGCTTTTCCTCTGAAAGGAAGATAGCTCTCAATTATAGTGGACCTGGAACAAGGATTGCAACGTAGCACCAGCTGTGAGCTTGTAAGTCATACATGCCAGCTGAAGGATGAGAGAGCCAAAAGGGGATGATTTGGAGAAACCCCCAACATGAGCTGGCCCACAATTTGCTGATCATATGGAGTTTATATACAGAATTCTGCTGTGATGGATTCTGCCACTGAATTTGCTTTTACCACCAGATGCCTCTAAGGACATCTGCTAATCTGTTCAGAGAAATCTCAAAGCAAGACTGTAACAGGCCACAAGGGGGGGGGGAATTGAAAGCAATGCCAAATTGAGGCTCATTCTTCACACCAGGCATCCTGAAATGACTTACAGGTGTCTCGGACAACATTCCTGCAGAATTTTCATGTATTATAGCTATTCACTTTGCACAAATGTACTCAAAAGTTGCATTCACACCAAAGCAACACACACACACACAACAACCCTTTTGATTGAGACACCCAGCTGAGATGCTCCCAACTGCTGGGTAATCCCAGGTCTGCCATCACTGGAGGTGTCACAGCCTTCCCTGGGCTCCCTGACCTTGCTTACACCACTGAGATAAGGGGCCTCATCTCCAGGCCTGCAAGGAAAAAGGAATCATCCTGTGGGAGGTCATGAATGTGTATCAGGCCTTCCAGGCTCGTATGCTTCAGTCTTGAGGACAGCCAAATTGAGGTCTGATAAGCCAACAGCGATGGTCCAGAGAAGGCAACCAGGAGGTCATGAACATCCCAGCTTGAAGGCAGGTGACAAACAGATCAGAACTAAAGCAAAATTCCAAAGCCATGAAAGCTGAAGTCAGGCTGATTAATTAATTATTTACAGTCTCAACTCAGCTGGAGGTGTTAAGAAAACCTCAACTCCTTAGAGCAGCATTTACCTTTCACGGATGTTCAGATGGGTTCATTTCAGTCTCTTAATTAGTTCACACACCAGCTATGTTAGAACAAGTTAATGCTGTTTCCACAAAGCTCTCAGAGCTCTATGGCCACTCCAAAAAGGTGGATTTTAATCCATAACCACCAGTGTAAGCACAGTCACAGAATGAGCGAACAGCAGCCAGCCAAGAAGCTCTCTCTGCATTCACAGGTCTCCTTCAGGAGCAGGGCAGAAGCCACCTCTCAAGAACCCAGACTTCAGTGCCCTGCTCTGCTCACGGGGATGACAAGGCTGGTACCAGGAGCTGGTGCCTGTCCCTGACGCTACTGAAGACTTGCTGAAGCCTGGACTGACTTTGGGATGATACAGCGGGGAAGGAAGAGGGAGCTGAGCGAATTATGGATGCAAGAAATGTAAACAAACTCCCTGATCATCCCAGCCAGGGTCTCTCTGCATTTCAGGGAAAACAGTTTGATGTATTTGCCTGGCTTGGACTCCAGGACCGATGCCGCTCACCCTGCCAGCCATCTGCCACATGGCTTTTAGTTCTCCAGGCACACATGGCCAAGAGAACATGCTCCCACACCGCTGGCTGCCACACCACTGCCTGTCTGCTACCCTCCATTCTGATAGGAAAGCTTTAATACCTGACAGAGGTCAACAGCTTTAACACCTGACTCCAGCCCAGGCTGAGTAGGAGTTCAACAAACAGCACTTGTCAGTGAGTCAAGAGCTGGACACTGCCACCAACCTCTGACCAGGAGGAAGCATTTGCCCCAAAGGCAGAACTTCTATCAGCTTCTCTTCCTTAACCCTGAATGACATCAGTGGTCTGAAATGGGAAACCCCCCTGCAGGTACAGAGCTCTTGGACCTCCACACACACCCTGGCTGTACTCATCACTAACTTGTCTTAAATGTGAAATTCTCATGGAAAACAGCAACCAAGAAAACAAAACCCCGACAGAGCTTCCAAGTCCAGAGGAATAAAACATAACAAACCCCAGCACAGAACAGGTAAAAGGTGAAGACTGTCACTGCACCAGCGACACCGTGCACAACGCTTTGATTAAGCCATTGACAAATCTGCTTTAGGGCAGAGAAATTTGGAAACATCAGGCAATCAAACTGTGAAGTCTGTGAAAGAATGTGATTAATGCAAAAATGTGATGAAACTAATGTGCTTGGCTCCAGAATTTCATGGCACACCCTACACTGGAACCAAATCTGATGGCTTCTTGGCGAGCGGTGCCCCTCTGCGTTCCCCGAACACGGTTATCCGTGTCCTCTTTGTTTTCTAGGTCTGATCAGAATCCAAAGCTTTTATTGTAGCTACATTTCTAAGGATGTGTTTCCCAGGATATGTACCCATAAACAGAGACGTGTACATGCATATATACTCTGAATAATTGCGCAGAATTTCACTCTTCCCTCCTGAGACATAAAAGAGCCAAGTGTTATTAAATTTACGGCGAGTTCGTCATAGTTTTCACATAATTTTCTTGATGCACTGCAGATTTTTTAACAGGCTGCTGCTTCCTTTCCTGTTTAATGTTAAGGTATTTGTCCAGTCTCAGCTACACCAACATCCTGGATTTCTAAGTTTATCAGCCCCAGGGGCAAATGTGTCATTTTCCCTGTTCTCCTCTGCCCTCCAGCTTTGTGTGGAAAAGGAATACAAGGGCCTGCACAGCTCAGGATGCAACAAAGGACTGCAAACTCAGATTACCAATGCTGCGGTCAGCACGAGGCTGATCCTTCATGGATGGCAGAGACACATCAGGATGCACTCCGTGACTGTGACCTCCAATTACAGGAAGCTGGGCATGACACCAGCATCCAGGCAGGGGCAGGAGGCAGGCACAGAAGCAGACCTGGTATTTGTTGACTCAGATTTGGTATTGTGGCTCCTGCAGTTAATTTTCTCTTGGTTATAGACCCACTTTATGTCTCATTTTTCTTTCATTGCCAAAAGATGTTTTTGTGCACATTGGAATGTGCTCTCCAGGGGAAGACATACAATATAACTGATGCAAAGGAAAATATTATACACCAAGGCAGATGCAGAGAGGTTCAAAGAACTGCCTGTCTGAGGGCAAACTTCCCCATCCCTCTGCATACCTGAGCAGCCTTCTCTTTAGGCTGCGAAGTTCAAAACTGTAGGAAATTATGCTCAACTCAAAACACTCAGTTCCATGGGGCCACCTGTAAGCTACAGCAACCCATTGTGACCTGACAATGGCCACCCAAACACGGAGTGCCCTTGGGGGAATCCACCTGCCAGTACTGCATAGGCTCTTCGCAAGTGAGGCCTTGAACCCTATGCAAGAACACAGGTACCATTTTCCCCCAGTGTGCAGAGGGGACCTTTTTGGGGGCAATCTGGGCCGCTCTCATACCATACATCCCAGAAGTGTTGAATATTGGAAAGAAAGTGTGTGCAGATGCAAGCTGAGTTGGATGGACAAATGACTCCTTCACAGGATGGTTGTTGGCGGTGAGAGACGCTGGACTCTAAATATACAGCAAAGAAGCAAAACCAGCTCCAGATACTCACACATCGGTTTGAGCTGCCCGATGAGTTCCTCTTTTGTCCACTTTGCCCATTCCTTCTTGTCGGTGTTTATTGAGCACAGGATGGGGCCGCACGGTTTCCCGCAGTCCTCGATGGCCGGGACGTTCAGGTAGTGCACCAACACGATGTCTGGGTTCTGCAGGGACAGCGAGCAAGAGTTACATTGTTGGGGCCAGCACTCTCTGCATTTAACTTCCTAATTAAAACTGTGACAGAAAGCAGCGTGATCAGACCCCAGACTGTACTGGATTTCCCAGAGATAAGAGCTGTTCTTTAAGACAGGTGGCAAAAGACAGCACCTGAGTTTGCACAAGGCTTCCCCCATCCTGATGGCCTCTGCTTGCAACTCTCCTGCTCCACTTGTATGCTCAGCATGAACCTCTTTTTCAACCCTTACAACACCAAATAGTTGCAAGAGTCCTGCAAACACCACTGACAATGCACACCAGGTAATATGCTTTGGTTTAAGGGACCTTTTGTTTCTTTGAGACAATGCTTCCATCAGTTCTGGTCCACATCAAGCTTTTTTGAATATAGAGAAAGTCACCTGAGAACACCAGGAACAGCCACACTCTCCATACAGTGAGAGAAAGCAGGAGGGAAGAGCCGAGGAGGCTCACAAACAGTATTACAGAGAGCCCCAAAGATGGGCTCTTTACAGACAAGCCCGGAGAATTCCTTGTCTTTTGAAGATGTTTGCAAGCTGCAGACGGTTGGGACTGGAAGAGCGCTTTGCAGGACAGCTGCAGGCGGACAGAGAGGTGCCGGCTCCTGCAGGCTGATCCCGCAGCTGATCCCGCTCTCCTCTCCCTTCCCGCGGGGCTGCGGGGGGAGGACCCTGCTCTGACGCACTGCGGTGCCGTCCCACCGACACCTGGAGCAGGAGCTGAGCTCTGTGTCACCACCCTGCGAGTAAATGAATCATCTTAACAACAGCAACAACTCCGCCAGCTCCCCAACAGCGTCCCAGGGAGATTGTTCAATAGATAATAACAAGATTGAGGAGATGATTTCTTTCCCTTAAGTCATTTACTCCTAAGTTCGCAAACTTTAATGACTGCTTTGGAATTATTTATAAAAATAAACAGGATAATGGTGTAATTAAAACTCTAATGTTTCATTAATGCTGTTAGAGCCCTGTTCTAGGGGGGAGTGGGAACACAACCCATCATCCGCTTGCAAAGGTGGTGCTGATGGCAGCACTTGCTTATGAAACCAGGGGAGAGCTGGAACAGGACACGGACACCTGCACCAAGGAGACCTGTGGAAGGGAACTTCTCATGGGCAAAGCACAGCACCGAGGCCCAGCACGCTGGAGCTGCACCCGGAGCAGCCCAGGGCAGGGGCAGGGTGGCACTCAGCACTGCTGGGTGTGGGGTGACCGTGACTCCCTCGTGCACCCCGCACATAGGGAGCATCCTGTGCATCCCCAAGATCAGGGGGAGCTGGTCATGTCTCCCAGCTCCTCCAGGCTGGTTAAGAAGGTGCTGGCAGGGGGGAGGGCCACTGGTACCCATGTATAGCACTGTGACAAGCAGAGCAGCCCTGCAGAGCATCTGCTTGGTAAGCAGATACATCCCTCTGTCTGGAGAAGCTCTTTCAAGTTAGGAAGACGTGCCAGTAGGAACTTGCATTTTCCCCCTCTATGGTCAGAACTGCAAGCAGGGGATTTCTCAGTGAAGATTCTGTGAGGAAGCAGTATCAAATTCTTGCAGCCAGTGCTAAAAGAGTTGTACTGCACAGGGAAGTGGCAAAGAAACCCTGTAAAAAACAGCTAGTAATTTATTTCAGAGTGGTTTTGGAAAGTGCTAAAGCAAAGAAAACGGTTGGCTCTTCTATTCCTGAGATTCTTCTGTAGACAAACAACTGGACCTTTTGTGTTCAACTGTGAGGTGTTCAAAACCTTCCTTCTCACAGGGCACATCTGCCTCAGACAGAGGCAGCCAGAGGACACAGAAAACCATCACAACTTCTCGTTCTACAAAAAGTACATCTGAAACATCACAGTCCTCGTGCATAATTCAGAAGAGGTTCAGATAGTAAAAATGATTACCCATACACCCAAATAGTCTCCATCAGCTAATTTAACATAATTAGTGATCTAGATGATGAAGTAATAAAAAGTAATACGCTTCAGAGATTTCATGTAAATACACCTCTTGCTCTCAGGGAAGTTTCAAAGAAGGGAGCAAAGACACAGCCATGGATGATGTGGCAGTTCTGCAGGTGCTTCTACCTTCCTCTCAGGTAAACTGTGTTTTTCACAGCCTGACAGTGCCTGTTTGTCACCAAGCAGGTCAGGATTATGGGGCTTCCTGGCTTCAGTGCAACACAAACAAGTGGACCTCAGCAGTGGACTGGCACTGGAACTTAGACTTTTTATATATAAAAGCATACAAAATAAACACAGACCAAACAGGTTTGTTCCTTATGGCTACATCTAAAAGCTGACCTTAGGCTGACAAACCTCATGAATGCCAATCCACTTGGTGAACTGAAATGTTTTGACACAAATGAAGAGAATACAAATGTTTTGGAAAACTCATGATCAGCAGCGAATCACTATCTGTGGTGACCTACCAGGAGAGCAAGAGAGATGTGAAAGACTGAAAGAAAAATTACAAATGTAACTTCCATGCAGGAAAGGTGTCAGGACAGTGGACACGCCATGGCAGAGGCCCTTCACTGGTGTGGCAGGGGGGAACAAGGGGAGCCCTGGACTGGGCTGCAGATGGCTCTGGAAATACTCCTGCTGGAAATCTGCCCATCGTTCCAGTGCCTGGAGCCTCAGCAGAGTTGCTCTGCTTCCCCCACACCCGAATTGAAGGCGCTGCCATCTGTCCCTGACCTGGACAAGGCTGCTTGGCTTCTTGTGCCTCCTCAGTGTGGCAGAGGAACTGCCTCCACTGCTGCTGGGGGGTAAGCAGGAGATGGTACAACAAGTGGTTAAACACAAAAAGTCGTTGGTTTTGATGAAGAAAAATGCAACTGCAACATCTGCTTGACTCTTGTTTGAAGCTTCATCAGCCCTAAGTGGTCAATAAATCAGACTGGCGTGGCGTTACATTTCTTCCATGGCTTAACCATTAATCTAATGCCAGTTCTCATGAAAAATGAGGGAGAAAAACTATGTGATGGTGAAAGTGTACACATTATCCAGAAAGTGATAATGGCACATAATGGTGCTGCAGCCCTCCATCCCAGTGGCTGGAACAGCCTGGCAGCCTCCTCTGCTGCCCACCACACACCATGGAAACTATCTGACTAAAACAGGGATTGTTTGTTCCACCAGCCTGCTCCATGTGGGGATTTTTCACAGGAGCAGAAACACAAAACTGGAACAGTTCTGGGATGGGAGGGGGGGGGGAGAGGGGGCAGGGGCAGCCAGCAAAGGGCTGACCAATGTTGGGGTGAAGGAATGGTCAGTTCCTCCAGAGCTCCACGACGGCTCAGCCACAGGGAAAACTCTCATTTCAGCAACCACCTTTTGCTTCTTCTTCACTTCCCAGAGTCAGTCCCCTCCAAGGAGAAGTCTGCAAAAACCTCTGCCTTCCCAAAGCATGCTGGTTTGGTTCTCTTCTTCTATTCCTTTTTCTTTTAAAAGCAAAAATCAAAAGCCATTTCTGGCCAGCTTCCAGCTGCTCTTCAGTTGCTCAGCCAAGGCAATCAGCTCAAGGCAAAATCTCACTGGCAGGAGCTCCCAAATCACCGATGACCACAGCTGAAGATAATTTTATTTGGAAAAATACCTCTGAGCTGAAAGTTTTGCATTTGTACTCCCTGCTGGAAGGATGAAAGGAAGTAAATTATCCTCAGGGGTGACGAGCGTCAGTGAATCTCATCTCAGCCAAGGAATTACCCCCAAACGCAGCCACTTGCCCTGGTTAGCACTGGACACCTGTGTCAGTTCTGTTGTGTCAAACCTGTGAAGTTCTACACGTGGTGAAACCAGCCTGTTCCAGCTCTAAAGGCTACACCACGAAGCAGAAGGGTAGGAGGAGAGGAGTATGACAGTGGGATGCAGAGGCAGCTCCTGTGCCCCCCTCTGTCCCTGTTCACCCCCAAAATTGTAACAGGTTTTTCTTTTCTGGCAGCTATTCATTTACAAGGTTTACTTTGTATTTCTCAATCCAAAAGGCTGAAAAGGAATCTCAGCTTTCTGGGAAGATAATTCACATCCATCGCTGTGGGGTGACAGGATTAATATCTGACAGCTTATCACCCCCCAAAAAAGATAATGTAAAGATGTCCCAAAAAAAGAGAATATAAAGAGGTTTTTGTGGTTTTGAGGGGCTACCATTACATGATGCTTCAGTACCCACAGGTAACTCAGGAACAGGTACTGGGAGTGCCTGTGTATCATCTATACGTTATCTAAAAATCAAACCAGTGAATGAAACTATTCCCAGACACATGGATGACAGAATCTTCTACTATTTATAGCAGTGTCTTTCTGGAGAGTTTCCTTTGGATTTTCAAAGGTTTGAGAGCAGAGTCTGGGATACCCGAAGAAAAAGGCACAAATACATAACACAGACACTGAAGTAATGGAATTTTTTCAGGGACCAAATGCTAGCTTTGGGCAAGATTATTGGTTTGAATCCCAGCATTTTCTTTATCCTTGAACTAATTTCTAATTGAGGTCATGCTATGGAAGGTAACCTGGTGGCTGATGCATTAGAATATATTAATCTTCCACACTAAATGTGAAAACAAAAAAAAAATCCACTGCCTTTGAGCGCACAACCTACTGCCTTAATTTATCTAGAGCTGGGCATGTTTAATTAGGGAGAACGAGACAATTACCAGAGATATAGCACAGCCCTGGCACCCGAGCTGAGGCACTGGAGCACGGGGGAGAGAGTGGGACCCCAGAGCCAGACACAAAAGCCGTTGTTGTGCTGCAGAGCAGGACTCCTTCTGCTGGGAAATCCCTTTTAGCTAGCAGAGCACCTTGAATTAACCTTGTCCCTATGGCTCCAGCTGACAAAAGCACTGCTGGAACTTCTGGTCCTTCAATAGCTTCCTCAGGAAGAGAGGATGCTTGGAGTCAGCCAGGCAGAGAGACACTGGTGCATGTGTGGTTTTAATCAGCATCCTGACATGCACTTGCTCAGGAACTGGTGCCAGTTGTCACTGTCCTTGCCTGGGCACAGGAGCTTTGGGTCCCCTCTGGGGTGGGGGCAATCCCCACCATCCTCACCACCGCTGCATCCCAGCCATGACTGGGGCCTCAAGATTTATACCCTATGGATACAGTGCTTGTCTCAAAAGGTCAGCCAGCCCACAACTCCAACATAGAGTCATTTTCCCAGTTTTTCAGCCCAAATTCTTTTGAGTTTTTTTGTTTAAGTTGAATAATTTTTGAGACAAGAGACTGGCTACAGGACGATACAGCTCCACGTACGGCAAATATTGAAAGGCTTGGAAAGCAAAAAATTATTTTGAGATGACGAGATTTCCTGCAATTGTTTTAAAGAGAATCAGGATTTAATCCGGCTGTATACTTTATAACATGTTCCCCAGTTCCTCTTCAATACCTTGGTAAGGGCACAGCACACAGAGCAGTGTGGGCATCATCAGGCAGCATTTAAATAGTGTGAGAAGCAAAATAAGAGAGTCTTAATACAGAACAAATACCAAACACTCACTAATACATCATCAAATGTGATTTGAAGATATTTTATATAGAAAGAGCTGCCGATGAATACTCCTGAGGATCATGTTTACTTAACATACACTTTGAAAGACACAGAGTAATAACATGCAGTAATTCCTGGTCTCCAAAGTTCCAAAAGAAATTGATTTCTGAGATGCTTTTTATCTTTCATAGCAATACCTCTAGTGCTAGTAAAAAGTGTAACAGGAGAATGATGCTGCACAACCAGAAACATGCAGCAAAATAAAACAGAAGGTACTTCTCTTTCTCACACAGGTATTGTTCTTCTGGACAGTGGAAATTTCTTTTCATCTGTGTCACCTCTCCCAGCTGGAAGCTTTAACTTACACAGGCAGCTGACAGGGACAAGATAATTCTGCCATGAGCTGGTACTGTGTTTATCTAGGCACATGCAGGGAGCTTTGGTGCTGACGCAGGGGTCCCAGGGACAGCGAGGCAGCAGGGAAGGCTCCTGTCCTGCCTTTTGCCCCAGAGACCATGAAAGTGGTTTCATGGGAAGGTCTAAGGAGACCCGAGTCTGTGGAACCTGAGCACCTGTGGCGTTGGTACCGCCCAGCACGCAGGGCATCAACAGCAGCGCATCGCTCAGCACAGCCTGGCTCCCACCCATGTCCCCAAAGGGTTTTCTCCAAGAAGCACGGTGGGCTCCAGGCTGCCACCCACAGAGCAAGGCTCTTTTTCAAACCCGTGGTTTTCACTGTTTCTCTGGATTCTTGAAAGACCAGCCCGAGACTTTCATAGCTTTGAGCCGTCGGTCAGAAGAGGTGCCAGGGCAGCTGTCTGACTCAGTTAATAGCCTTCTACAGCTATGCCACTGCTTGTGTAGAAAAACACAACCATGATTAAAGCATGCAGAGAAAACTTAGAGAAAGCAACGTGCCCTACTTCAGCTTGCTCAGAGATACTCCTTCTTAACACCCCCGCTCAGGAAAAGTGTGAAACAGCAGCAACAGCTGCCTTTAACCCAGCTGCTGCATCCAGCACCGACTGCCTCTACAGGGAGACAGATTTGCCATGGAAATCACCAAGGCATCTCCTCCTCCTCCCTGTCACTTGCTCTCTGCAGTTTTACAATTCATTCTGCAAAAGCCTGGAGGATTTTCAAACAATAGCACTGAGGGCAAAGCAAAGGTTTCTTTGGGTTTGAACTCCTTTGAGATACTCTTCCTGACAAATGAGGCTTATTATAGCACACTCATCCCTTGCTATACTGAGTATATTCTGCTACTCCAGCTCTCCACCTTTGAAGACTTACATTTGCACAGTGCCTCTATGTTTTCCTATGTTACACTTGTATATTGCAATCATTTCCAGAATAGTGGAATTTCTTCTGCAAGCAAAGTGGTGCAGAGGAGAACATCAAAGCCACATGATGTTTCAGTGTCCTACGCTTGAATTGTGCTTTTCATTTTCAAAACTCAGAAATCTCAAAAATTCAAATCTCAAAAAATTTGCTAACTGATACAGCCCAATTTATACATCGGGCTTACTTGATTTAACAGCAAAACACAAATCTTTGTGGGGTAACACAAAGCAAATGCTTGATTGCCCATAAAGCACCAGTGAGGAACCTCCCGGCCTCCAAAACTGCAGATGTGGAGCAGAGTTTTGCCCTGCAGCTGCATGAATACTTTGAAATCATGTTATGCTGCCCATGCACACATGGGCAAAGTCCCAACAAATCACAGACACAAATGTAGATATTGAGGTACTGCATATGCTGTAACAGTGCTGCTCTCTTTGCAGGCTGCTGCTCTGTAAAAGATTTGCTACTGCATTTGGACTATTTTTCCCCACAAGTGTGAGCCAGAGATCCCTCAGCTGACATTTGTGAGGACTCTTTATTTTCTTTTCGTTCTGAAGTACAGAATCTCTTCTCCCTCTTTCTGTTTTTATTGCAACCTTTACATGGGAATTCTGTCATTGCATTTCAAACGAGCTCAGGCAGAGCTCAGCTCGGAACACTTCCATCCCCATCATCGGCCAGAAATGCCAGCATTATAAATCATGCCCCAAGTGGCTTCTGCCCTTTCCCAGCTCACCCAAGCCAGAGATACAATAATAGTTGGTCTGAAGTAAGAAGAAATTTTAATTTCAAAGCTCCACTGACATTCACCAAGTGCTTTCAAAGTTTCTATCAACAGAATGCACTGCTTCCAATTCTAGTTGGAATGAAGATGGTGCAAGTTTTTCTCTCAAGCTGATGGCCTAGTTTGCCTCAATAACACTATTATCTGTTAAATATTAATGCACTTCTGTGAATTAAAAACAGTTCTATGTGCACCGGCAGATACTTCACTTCTTACTTTTTTAATTGGTATTGTTGTAGGTGGACCAAGTAATAGAAAGCTGACATTTCCAAATACTAAACAAGAAAAGCCCAGGAGAATGTACTGAGAGCTCATGATAAGCTTTCCCTCCAGAGACACGCTGTCCTTCAGCACTGCTCTTAAAGCTTCACCAAGCTCCAAGCTACTTTTGTACATATAAAAATGATTTTAAATCATTTGGAAGAGGATTGCCCCTCACACCCAGTGTACACTCCCCACAGCAGTGGCACGATGGACTAAGGATGTGTCTAAGGGTTGGCTGATCTGCACGAGGCAGCAGAGCAGCAGCTCAGCACTTCACAGCCCCACACATCCCACCTGCCCACCAGGAAGGGAGCTCTCTGCAGTGCTGGAAGGTGATGGCAGCTCCAGCAGCATCCA
>NW_008238340.1:1365718-1419169 GCF_000691975.1 Corvus brachyrhynchos
AGCCCTACCCCCTGTCCCTACACCCGCACAGACACAGTGCAGGGGCACAAGGCTCCAGGTGCCTGGAAAGGAGGACATGTGAGCCTGATGCCTGCCTGAAGGAACAGCAGATAAATGCTATTTAATGTTCCACACAGCCTATACAGTACATGGTAAGCCAACAAGTCCTTTTTATTTCTCTTCTTTGCTCTTGCTCCGAGGGTTCTATCATTTATAGCTTCTTTAAATTTGTTACTTTTGATATCAGTGGCTGGTAATACAATTCCCGGAGGAATAACATCAATAACCTTCAAAACACTTTCATAATGTTGCCTTTGATAGTCTTGCAACACATTTGTTCCTATGGCAAAACCCTTATGACACTGCTATACAGCACACAGGTTATTCACTGAAGGTTTTGTTGTGCCCTTCCAGACATGAGGAACCCCGGTGCCAGGGAATCCAAAGTTCTCCTCCTTTTGGAGTCCAACTTTACTTTTGAATTGCATGAGAGGGCTCATAAAGTGGAGGGTCCAAACAAAAGATGCATAAAAGCTGAGCAACATGGGGCTGTGCCCAGAGGAAGAGATGGGCAGGTACCAGGGACACCCCAAACTGCCACGTCAAGGACATGCCAGCCTCGCTCCATTCTCTCTACAGCTGCTGGCTGTGACTCATTAGCCATGGCATCCTGAAAGGGATCCACAGCAGCCAGCTGGGAACTGAGGCAGCACCTTAAACCAGAAACATCAAATCCTAAAGCAAAAAAAAAAAAAAAAGAGTATCAGATTTGAATTTCTTCTGAACTGCAAGAAAAAGATTACTAGACAACCTTCTTTTTTCTTCACTACCACTCAGAAGTCTCCCCGATACAACGGGATTAACAAACAGGGATTAGCATCTCAGCACTCCTGTTACAGGCTGGGAGACAGTCCTGCCCTCTGGGCCTCCTGCACATACACTTGGAGACTCGCACGTGGATGCCTTGGAATCCTAAAAGGAAATGTGACCCCACCAGTGCTTCTGTGCAGCTCGGAGGGGTTTCTGACCTGCTGATAAGAGTGGAATTATCTCTTATCAGACCTTTTCAAGGACTCTGACTCCTTTCTGGCCATGGAGACATTCAGGTTTCTCTTGGGGAGATCTGACAAATGGATTTTGTTTCTCTGTTTCACTACATCAGAGCAAGGACAGAACCATTCCCAGGGTGGACAAACAGCTCTGGTCAGTGCCAGCACAACTCTGAACACAAGGGAGGGGCACACATTCCTTCCTGGCTCCTTTTTGCCCCAAATAGCTCTCCCTCTCACAGAGTAAGAGAAAAGAATGGTAAATTGGACAGTGGACCCATCCTGCCTCAAACTGCCAAGGCAGAGCAAGTGACCTGGCTGCTAACGGAGATGTTATCAGGGATGAGCAGAAGGTGCTAAAGCCCAGCTACAGCAAAGCAAACTGCCCATCAGCCTGATCCATCAGTCTCAAATTCGCTGCACAGGAGCAGCCTGGCAATCTCCCAGCACGTGACAGTGCCCTGATAACCTCCAAAGCTGTGTTATTTAAGCAGAGAAAGGTGAGCTTTGTTTAGCCCTTGGGCTCAGGCTGAGCCGATGACAGATGCCGACACTTCATCCAATTAGATTTTTAAGTAGTGAGAGCAAATTTATCAGGCGAGCGTTTGGAGAGGTGGCACATGAGAGTTATCAATTTCTTTGGTAATTCCATGGCTGCATCTCTCCTGGAGAGTCTCCCTCATCTTTTTATTTCACAGTATGCTCCAAGAAAAAACAGTGAAGTTTTGGCAATGCCTTCTGAAGAATACAACAAATAGCAAAGCAGTTGCTGTTATATGCAGAAATTCCCCCTCCCCCCCCATTTTTTTAATCTACTTGCCAAATGTGAGTATGAAGCTGAGAAATTTTATACACTGAGTGCTGGTGCCTGTGGTCTACATTCACATCAGCAAGAGAGAAGAACACACAACGCCCATGACATGGTACACCTTACAAAATATAAAAAGGCAGGAAAGCTTCTGAATTTCAGTAACAGGGGCAGACTATTACACGCAGCCAGTCACTGCTCATTTCACCCATCAGCTACTTGACCCAGCTACATACACTGGTATCTTCTGAGACATCCCAAAAAAGCAGCAGTAGTTGGAACATCCAGTGCCAGACACGGGAACATTAAAGTTTAACACAGGCACTTTTAAGTTGGTAAATGCTCGGCAAAGTAAGCACAGATCAAAGGTGGTTTTGAGCTTAGGCATCGACGCATCTGAAGAAGCATCTAAGAGAGAGGTAACGCTGAGGAACGAACAGCTTATGACAAGAGTCCTTGAAATCCCAGAAACAGCAATACTCTGCACTATCCAGGCTCAGGAGTGCTCTGTACATTTTCTGATTTACTGCTTTTTCATTTTTTTTCCAGCCTGCACAGATCATGGAAGAGGAATGGAGACCCTCATCTTGCTGTCCTTCAAATGAAGGACACACCAGGTTTTGTTCTTCAGCTTGGACCTCTCAGATTTGAAATTCATCAGACAGTGTGAGAATTATCTGAGGGTCTGTTGTTAAGTGTGCCACACATGACCGCTGGTAGGGTTGTTTTTGAGCGGAGTATTGAGAGTCTTACACGCCCACCCACATTTTAGCTTTTGTACATATCCCACATAGTTTTTCTGCCTTTTATTCCACCAGCAAAGATTGCCTGAGTCAGAGACCCTGCCCAGATGCCTCCTATTTGTTGCTAGAGACGAGTGACTTCACTCATCCAGCCACAGATCGTTTCTCTCTGATACTGCTGGAATGGAGAGCTGGTGCTCGCTCAGCAACAGCACGATTTGAGGTGACTGCAGTCGTGCCTTCGCAAACCACTCAACGATGAAGATTTTCATCTTGGCACAGACACAGGAGCTGCAGCTGCCTTCTCCCCTTCATCAGGAACATTTCTATTGCCATCAGAGGCATTTCCGTCACCTGCCACAGCTGCAGAGAGCAAGGGAACGTCAGCTATGGCAGGAATTCAAGTCACCAGGATTCCCCATGTTATTCCTTCTCACTCTCAGGACACACCCCAGAAGTGCAGGTGCCCTGTGCAGGGCTGGACACACTCACAGTGTCTGCCAGGACCACCAGTGCCCATCGCCCCTGTGAAGTGGCTACAGCACTGCCATCCTTCCTCCTCCACTACGTGTTCACAGCGAGAGATGGAGCAGAGAACAGCCAAGGGGATTCTGTTCTCATTACACATGCAGAAGCTGATTATGCTATTCCCAAACCCTGGGACTGGAACAACAGTGCTGCCCCTCCCAGGGTGCTGGAGATGCTGTGATGTGAAAGCATGAGGGAGACCATGTCCTGCTGGGCCCCCCTGAGGGGCAGGTACCTCACATGGTATGTGCTGTCTGCCTGCCACACCAGGGAGCACTAAAGAACCTGCAAAGGAACGTGTAATGAGATGAGAGGCAGCAAAACCAGCGTGGGTGAACACAGGGATTCCCTGCAGAGCCTTTCGACTCTGTGCTCTGAGGAACGTGGCATCCCCCTCTTAAGGCAGAAACACCCATGCACAGCCAGAGGAGATCCTCCATCAACACTATTTCGAATGCTGTCTTCTCCAGGTTTCCTGATGCTTTGGTGTTATGTCAGAAAAGTTTCAGTCGGCTCAGTACTGCAAGAACCTGGAAAACATCACAAAAATCTTCCATCCCAACTTGCACACACAATTTGGAAATGACTGGAGCAACCATCACGCCTAAGGAGATTAAAGCCAGTTTGCTGAAAACCAAAGCACATCCCTGCCACACCAGAAGCTGCAGCAGGACAGGTAAAATGCCCATTCTTGCAGTTTGGCTGATGTGGGGATGGTAACAACAGTAGAGCTCAGAGCTTGAAGGCATGTTCCCAGCAATAGAGCAAACTCCCCACTATGTTCAGCGTGTCCTCAAGTCATTCTGTTTTATAGATAGAGACACAAGGAAAAAATGAAATCTAAAAAGCATTGTCAACTTGAATGATTTTTCAGGTTCTTGTCACTAAACAACTATCATCCCTCAGAGCATACGAAAAGCAATAAACCCAATAGAGCTAATAAAGGAAAACTGTGTGGAGCTTGACAGATCTGGCTGTCCCTGGCATGTGACAGCCAATTTTCCAAGCAGGCAAATTGAAGCTGCAGCAAACTTGTCCACAGGATAAGTGAGACCCTGACAAGAACAGCACAGACTCCTGTTTTTTAACGCTGTTAAGTTCTGCTAAAAAAAGGTCCATTTTGAAAGAACATTCAAAAGGTTCTGCAAAATACATTTGTGGCCAACATAAAAACTGCCCAGTAATTGCTGTTTATCGTCTCACCCCTGCTGAGCATCAGCACGAACCCAGTGGACTGTAACACCCATAAAGGGATGCACCTCACCTTGTTAACACTGATTGTCCGCTCTGGCTGCACCAGCCTGTGCCACCCCCATTACCTGTGTTTCTCTGAATGCTGAAAACCCATCAGGAACTGCAGTTTCCTCCAAAAGCTGGAATCCCTCAGGCTGTGTGGCAAGCCGGCCCGGAAAGGTTTGCAGGGAGAGTCTGTGACCAAACCAAGACCTAATTTACCCAAGAACTCGTTAACATTTCCTCTGTGTACTCACTGAATGAACATGCTTTTGAAGCCACTTATTTACCCATAAATTACAATGGTTTGGAATCATTAGCAACAAAGTAAATAGTTTTAATTGATTTGAACTTTTTTGCAGTGCGGGAGCTTCCTTCCCGTGTAATTGTACTTTCTAAAAGACTGAAACAGCAAATGAAAGCTCTCTTGGAGCTTTGTGTCTGTAAAATGTTCCCTATTCTGAAAGGCTGAAATTACAGAAAATAAAGAAATCAACCACTCTTCCATTTTTGCAATGAACCTTGAACCTGCCTCATGAACTTTATAAGGAGTCAAGGAATTTTCTGTGTGGAGGGACACACCACAAGGCACATGCAGACAGCTCATGTGGGAGCTCTTGCTGCACTGTCCAAAAAGAGTATTACAGAATCACAGAATATTCAAGGACTTTATTATTTTTTTAGGGATCAGAGAAGATGAAGACTATGCAGATTTAAACGAATGCAGCTCATTTGGTATAACTTCAGGCAAATGCAAAGGGGCAGACCTGTTCATGAAGACTCAGGCCCCATCTGTCTGAGTAATGGCAGCCTCTGCAAACAGAAGCAAAGCTGCAATCTAAAACAAACACGGTGCACTGCCATCAGGTATAAATACATTTTTATTCAAATTGGTTGGGGGCGTTCAGAGGAAATATTCAATTTATAAGTGGAGTATAAAATGGCATCTTTCAAAATCAGAGTTTTTGGCACAGATTAGCTCTCCATCCCCGTTGCTGCTGAGAGGGCTAATCACCACCCTGAATCGGTGCTTCGGCTGAACCTGACACTGGAAATCACATATAATTATACTGATTAATTCTGCTGAAAACATACATTGTTTTCCTATAGAATGTAAACATAATAAGGTGAAAGTGTGTTACAAAAAGAAAAAGCTGCGCTGTTCAGCAAAACCCACTCAGGTGCTACAGGCAGTGGTGTGACTGCATTTATTAAAAGAGCAGCACTGATTCCCACAGCTGCCTCCTGACTTCTGAGGGGAAAAAAAAAAAAGCAGAAGAAAACTGGTGGATACATGACCCAGGAGTACAGTTGCAGCCTCCTAAAGGCATCCAATTATTTATCTATACATCAGAATAAAATGAAATGGAACAATAAAAAAGGACTGCTTCAAACAGCAGCAGTCCTGAAGAGCATCTGCACATTGAAGGGCCTGATGTGGCCAAAGGACCCGGGGTTCAAACAGGGGGGTGATACAGAGGGAGCTCAGGGGACAGGCAGCAAGGAAAGAGAAGGAACTCAGTCCGTCTCCTGGGAGTGAGGTATTAACAGACAATAGAAGAAATATAAAAGGCCTCACAACACAAGGAAAAAAAACCCCTAAAATTAGGAATTCCTCCTTGCACTGAATTACAGCAACAAAGCCTGGTAATTTCACAGAAGACACCAGCATTAACACAGAGCACTTAAAAACTAGAGACATGCCTTTCTCCTTAGCTGCATCTTGCTGTGCAATGATCTGAGAAGCCACTGAAAGAAAATTGCTTGAGTTTCCATTTTAGAGCTGCACTTAACCAAGTACTATCTGTCTTCAGACATATCGGCAAGGAAAAGTAGCAAATTACTTGTTTTTCCTGTAGCACCTAAAATCCCAACAGCCTTGGTGTCAGTCCCTTGCCACCCACAACCTCCAGTGCCACCACACTGCTGTGGCCACTCTCCCCATGTGCTGCTCGCCCAGATTCTTTGGGTGTTTTTTAAATTTATTCACAAACACAATCCCCCACCTACAGCAAAGCACCCACATCCCACAGGACAACAGCATGAGTTCCATGGACTCAGCATTCTCCAGGACCCTTTTGCAGCACGGCAGGTCATGCTCTCATGAGCCAGCCTTGCCCTGGGATGGGACAGCCCCCTGTACCTGGCTCCTCCTGCAGAGCATCTCTGCTGCAGGCAGCTCCTGGAGAGGAGGAGCCAGGGTTTGCCTGATTATAAACGGAAGGGAAAGGCAAACACAAAGCTCCAGCTGAATAAGGAACATTAAGTCTGACACGGGGAAGCTGTGATGCATTACTCAGCCTGATAAGTTTAATGTATAATTTAGAAAGATATCACCAAAATGGAAAAGAGAAGCTGTTAAGCAGCTCTGAAAGGTATTTGGCTCAGGCATCACACACAGTTAGTGTTCACAGGAAGCTGCTTGCCCCATGGCACAGAACCACCCCTTGCCCCAGAACTTGGTTTAGACATGTCTCAGCACTGAAGCACTTCAGAAAGAGCTCACTCCTTTCCATAGGCCAGATTTAGGCTTTTCACTGAGTATTAGGTATTGCCTCCCTGCTTGATAAGCAAAAGTCATCTGATGGGAAAGCCCTTCTCCAACTGCTGCTCAGAGTAATAGGCTCAACCAGGCAGTGTGAACCCTTTGACACCTTGGAAGTCACAAATAATCCCAAATTACATTAGAAAGACCTTAGAGGATGCATCAGCAGAAATAAACTTAAAAAAACCCAAAACTCACTGCTCACATACCAGCTGTTAGGATTTTTATTTAAAAGAGTATAAACTACAGCCACCTTGCCACAGTCCTTTGAAGAAATACTTATCTTGGGGAAAACAAGAGCTTTGCTGGGGGGCTTAGGGAATCTTCTGCCCTTTTGGCTTCACCAGGACATGCAGAGGAGGAATGCTTGCAGCTGGCTTGTTGAGGAGGGCTGTAGGCTGGTGAATGACAGCTCAGCACCTGCCTGAAAGGGGAAGCATTGACAAGGAAAGGTTTAAAGGTTTATTTGCCAGCTGAACTTGCTGAAAGTGTCCCCTGGAGCCCACATTTCAGAATTAATGACTTCTGATACTGCTCGTGCGATCACCAGAGGGCCTATGGAAAATATTTCGATGATAAGGGATGCCCTTTGTTAACAGGATGAATATGAAGAGCAGAGGGAGGACACCCCAGGACATCCCCAGCACAGAGCAGACCCCTGCCACCAAGGATGGAACAGTGTGGGGGTCCCACTCCACATAGGCTCACGACAGAGCCTGCTCCAGCCCAGCACCGCTGTCTGCTCAGCACCCCTGGAAGGATTCCAGCATCGCTGATGAATCTTTAGCTGCTGCCTTCAATTATCTTTGCATGGCTCACTGCAGGGAGCTCAGTCAGGTCTCCATGGGTGCCCCAGCCTCACATGGAAAGCCATCACCCTAATTGGGGAGGACTGGCAGGCTGTGTTGGGAGCACACTGCCTGCCCTTCAGTGCAAGCCCACACTGTCCCATCAGGGATGCTCCTCCACACATCCACGTCACAGCTGCCATGGGCCCTGACAGGTGAATTTCAAGCGAAGTAGAAATGATGGGTGGCAGCAGGTTAGACCTGAGACAGGAAGGAAGTTCATCCATGGAGCCAAAACAGCGTTGTGGAATGGGAGGGAAGAAGGTGGTCACACAGCAGAACACAGACAAAAAGCTGTGAAGGGCCCCAGAAGTGCAGGCAGTCCCAGAAAGGTCCAGGTTTTGATATCCCTTCTGGCAGTCCCCCATACAAGGCTGCTTGTTATTTCCCTGGATTCTCTCACCATCCACACATTTTCATTCCATTTTTGAGTTTACCACACTCAACAAGGGAATGACATCTTGCAGCAGTGTCACTGTATTTCCTTTCCTTAAATCAGATTGAACTTGTGCTGCTCTTTAGCAAAATTCATTGTCCTCTTATTCAGTATTACAAGATAAAAAGGACAGAACTGTCTTATCTACAATTTTGGGAACAATTCCTCATCTGACACAGTATTTGTACAACACTGTCATTTGTCTTTTCCTAGTCTGTTAATATTGACCTTTTCTATTTCCTTTAAATAGGACCTTTCCAGAAGTGATTTCTCCCCATCCTGCCCCTGTTGAATGGGACCATCCAGCACCACCCGCAGCATCTCAGACAGGACTCTGTAACAGGGTTAGGATGCACTTGGTTTTAACCAATCCCTCTGTTCTTTATTCTTACATGAAGTTTCTGCTCTTGACTTCAGTTCCATATTAAGAGAAACATTGACAGCCCATGACTCCCTCTAATGGTATCGTAACCACCCCCCAAATACCTGCAGGACTCAGAAACAGCTTTCCTATTTTTTCCCTGTTTCCCAGCTCCATTAAAAACATACATTATAAAAGGTTTTGATTCTTGCTGGCTCATTATCCAGAGCACCCTGTGCTCCAACACCAGTCTGACCAATCCCAGTGACACTCCCATCCCAGTGGCATGGCTTTTCTGGCTTCCCACTCCCAATGAAGAGGGAGATGCTTTTCAGGACACACCGTCACTGCAACTGCTCCAGGAAGTGCTTTATCACACATGTATTTTAAACTCTTGACAACACTCACAGAGAGATAAGGGAACAGGAACTTGGGCCACAGTTTTATAACATTTTCCCTATTCCTAGTGGTTTATCTCCAGAAAATATCAGTATGTCTCCCAAATCCTTACAAATCAGTGCAGCTGGCAATATCAGCCCCTCCGACCTCAGTCAGTACTGCCTGCAATGATTCACTCTGAATAATCGGCTCAAAAAGGGAGCCCTTGTTCCAAAAGCCTCTGCCTCCAGCACTCCAACCACCAGGCACCCACCTTTGCAGTGAGACCAGAATTGTTTGGGATGATGTGCTGCTGTTTACTCAAAGCACCAAGTGTACCTGCACCTGCCACACAACTACCTTCGATGTGCAGAACAGCAGAGTGTGATCCTGAATTTCCATCCTTTCAGAGGTTACAGTATGGGTGGGAATGAAAGTGTGATGAGTGTCACACCACTGCACCAGGCACGGGCCACCAAGCACCTGGAAGGAAGGTGCTGGTGGCTGCTCCAAGAAGCTGTCACAGACCAAGGTCCAGGCAGATCATGCAATACACAGAAAAGGGGCCTGGGACAGAGAGATACCAAGCACAAGGGCAATCCCAGCCAAATCATTTAAAAGCACACAGTTGGATCCTGTAATTCTGTATACAGCAGGGAGCAACTGGCCCCTGGCCACCCAGACATCCTGCAGCTGAGCAGGACCAGCACCTGGTGATGTGGTATAATCCCTGGCACGCTGTGAATGCCTATGCTTCCTCTGGATATGGAGGAGCTAATCCTTGGGAGTGCTTGGTGCAGATCTGCAAGGAGCTGGTTTACTCTGCATGGAGCAGGACCAGCAGTGCTCATGAGCCAGAGCAATCTGAGGCTGCACTTTGGTGGGGGGTTTTTTTAACAACCACAGACTGTGCCCACAGAATCTGACATAATTTGAGTTCAGAGATGCAATAAAAAATAGCACTCCCTTCCCAGAGCTTTTTGACTCAAAAATCTCATCAAAAAGGAGTGCAGGTCTATAAATTATGCAGCCCTACCCTGCCTATCACATTCAGCTGATGCGTAGTCTCTTCACTTTCTCAGTGGGTTTGAATTACGAGAGTTGGTGAAAATGCTGAGGGCTCCTGCTTCAGGCTGTGGGAGGGCAGCCCTGTGCTGGGCTGCTGCCTGAGCTGCTGAATAATCTCATAGCCAAAGACAGTGACTGCTTTTGCTGCAAATGCTCCTGAACATAAGGGTATCTGGCTCAGAGGGGCAACCACACTTGGGCAGGAACATCCCAGCCAAAGCATCCTCCTCACACCGGACAGCAGCTTTCCCTGAAGACATCCTCTGAAGGACACTGGCCCTAGGAGCACAGCAGGGAACACCTGTGCCAGTGCCGGGCACTGCCTGTGCTACCTGTGCTCACACACGAGCACAACAGTGCAGCGCTTTTCGCCGTAGTCAGATCTTGGCACAGCATGCGATGAAAGACTTTCAGCACTGCCAGTGTGCTGAATTTAGCAGAGTAGGGAGCTGGGGAGATGGGATTCCTGCAGACAAAAATAGAAAGTTTTAAAGCTGCAGCAAAGAGAAAGACTGCTGGAACATGGAGTCCTCTAGCAGCATCCAGCCAAGCAGCAAGAACCACAAGGAAACCTATAAATAATATAGAGCAGATCTGCTCTGATCCACTAACCTACTTCAGGACAGGTTTACAGGGAAGAATAAAAAGAATTTAAGCTTGATTGTGGTGATTTAGAATGTGTACAGTGTTGATGTATATTCCTTGCCCTGGTTTCTCAGCTGGAATTAAACCAGATAACTGACTCCATGCACAGGGAAAGCAGTCTGTGTTCTCTGGTTCTGTTTTTGGAGAGGGGAGGCAGTGCCTTGCACTGCCAGCTCCATGTGCTGCATGGCTGTTTCATGCCCTGCTGGTGGCTTGGAGCTGTGCCCTTGGGGCAGGCAAGATCCCAGATGCTGTGATGAAAGCACAGCAAGATTAGAGCATCCTCATGGGAAAGGAAAGCAAACACATGGATGTCACCATTTATCAGTTTCTCAGAGCTGTCCTGTGACACGTGTAATACTTGTGTACTGACAGGACACAACATCACACAGAACATGGGTGGTTAATTGCCACTATGGAATAACTGTTTATGGTTCCTTGATGGTGGGTGCATGGAGGCAGTGGAAGTGAGCCCAGCTTTCCTACAGGTTGCATGGCAAGACTGTCAGCAAACCCAGGGAACAGTCCTAACTTTACTTGAATAATATTAAGTAGTAATGTCCTTTATGTTTAGACTGAATACAGCAAAATGGTGACATGTAACTTTGCAGGTGTTGCTGGATGCCTCAGCCAAGAAAATCATGGCATGGGACACCCTCAGTCTTGTGTTACAATCTCCTGCCCTCCCCTGCCCTGAGACAGATGAATGAAGTGCTGGACACCATTTAATCACTGGCTAAAGAGATTTTCAAAGAACACCTCCACGTTGCCAGTGCCCTGGCCCAATGCCTTCTGAGCCTCTCTCTCTCCTTTGTCCATTTATCAGCACCATCTTAATTTCAAGCACACTCCGCTGAGGCAGACAGAACCATAAATAGCCTCCTACCTCATCATCTCTGCTCCCTGGGAGTGTGCTGTCGCTGGCACAGGCCACAGCAGCCAGCCCTGCTCCTCTGGGGGGGAGTGTGTGCTGTGCTTTGCCCAAGAGGGGGTCAGTAATGCATTCCACGTGTGAGGAACATCCATCCAGAGCAGGGCTGGGGCCTGCAATGCACACCTACTCCAACAGGAAACCTCAGCACAACTGGCACTTGTACAGACTTTAAAGATTATTAATTACTGTTACTTTCCTGAAAATGCTTTGAAAAATAATTGTGAGCATGATTTGGGCTTAATGATCAAACATGTTTGTGCTTTAGACACAGGCAAGACCTAGACAGGTGAATTGATAGCCTGTAATCTGGTAATTTATTATACCAGACTCTACCGATGTTCTTAGCGTCCTCATCTTCCTATTTCTCATATACTTCCATTTCCTTTTGGCCCGAAGGAGATCATCCAATTCATAGGTGTGTGTTCCCATTTTGCCAGTCTTTTAACAGAGTGGAAGCAGACACTGCTGTCTGCGTGAGGGGGTGCTTGTCAGTGCCACCAGAGCAGCTCTCACACTGCCAGTGCCTGTTGGCTCAGGAGGGGCAAACGCCAACCTCATCTCGGTTCCCACCTGCAGCAAGCCAACACTGAGACCTTCACTGCTCTGACCAGCCAAGAGACAGCCAGCAGGCAAAGGATCAGGAGTTGCTCTGCCACAGACCACCCCTCCTCTCCCTAAAACTCAACCCTACTCTGCAAAACCAGGCTCAGGACACCTGGCAAGCAGTGCCTTGGGAATTCACACGCTGCTGCCACCGAGCTCTCATGCACTTCTGTACAAGTAAGCCTGCTGTGTTTTGCCTACATGACATGCAAATTCACACATTTGTGTGGGTAGATAATTTCCATAAAAGATTTCCAGTGATCACGCACAAAGTCTCGCACTTCAGAACAGGTTCCTGCCCTGTGTCAGCACCTGAATTTTTTTTTTTTTAATTATTTTTCTGGAGGACCCCAGGATGGCACCCACAGCCCACCCAGAGAACAACACAACCCGAACAGCTTCAGCACATCTCAAAGCCAAACAACACTTCATGGAAAACAAAAAAAGCCGAATTTTAGCTCTGTGCTCCTCGATTTTTCTGATTAGAGGAGCCCATGCTAAACACTTTTAAAAGCTCTTTTGGCCCCAGGTAATTCCTGGCATAATGTCCTTCCCAGTAAATTGGTTTTGGGGGCGGGGGACTTGGTGCAGACTAATTCCCTGTGTTTTGCTGCCAGGTCTGTGACAAAGAACTGCTCCATTGTTCCAGAATAAGGTAATCTCTTGCTCTCAATCAAACATAAAATCACAAAAATACATTCCCCCCTTAATTCAGTTGAAACCCTGAGCTGTTCCCCAGGTAATTAATAATGTTTGCAAATGTGCCTCCTTTGAAGGAATATTATCGTAGTTTAGGTGACAAGCTCAGACTTGGATTCCTCTTTATGATTCCTAACATCTACTCAGGAAGCATTAACTGGATTCAAAGCAATTACAAAGGAGTCAGATTGGCCACTTTATATCAAATTCTTGAAGAAATTTTGCTTTGGGCTGCTCTGAGCCGCGGTGCCGGTTCCCAGCCTCTCCCCCTCCAGTGCCCGGTGGCACCAGCACAGAGCACTGGGCAGGTCATGCTTTGGCTCTGCAGAGCACGACAGCTGAATTTACTGACTGCAGAGCAGTGCCTGGAGTGGGTTTTATTATTACATGAGGAAGGACCACGAGATGGAGACTGGTCACCTGAGGCGATGGTGGGTCATCCCACCTTGGTGGGGCATGGGGACAGAGGGGCTGCGGTGGCACTATGCTACATTTGTGAGAAAACCCTTGGCCTGGAAGGCCCCAAAGTCTCTGTGGACACCCCAGGAACAGATGAGGCTCCAGAAAGAAAAAACCTGAAAGGGATGTCTGTGTCTGTGCAGTGCTGACCCATCTCCCTGGGCTCAAACAAGGAAGTTTCTTGGCTGTTTTATCCTGCACAGACCCACACATGCAGACAAGCAAAATAAACTGAACCCAAGGGCCTGATGGAGGCATGCCGAGGAAGTGTCTTGAGCAAAAACTGCTGAGAAGTGACTAACACTGGAAAAACACCAGTGTGATTCACTTATTTCATAATCATTTAAGATAACCAATACATAATTCAACAGAATTTGAGGATCCTGGCTGGAATCAGGACCAAGCAGCCAAGCCTGGTCTCATAAACTCTGCTGTAGAATCTCTGTCTGGTTGAACGTTGGGTTTTTTTTCCTGCAAAATACAAGCTTTAAATTGAATTCCCCTATGTGTAAACAAGATGCACCACTTTGCTCAGGAGTATTTTCTCTTTTCTCATTAGAGACTACCGAACAACAGAGATTATTTTAATAGCAAGTTCAACACATAGTGTCCATTTACTCCCAGACCTGCCGGGCAAGCCATGCTGCCAGCCCTGGCAAGGCTACCTGAGTCTCCTGAACTTTTTCCAGGAAAGGGCTGGGACGGACCCAGTGCATGGGAAGGGGATGAGGGCTGGGAAGAAAGCACAAAGCAATCCTTGAGGAGGCAAAGGGCCAGGGCTGCTCCTGGGGTCCCTGCCAAGAGCTCCACACCAAAAGTCAAAGCAGCCAAAGTCTTAGGCACACCAATGAGAACCCCAAGAGCAGAAGGGATATCAGGAGGATGAGGAAGAAATGGCTGTGATCAGAGGCGCCAGTGGACCTGCCAGGGATGGAGCAGAGCAACCTCGAAAGGTGCCAGTGGGCTTGCCAGAGCAGAGCCAGAGGCTCACACGAGGGACATGGGGCACAGGGGCCCCATGGGAGGTCATGGTAATAAGACAATTAAGCCCATGGCAATTAAGCCCAAGCAATTGCAAAACAATTTGGTGAGATGTTTGCACCACACCTTTTGTTGAAGCAGAGGAAGTTAAGCCCAGCTCTGAGCCATGTTGATGACTTTGAAAATTTTAATACACTGACTCTAATAGCAGCACTCCAATTATCGCTGGGAACATGCAAACAATCCCCGATTTGCAGTGGTTCCCAGCCACATCGTGCGCCTGTGGAGGAGGCATCTGCAGAACCTGCTCCGATAGAGTTAATGGGCTGCTCTGCCAGAGCCTATTTAGAATTCCAGGCAGCACTAGTTTAGTTTTAATGGGCACAAATTCAATTCCAATGGCTAAAGTATGCAAATAACAAATAAAAGGGAACCACTGCTCCAGCAGCTGCTGGAGAGAAAATGAACGGGCACCCAGCTGCCCACCTTGCCCCGAGCTGCTCTCTCCTCAACCCATCATCTCCAGCAGAAGCAGCCCCATGGCCACCCAGGCAGCTGGCAGGGACAGGGCTCGCCCCCATACCGCCAGCTGATGTATTTATTTGCCAATGAGTGCAGAAATGACACTAAAGGGCCCTCAATAATACCAAGGCTCATTAAATTTTAATCAGGGCAGCCTCACACTCCCTCTTCAAACACCAAGGCATTGCAAGGGAGGGGATGAGATGTGGAGCCTCCAACGGGGCAGGGGAACACCTTGGGAAGAGCCTTCCCAAAGCACCACCACTGTCGCTCTGCCCACCACACCTGGAGGAGACAGGCTGCTGCTCTGAGATGTGGCACTGGCATTACTCTGACCCTCCTGCTTCATCACACCACTGCCCCTCCTCTCAGGGGATCCCACACAAGAGGCAGGTCTGTCCTACAGGGTCTTACAGGAACCAGCAAAATTGTATTTCTGCTTTGAGCAATACCATAAAGGGCTTTGGCTTCAAAGTTGAGCTCTGAGCTGCATTAGGGCAGATTTTGTCAGTGCTCAACACCTCTGTACAACGCAGGGACAGCACTGTCACCAATGTCTTCCCAACTGGGAGCCACGGGCACTGGGATTCACTCACGGGCAAGCTACACGCATTCACCTGTACACATTCGTGCCTTTAACCCAAGGGCTGGAAACACCTGAGAATACAGAGGTGGGTGAGTAAAAAAATCCCTTCCTTGCTAAATATCTGCACACTGGCACAGCATGGTGGATGTAACACAGTCAGTGACTCACACTCTTGAAGGTGGCTTCATCGCTTGTCATGGGGAGGAGGTAAAAAATACATTAGAGACAACTAATAACCTAACCTAACCTAAACTGTAACCTGAGAACAGATCAGAGGAACAAACACCTGGCACACCCCAAGCTGTTCTTCAGGTGAGCACAGGTTGGGTACCAGAAAGGAGCTGGAGAAGGCCCAGTCTCAGGTTTGCTACAGCACAACATGCCAGAGCGGCTGAGCAAAGCTGTCAGGAGTTCTGTGGTACCAACCAAAGATCAAGTTTCCCTAACCTGGGGTCCCCTTTTTCACTCTGCTGCTACAGAAGCTGAACTCAAATTTAGTTATGTCACCCAGATACAAAGGAAAAGTGCTGAATTAAACAGTTTACACACTCAAACCAGGGCAAAATACCATCAAATATACTGAACAATGGCTGCCTAATGTAGATTTCTTTCTTAAAAATGGCTAAGGCAGCAGAAACTAAGAAGGCAAGCACCAAGAGTTTATGTCCTCTGTAGCTGTGGCAGACCTGGTCCCTCTTTGCAACATCATCTCTGCAGCCTCTCTTGAGATCACAGTAGCTGCAAGGACACCAGAGGGAAACCAGATGTCAGCAGCTGGGAAACAGAGAAGCCTAGCTTTATCCAGGGGAACTGAAGATGCTTCTCCCTGTTAATCACTTCAACATGTATTTAGCAAGAAAAGGCTGCAGCAATTCCCTGACTCCCATCCTCTTCCTGCACTGACTGCTTGCTTCCCAGCCGTGGCAGTGAAAGACTGGCCAGGGCGTTAGGATTCTGGAAATGCCAGCCCTGTTTGGCACCTCTGGGCACCCACTGCTCCGCCCCAGGCAGCATCACTCACCGCTGATCACCTGGGTCAAGCCATTCCTCCTCTGAACTGATTTACTCCTTGACAAAGGCTCATTATGTCACCAGAGCAGCACCAGAAAAACACTGATGGATGAAGGACTCTGCAAGGACACTCTCAGAGCGTTCACAGGAAACTGCCAGGCCCGGGAAGGAGACAGGAGGGTGACGTGCCACAGGGATGAAGGGATGCAAGAATCTGCAGCACAGGGCTGTGCGTACCCTGCCCCAGCCCAGAGACTCTTCCGTGTGATCTGCAGCTCTGCCATGCAAAAAGCTGCTGGTTCCAGTAGAGATGCACCCTTGACTCTCCTGCGTGGCACTGCAGGGAAAAGGGCACACAGGGCTGTGCACAGTGGCTGGCATGACACAGCACAGCCCAGCTGTTCAGGCCTGTTGTCATGTGAGATTGTCCCCAGCGTTGTCCCCAGTGCTGCAGTGCCAGCACCAAGGGCCAAGCACAGGTGAGACACAGCACTTCTGCCCAGGGAAGGCAGCACCTGCGGGCACACAAGTGGGGCACGCTGCCAAGCACGACACCCTCCTGCTCCAAAAATCCTCCTCGCCCTGCCAATAAGCAAGGACTCACGGAAGGATTTTTCCAGCAATTTCCTCAGCAGACATAGAAGGCATTAATATTGCTGTCTGCTCCCTGCAGGTGCACTGAGCCTTGTGCTGCCCATATGCTGCGTTGCTCCCATCAGAGGAACATCAGCATTCTCCCGCTGTGGCTTACACTCACTCTCACGTGTTTCAAGATGGGGTTTTCCCTTAAAAAAAAAGAATTCAAACTGGGAAGTGGTTTCTAGGAATCTCTCCAGTTTGGCACCGAAGGGCTGGCACTGAGGGCCCACAGCTCCAGCAAGCAGGAGCCTACATCACACTGCCTTCCCCAGATCCAGATCCAGCAATGTCTCAGCTGCTGTGCTGCAGCCATCAGCCCTGGGTTGCCTCCTTCACTGCCCTTCTTCCTCGGCCTGGCTGTACCTGACTCTGCCAGCACAAGCTCGCCAGGTAAGGAGCCACAGGTAGGGATCAGGCTCTGGTAGCAGCAGCAAAACTGAGAAGTTTCTCCCTTTTGCTCTGGGCACAGCAACCAACACTTCCTTGACCTCAGTTGCCATAAATTATTGTGGGATTCACACACATTCACAGTATCACAACAGAAATGGCAATTGAGGTGAAAGCATTGAGATGAAGTTCAGGAAGCCTGGGACCTCTTACTCCAGACACAGGGAACGCCCAGTGCAGATCTTCCTTAGCCCACTCAAAGAACCCGAGCTGCGTTGGGCACCACATGCAGGCATCCCCTTCTGTCCTCTGTGACCTGAGCAGAGCCCTCCAGCACACTCCAGACACTACACTGTAGTCCCAGGTGTCCCAGGAGCAGCTACAGCTGCTGGACACGTGCAGGTGACCTGCCAAGCACCCAGCACACCTCATCTGCCTTCTGCCAACAACAGGGTGGCACCCTTGGCTTGTCCCTTTGTCCAGTTACCCATGACAGAATGAACGTGTCCTCTTTTACAAGTAAGGATAACGATTTGCAAGGTACAAAGAGCTTTCCACATCAGGAAATTGAATCTTATTCAAATTCGACAAAGATAATGGGAGCGGAAGAAATGCACATCATCAGGGCACAGTGGACGGAGAATGGACCGGGTGAACCTGATCAATGGCTGCACTTACTGCAGCTGAAAAAGGAGAGCCTGGGTCTTTTCAAACCTTGGGCTGCACAATATAATTCTAATACCATGGGATTATCACAATCAGACGTTTTTCAAAGACGGTATCTTGAGTACTTTATATCAGTGATTTCAGTTTAAATCTGAATTCACAATATGATTTCTATTTATAGGCTCACATTCTATTTTTGAAAAAAAGAGGAGTTTATTTCAAAAGTAATACCTAGTGTGATGAAAGATGGTATTTCCAGAAGAATTAATCTCTAAAATGAGGAGCTCTGTTCACCTGAAATGTAATTTTACAACTAATTGCTGCAAGACTGCCTTCCAACAGCAGAAGACCTCTTTAAAAAGTCTCTTCAAATCAGGGCAGTAACTCTGGACTTTTTATTGTAGCACATCTAATTTTGGAAAGCACCAACGACACTGGCAAATGCTAATATAACAAGGAACAATAACATGTGCATTCTCCCCAGAAAGAAAGAGCCCAGGAAAGCAGAAGGTCAATACTCAAAGCACAGCTGGGAAGGCAAAACTGAGAGGGAGGATCCAAAAACACAGAAGCGTGCGAAGCCCCATCTCCTGTACCAGGGATTCTCAGCAAAGGGCCTGTCACATGTCTGCTCATCTTCATCAGACAGGGAAACACACAGAGCATCCTCTCCTTCTCTGCTTCTCCAGCAAAGACACCTTGCTCCTTCCCTTTGGAGACTGCTGTCCCCTTGGCTTTGGGGTGGATATGACAATGGTATTTCACATTCCTATTTCCTAATATTGGAAATTGGCACAGCACAACCCCTCTCTCCTGGCTGCACAGTCTCAGTCCCAATGACAGGGTCAGTGCTGCACGTGGGAGTAGTCACTTGGGGCATCGCATTTTCACACAGACCACAAGGAGTAAACAGAAGAAAAATCAGCTGCTGCTAATTACATCTTGATGTTCTCACCTTCAAGCTTTTAAATCACAAGTGACATTTCCAAATCAATCCTATTCTTTTTTGGAGAGTTTAACAAGAAACATTCAGTCTCCAAGATTACTTGGATTTATTTCTTCAGTAATTTGACAAGAACCCATTAAAATCTACTGGAGGTTGCTTTACCCCCCCCAGAGGGAGTTTAGTCCAAGGGCTTTTTCACAGTTGCCTTTTGGTAAAAAATGTACATGGAAACTCATTGTAACAGGGCAAGTACTGGTAATGAGCTACTCCAAAATCCTAATCCAAGCATCCCTTTCCATTCTGTACCTGATGCTGAGCTGTACCAGGAAGTGCTGAAGCACCTGTAGCAGCTTCACCCCACACTGCACTGCAAAGCATCTGATCTGTTTCCTGGAGTGAGTCCTAAGCTTGGGAACGCCTTCCTCCTCAGCCTAAGAGGAGAGTAACCTCTGCCTCCCAGGTTTTCTCTTGTCAAGAAGGGAAATGTTCAGTTCCCCAGCAGGTTGAAGGCGCTTCCCATCATGTCCTGCTGCAGCTTTTCCACTGGTGTTTGACTCAATGCTGCACACTTCATTTACAATTCAGCTTTACAGAGCAGGGCTTAACTAAGGTTATTTAGCACCAATTTGGGCCTGCAGTTGAAAAAAGCAACCATCTCCAGAAAAGGGGAAAACCTTTTCTAAAAGACCTTCTGATTAGCAATATTTACCAGAGAAAATAATTGGGACAGTCAACACCCTGAGTCTACAAGGAGATCAAAGTGCAGATACAGTCACAAACCATCAGCTGATTGTGAACTTTCTTTAATCGCTGCCAGTGGATCCCCAGCAATTAATTCCTTATCACGATGCCCCCAGCTTTATGCCTAGCCAAGGAACATACAAAGTGAGTGTTAGCCACAGGATACTTCTGGGATGAAACAGGCACTGCTCTTCCTGCCCTGAGCTGTGGCACCCTTCAACAGGAACAGCCTTGTGTCGAGTCAGCTTCATTAGGTATTGTCTAGAGCCCAAATCCTCATTTGTTTGCATCAATAATACATTCAAAGGGTTTATCTAACTTGCAAATGTGAATTCATTTATTGGTCCCATAAGCAAGAAAGAGCTGTGACCAGAGAAGTGTTTCATGTTACAGGTTGGGCACTAAACTGGAATGACTTGCTGAAATTTCAACAATTACACTCCAACATAAATGTTTATATTAGTATAATTTCCCTGTGCACATTGTAATAATGAATTTTACCATAACATTGCCTGCAATTTTAAAGACACATATTCCTTATAAGAGCGGAGCAAACACGTGAACATCAAGAGATTTGTTTCTACAGAACTAACTTAGAAATAAAGTTAAGCAAAAGAGTCAATAGAGTGCAATTTGCAGAGGCTTGGCAAACCACCTGTGTTGACCCTCAATTCTTCCTTGGAGCACCAATACTTTTCTACACAGCAAATTTCAATTATAGTTGCCTTTTCTGATCTCACTTTTTACAATGACATATCCAACTGTGGTATTCCTAGTCAGTAAAAATGATCCTCCTTGCATTTTCTGCCCTGGCTGTACAGTATGAAGCAATACTGAATGCTGCTGCTCCACCTGAGATTACAGGTGGTCCCACATCCTGGATTTTCTTCTTGCTATCTTGCTGAAAACTTGTGCCAGGATGCAGCAAACTTCACAAAAATGGAAAAAGCCCAGAGAGAAAAAAACCATCTGGGACTGGTAAGATTCAGATTCTGCCATTAACTGGATTATTTCCTATAAAATCTATCTAAAAATAGCAACAAACCTGTCTGAAATGGCCACCAGCCACAGCAAAAGCTGCCTGCCATTGCTACAGCTCAGAGGTATTTCTGAAAGCTTTTTTTGTAGCAGTGAGACTTAAATGAAGATGACAGGGCAATAATCTGCCATAACAACATGCTCAGAGGTTTCTGCCTGTTCACTGAGACATGGGGAAACTCAGGGTTGTTCTGCCAGAAGGGTCAAAGTCCTCCAGGCCTTACTGGCTTGCACATCAAAGAAAATCAAGACCTGCCATTTGCTTTAAGAAAAACAAACAGAGTAAGTGGAGACTAAGAGAAGATAAATTTCTTTGACTATTAATGAATTACTGTGATGGCATTCCCTGTGTCAGTAGAGCTTTCTTCAGCAGCTGCTTGGAGGGGCAGGAGGGGGCTCAGACAGTTCAGTCTTATTGGATTGAAAATTAATGCTCTGAACTGGACAGCGGCACAAACCAAAACCAGTGGCAGAGCCAGGTTGGTGGGAGCCCATCCATCACCTGCACGTATTGAGCAGAATTTTGCTGTGATTCTCACAAAAGGGAAGACCAGTCAATTTCTTCCTTGAGGCAATTAAAAAGTGATTTGGTTCAGGCCAAGATGCCCAGCTTTGTGCTCCCCACCTGCTGGAGCTGCCGGCTGGAGTGGACTTGGCCTGGAGTGCGTCTGGGTGACAGCACCGGACACCTCCACACCCCAGGTCACCACAGCGAGATGCACCCATGGCAGCAGGACCCTGAGCCTTTGGAAGATGCTGACTCACACTCTTACCCACTACTTAACTCTTCCAGGGAGCGACACATTTGGGACTTTGAAATGAATTCTGATGATATTTCTGAAAAATTATGAGAATCAGCTGAAGTATGGAATTAAAAAGAGACTCCTCAAATTCAAATGAATCCCCGAAAAGATGGAGCAATAGCTCCATCCAGATACAGAGCAAACTTTGCCTCCTCTATCTCCCCTTCTCCCACCATTTCAAACCCTTTGATTCCCCTCCAGGCTTCCAGCACATCAAACATTAAAGAACTAACGTTATTTTGAGTACACAACAACCCTAAAGTTCAAGATATTCTGCAGATGGATTTTAAAATCTTTTAATCCATTGTGAAGCCAAAATCCTGCCGTAAACACTCTCTGGCATGCTCCAGTTAGCTGCTCATGCAGAGAGAAAGAAAGCCTTTCCAGCTTACTCTGCAGATGACCTTGCAGTCCCCCTATCCCATGTTTCATGAACCTCAGGGGACCAGCGAGGAATCAGATAAAAGGATTTCATTTATTTTTGTTGGCATTGTTTTATGAAGCTTTCCTTTTATCGACACCTTAACTTCAAACCATTTTCAAACACCCAGCAAGGCACCAGAGATCAGCAGATATTCAAGGGACATGCTGAAGGTGTCTTGTCTTTGTTCCCATCAACCCTTCCTGTGAAGGGAACTCTATCTTGCACATGTGCTGAGCTTTAACCTAAATACTGGTGGCCCCATGGTGCTGCTCTCCTGCTGTGCTGCCCACGCCAGTGACACCCTTTGCTGAGGGATGAGCCACGCTGGATAGCTAATTAAAGATCTGCAATTAAGCCTCACATGGTCCTGAAAGCTATTTCATCACAAGGCTAAACCCTGACCTCATTTCCCCAACAGAAGTCATAGCAAAAATTGCATCAGCTGATTTTGCCCAGCTTTCCAGACAAGTAGATGGTCTCTCCTAACATGCCGGATGCTCGCCCATGTCATCTTTTTCCTGGCTTTTCAGGCAGGGAACATGGAAGATGCAAGGCTGGTACTGCTGGAAATGGAAGGCAGCTGTTTTCCCACGGGCTAGAGAGATGCTGAGGATGCTGAGTGTGGGGGGGTGATTACTGGCTACCTGCTTCCCACACCACAATATGCAAACACTTCATTTAAGAGGCTCATATATCACCAGTCTCCCAAGCTACCGCTGAACATCCTCTGATCTGTTCTCCTCTGCATGACAGGAACATGGGGATCTCTCTAGAAGCCAGGCTGGAGGTAAATTCATGACCTCTTGGCACCAGGAAGGGGAATGATTTTGTGTGGCATGCTTCCCCCCAGTACAACCTGTGCTGCCAGGATCAGGGATCTTGCTTTGTCCCCAACAGACTGATTTCCCAGTTAACAATACACTGCCAATCACTCAGACCAGTTAAATTCAACAAGGAAATACAAACACTTTTAAAAACATCAGCTTCTTTTAACACCTCATACCCTTCAAATACGAAACCATAAAGGCAAAGTGCTTCTGGGGCACCTGCTGCTGCTGCAGCACATGCCCTGCTGAGCCCCTCAACCCTCGCCTGAGGCTGACACCAGGCTCCATGGGCACGGTGTCCTCCCCATGCTGGCAGCCCCAGCCCAGGCCCCTGCCCCTGACAGACTCAGCTGGGAGCTGCCCCCCATGCCAGCATGTCCCCCTCTAGAGGGAGGGGCACTCCATGCTGGGTCTCACACTTTCCTTCTGCTTTTGATTCACAGTTCAACCTGCCACGTTCCTCCCCAGCAACTCTGTCTCCATGGGTTTGTCTGTGCAGCCATGTCTGTCCTGTGTTTCTTCCACCTGGAAAAGCCCTTGGACCAGCACCCTCAGAGTTTTCTGAGATTCATCAGAAAAAAACAGAACGCTGAGCTTTGTTCCAAAGAGCCACCCAAGGCTTCTCAGAACTACATTCAAGTCCAGAAAGCTCCAGCTGAAACTCATACACAGCAAAATGCACTGGGTTTATCCTTGTTCCTAACGGGTATTTAGCCATTTAATAAATACAGTTGCTACTCAATGAAGTAATTGAAGCCTGAGGCATCTGGGAACCCTTCCTGCAAGTCTGGGACAAGGAGAACAAAAGGCCTTGCAAAGGATGTGTGCTGGGAAGTCGGGTCTGCTGCAAACCAGCCAGCGAGGTCCCAGGGAAGGGCTCTCCTTACCTTGCACTTGACCCTCACACCCTCCTGCCACTGTGTCACACATCAGTGCCAAAATAGCATCAGGAAAGTGCTCAGATAATGGTGCATTTACAATTATAATTGCTCATGTCCAGGAGTAATCCAGTTTAAGCCCTTTACCGTCTCAAATATTTAGAGGAATCCTGCCAGCTGCCTGGAGGGGAGAAAGTTAGGAGCCCTGGGAGAGCACAACAGATTTTCATCTTTCCAGCCCTGACAGCCTTGCGCACATAAATATCCTCTCAGCCCTGCTTCCCCCGTTCATGACAGAGCCACTGTCCTGCCTGCTGACTGGCAGTGCCAATTCTCGCTGCCTCCCAAATCTGGCCCCCACCCCACAAAGTCCTGCAGCATCATGGCAGCCCTGCCTCCAGAGACAGGCTTCCACTGGGCTGGGATATGGATTTTTAGTTTTTTGTTTTGTTTTGTTTTGTTTTTTTTTTTTTTTTTTTGGAAGTAGGCAGCATCTGTACATCTCCTGGACTCCCTGATGCCAGGACTGGCAGGGGCACCAGCACAGCTGCCTCAAACTCACCCCCACCTCCACCAGCATCCCAGATGTGCAATTCCAGCAGTTTTCTTTCTTTCACAAAGGCCCCTCCTGCCATGCAGGATCTTTGGGCAGAGGCCCTGCAGACTTGCAGGGTCCAAGAGCTGCAGAGTTCATCCTACAAACGCCTCTCTTTTCCTGTTTTCCTAGCTTTTAAGACCAGGGGATGGCAGTGCTCACACTGATCCTGCTGCCCAGCACAGTGACACAGATGGTGTACTCCAGTCCTCAGCAGGGACCCTGGCTGAGCAGGACACACACCTCCCCAAACACAGCACATTCCAGAGGGGCAGTCCCAGAACAGCTCTCGCTCTCTTGGTAACTACGTTCATTCACCATTCACACAGCAAACACACGTGCAAGTTTTCATTTTGCTGACTCGGGCCCTCTGAGGTCTATCTCTTGTTGAGCTTTTATCCACTGCAACTGCCTCAATGCAAGTGCAGTTAATAGGCTGTGACCAAATCACGGTGTGGCTGCCTCTGAGCTGCTTTGTCCTCTCACCAGAATCTCTCCTCTAAACCTCTGTCATTTCCCACCTTTAAAGCAAAAGGACCATGGCTGGCTGCAGGCTAGCACTGCTCATCACAGAACTGAACAGTGTCCCCCTGTCCCCAGATTGGGACATCCATTACCCTGCAAGCCTTCTTCTCTCACCTTCTTTTCATGCAAAAGCTTGCTTTTCAACTCAAACATGTGCTGACAGCTCTTCCCATCTCTAATCACCATGTTCGGATTAATTTCTGTGACCAATGTTCATCAATATTTATTACCCTGCAAAACTTCACAAATCAAAGTGGTGATGAAACTTGCAGGTAATGATTTTATAATTCCTTTCAGATGATTGATAAAATATTGAATACTACTCCAAAGCAACCTCAAAGGGACGCTGCCAGAACTGCTGTGAAAAACTGATAAGCTTCCCATTAGCAAGGAAGTGGCAAGATCCACCAACAGTCCTTGCACATGGGGTTGATGTTTATGCCATGAGATTATGTTTATGCCAAAGAAGACCATGGCTACAAGTCAAATGCCTAATTCTCTCCCAGCCTGAGGTTCCCAGCAGGACAGGCCTGTGTGTGTGGCAGGAATATCACACTCAGACATTGACAGTGTCACACAGTATTGCCTCGATGAGTGACAGGACAGTCTCTACAAGGATCAACAGATGCTCTTGCACACAGTAACTCCTGAGGGGTGGCAGAGCAGAGCATGGACATTCCCTGCCTTTGAATCCACACAAAGGATGCTCAATGGGACCTGAGGCTCCCTCCAAGGACTGTTCCATGTTCCTGAAGTTCCAGGGTTCATGCAGGACTGGACAGGAGAGCTGTGCAGGCCGTGAGGGGTTTTTTAGCACTGCAGCTGGACACAAGTATTGAAAAATACATTTCCACATGCGTCACTAAAACGACATCCAGCATTTCTCCGCTTTGCATCACAACTCCCAGTCATCAGAGCACCAGCGACTCCCTGGTACGGGGGATTAGATTAAAAAATTATCATCCTGGCTTCCTATGCTTTCTCCATTTGCCTCTAATGCTATTCTGGAGCCCAACAGGATGGCAAACCGTTGCATGTGATGAATGTAGACAGGCTGATATTAAGAACTGTGGCAGTTTTGTCAGCAAGAAACCATCAGGCCATAAATGCAATATGAAAGAGAGAACACCTGGAGCTCTCCTGAGCTTTTGTGTGAGCACAACCATGGCAGAGTGAATTGCCCTGTCAATATTGCACTGCCAAAGAGAACCATTCATCATTACTGCTTCAGGTAGGATGGAGCACTGTTGAGAACACAGGTCCTGTCTAACTTGTAAATCTCAGACTCAATCACAGAATAGTTGGGGTTGGAAGGGCCCTCTAGGGATCATTCAGTCCAAACCCCCTGCCAAGGCAGGGTCACTTGGAGCAGGTGACACAGGAAAATGTCCAGGTGGGTTTGGAATGTCTCCAGAGAGGGAGACTCCACACCCTCCCTTGGGCAGCTGTTCCAGTGCTCTGCCACCCTCCATGGAAAGAAGTACTTCCTCATGTTGAGGTGGAACTTTTTGTGCTTTAGTTTATGGCCACTACACCTTGTCCTGTCCCCTGGGCATCACTGAAAAGAAGTCTGGCACCATTCTTTGACATTCACCTTTGAGACATTCACAGACATTAATGCAATCCCCTCTCAGTTTTCTCTTCTCTAGCTTAAACAGGTACAGCTTCCTAAGTCGCACCTCGTAAGAGAGATGCTCCAGACCCCTCATCATCTTTACAGGTCTCTGCCATCAGCCATGGTGATATGAGCTATCAGTGCCAGGGAAGCTCTCTTGCATCTTTTCTCATTTCCCCATTTATGAAAGGTGTTTTTTTCACAATGGAGTTGCACATTTTTTTCACAGAAGTTCCAGAAGGCATCCAAACTAAGTGAAAATGGCTTGGGGGAAAGGATGTGCAAGCTGGCTTCAGCAGGTCACCTGTGTCACAGACGGAACAGCCATGAGCACCCAAAGCCCCATCCCTCCTGCACCACCTGCTTCTCCCCTTGCCATGGCAGTTTTCAACAGGAAAACAACACTGGAGGTGCTGGCTCTGCGTGTGATGTAAGGGAAGTGGGGAGAAGCACTCATCAGCAAAACCCAAAATAGCCAGAAACACGGTGGGTTTGTCAGACGGGTCTGGTGAGCTGAACTCAGACCTCTCCCTCAGCAGACATTTATCTAAGTCAAAGATAACAGGTTGCCATGCAATGGGAAAAGGAGAACTGGTCTACGTTCCACTCATCCCTGGTGTGCTGTCAGGTGTGTGCTGGCACTGCTGGGGGAAAAGTGGGAGCAGGGAAGGTGCTCCATGGTAATAGGCTCCAAAGGGACCAGAAGGTATGGCACAGAGAGAGAGCCACTCTTCATTCTGGTGCACCTTCTGCTTCCTAGCAGGATGATAAAGAGCTTGCATACCTAGAGCTGGCTGAGATGTTGCTGCAATAAGAAGATTCTATGACTGTCCTTATAGTCCTGATCACAGAAAAACGTCCTACATACAAGTGGAAAAGATTTGCTGCCAGCAGCCTCCTCTTCACCGTCCCCATCCAGAAGCGCCTGATGTATTACCCTCTTCCTTGCTTAACATCCCTACAAATTCCTCCAGGCCTGCTACTGTTATTCTGCATTATTTTTACACTCCTCTCCTGCAGCACCAGTTTAATGAGAGTGCAGCTTCAATTAATGTGTTCCCCAGAGGGAAAGGGTCAACCCACGTACATGAGGAATTTCTGATCCAGTTACACAGGAAGGGAGGGATCTCCTCTGACAACTTCTAACAGCACAGAAAAATTAATTCCCCTTTCCCACAGAAGTTTATAATGAGAAAGCCACAATATCAAATTGTTAATAATTTCACAGGCACAAATTAGTGTTGCTGAGTGAAATCTCACTCCTGTAACTTCGCTTTTAATGAAAGGCCACAGATGTTGGACTATATTTGCATTACAACTTGAGAAATGTTTCATAGTTTAGACCTCATCTATGTGATTCTATTAGCTCCATATCTGAGCTAATCCGCATAAATTTCCCCTTGTACCCATTCCCAGTGGCCAGGACAGTTTCTGTGCCAAAACCCAGACAAGTCTGATTGACCACATTCTCACACAAGCTCTTGTGTCCTGCTGCTGCTTTAGGCTGCTCAGGGCCCAGCACAGGTCCCACAGCTCCACTACGATAGCCGTGGTTCACACAGATCCAGTCAGCTTTCAACTGACGTGAACTTTTCAGTTAAATTATTTGTTTGGCCTGTCCTTAAATGCAACCAAAGGATTCCAATATTCCAAGTAAAATGAGTTTTCCTTTCCTACTTATATATTGAACTGATAAAACCATTCTCTGAAAACCGTGAACTCAGCTTCTCTTTCATTCAGCTTGTGCAAACCTGAGGCAACGCTGATATTATTGCAGACATCATTTGCATAGGGAGAAATTTTTCTTTTGATTAAAGACAAAAAAGCCTTTCTCTATTTCTTGGTCTGCTTGTGGTAGAGACAACTGTGGCAGCTTCATGACTGTGCAGTTACCCAAAGATCTGTGCAGTTATCCCAAGATCTGAGCTATCACACCACAGAGTTTGCAGGAAGTCTGGTGAATGCATGAGTCAACCCCCTACTCTGCATCTCCAGATGCACAAAAAACACTAAAAAGACACCCAAATTGCCTGTTCTTACTGAACTCTTCAGCATGCAAAGACAACATTTTCAGATGTGAAAGGAGCTCTGCTTTAGCAGGTGAGTGACAGAAGAGGTTGAGTCTCCATGCCCAGGATGCCACAGGTGCCTGGAGGAACCCAGGAGCAGAAGACAGCCCACCCCTGCTCCTGCTGCTGCTTCCTGCAGGACTGAGGCACTGGTGCATGCCTCACTGCCCAGGGAATCCTCAGCTCCAGGGCATGTCCACTGGCTCAGGCTTGGATTCCATCACCCTTTGGGGAAGTGCTCACTCCAACTGTTTTGCTGAGCCTCTCTATAATAATCACATCTCCCTCCTGCTACTCAGATGATTAATGTCTGGATTTGATAGAAAACCTGCTGCCATGCCCCGTTTTTCCAAACCTCCCTGACAAGAAACCTTATTCTGCTATTTTGAGAGGAGACCTCACCTTACTGCCCATGCCATTAATTGAATAACTATCAGTTCCAATTTATTCCACTTGGCTACAAATTAGATTTCAGCTGGCTACTTCGGAGCCTGCTTCAACACAAACTTATAAAGCTGACTCCCTTGGCTGATGCCACTTGTCAACCTGCATCTGTTCTTGGGGTATTAAAAGACAACAAAGCCAGAAACCCGCCAGTCTCTGATGAACAGAACCCAAAACGTTTGGCTTTGCTTTTTTTGAGTTTATCATTACTTTAATGGAGCCAACTAGGCTTAATATTTCAGAGGCTCAGCCTGGCTGCCTGCATCCTGCAGCCTTCCATTGAGAGCAAAGATACAACAGGAAGTTAAGAACTGATCTCAGGAAACCCAGCAGCACCAATGCTTCCTTAGAGAGCCGGGCAGCGCTGCGGGAGCATCCTCCAGCTCCACAACAGCATCTCCAGTGCCAGTTCCAACTGTTGTTTTGTGAGCACAGCCTGATTTAATTCCTATTGGGGTATAAAAATTAATAACAGTAAAATGTCATGATCATCTCACACTAATTACGCATCTAATGAATAATTAGCTGTGGACACATTTGACATTTTTGGTCATTAATCTGAGCAAGTGTTTTAAGCCTTGAACAAAACTCTGTGACTGCAAACTTGGTGCTGAGTGGCTCAGATCTGCAGCATCGATGCTCCCTGTGCCAGACAGAGACAACCCACTGGTTCCTGCCCCCTTCCCTGGAAACAGGGGAGCTCCTTGGAGAGCACACACCAGCTCCTATCCCCTTCCCTGCTAACAAGGGAGCTCCTCAGAATTCGTGGAGCAGCAGAGCAAATCTGTGTCTGCCACTACCATATTAGCTGGTGGAAAAACTAGGATTTAGGAAGGAAATTTCTGCATGCCACCTCTATCTTTGCACCAAACCTGGATATTTATACATGAAGCTGTGAGAAATACTTTTTCCTGAACATGCCATGAATTTGCTATAAACCACCAAGACTTAAAATTTCCATTGTAAGCTGTCATTTTTTAATGATAAAATCATTATACAAATGGGGGAAGAAGACAGAACTCTGCATCTTATATATCTGTGCACATGTATACACACATCTTTCTCTGCCTGGCTCAGGCTTTTACTACCCCTCCTTTCCCTCCATCTCTAACATTTTGCCTGCAAGGTCTTGAGAAGGAAGGAAAACAAGAAGGAAGCAAATCTCTCCACAAGGGTAGAGATGAACTCTCTTCAAAGCTGCAACACACATCCACAGCTAATGAACAAAACATGTCTCATATTTAGGATGAGGGGACCTATAAAAAGGTCACAAAAGGCCAGGATTAGCACCAGATTGAACACAAAACCAAAGCAGAAAGCAACAGATGTTTCCCTCCTAATTTACTCCATTAGGATCTTCTCCAGCTAGCATGCACTGCTGCTTGCTAATGAAGCATTTCCATCTCCTTGCTGCACAGCTCGTAAATAAGCATGCCTGAGGTTGGCGGCAGGAACTCAACCACCCCTCCTGGGCAGGCTTTTTCTCTTTTTATAAACCCTGGGTTTTGTCAAAGAGAAAATAAAAATCTGTTCCCAAATTCATAAGTAATTCTGACACAATTCCATCGCCTCCTCTCACTGAACTGCATTTCTTGAACAGGGATGCTCTAACCCCATGGTGAACCCCTGTTTCCTTGCGCTCATCAAAGCAACTCTTCCCATTATGAACAGCTGTGGATGCACTAGGTGTATTGATTTTTAAACTGCAGGAGCAAGCCACAACAGACCTAAAATAACAAAGTATTTCACCTCCTGTATTGCCACTCCTGGTATTTTACACTAAACTGAAGAAACACTTCAAAGTTGTTCCCTATGGCAGACCCCTCACTGCTCCATCTCTGCTGCGGTGTCACCTGGAAACAGCCCCCAGCTCCAGCCTATGGTAAATAAATCCCCTGCAGAACCAACCTCAGCATTGAAACCTGCTTCCTGTTGCTGCCCCAGCCACCACGGGCATGTCTGAGAGCTGCAATTGTCCAGTGAGCTGAAAACTGGGAACTGCTGCCTTGTTGGAGAGGTTGTTTTCCATCTCTCCAGCCTGTGAAATATGACCTGAGGCTGAAACAGTACCTCGGGGGCAGCAGTCCCCTGAGGCACAAGGCAGAGGAGCACTGCCGAGCCCGCTGGTACTGCCTGCTGTTGAGACATTTTAGACAGACACTTCCTAAGGAAGACACATGCAACCACAGAATGTTAAGTGCTTGGAAGGGTCCTTTAAAGACCATCCAGTCCCAACCCTCCCTTGTCATGGGCAGGGTCAGCACCCACTATCCCAGGTTGTTCCAATCCCTGTCCAACCAGGCCTTGAACACCTCCAGGATTGGGACACCCACGACCTCCCTGGGCAGCCAGTTCCAGTGTCTCACCACGCCTCCAGTAAAGAATTTCCTCCATTAACCTAAATTTCTCCTCTCTCAATTTGTACCCATACACACATCCCTCCCCATTGCACTACAGCTTAATTATAATGCTCTCACAAAGAATTCCAATTTATCCTACCATGGGAACAAGCTCTGTAATGAAAAGGCTTTATTAAAATAGAATGTAAAACATGATATTAATTAACGAGGCTGTGCAGGTGTGTTCATGAACGTGGCCGAGCTCTGTTCACACTGAAGGGAGATGGAGCTGGGGTCAGCTGTGGCATAACACCCCATGGCCGTGCAATGCCACACACCCTGTCGTGACACCTTGCACAGCCAACACAATGCTGCTGCTCAGGTTTGAATTCAGATGGGAAAAACCATGGAGCACCTGCAGAGAAGATGATAAAAATGTGCTCCTGGCAGGAATTCAATGAGACTTTTAAAGCAGAACCAGCCCGTGCTCCACCACAGCACCTGAGAGATCTGACCAGGCAGAATTTCGAGGTGAGAATTAACGCGGACCAACAGCACTTAAGGTCAGAATGCCTTATCACACAGAAAAACACGAGCTTAAAGACAGGCCTGTCTGACACTGACATAAAACTCCTGCAGATGGAAAGCCAACGAGAGCCAAAATGTCACAGAAGACTCATCTAGCTGCAGTGAGGTTCTCAACAACTTGCAGATTGTGTGGGACTTATTTTTTTAGTTTTTGACATTCGGCTCGAATCTGTGTCCTTCCTTATCTGGGTGTTTGCAAACCTGAAGCACCCCTGTGCTGGTGGCTGCTGGAGCCGCAGCAGAAAGACACCCTCACAGTTGTGCGATGGCTGCACACAGTGCCAGGCCACAAACAGCCCCAGTTTGTCTCCTCTGACAGGAGCTCAGGGCACTGTGGGATGATATTCTTCACTCCCTTCAGCCAGCTTATTTGCTGAAATGCAGCAAATTATACTGCAGCAGGTGCGAGCATTATGCAGGGCTATTAAAAGGAGGCTGTTGGTATCTTACTCATACGTCAACAGAAGAAAACCCACCGGTGATATACATTCACAGCCGCGTTAGGCTTGGAGCTATTATCGGAGGTACAGCCTGTGTGCAAATCCATTCTCAGGGTCTTTTTTGGTAGAGCACAGATATTTATGGCTGATTTTTATTGTGTGGGCCAGATATACCTCGGTGAGTAAGCTAATCACTCCAAGTACACAAAAACCATCAGCAGATCTGTTAGCCAGCCCCAAGAAAGGCTGTATCCCATCTCATAGCTCTGGTTCAAGGAAACCTGACCGTGCCCCAGCAGATCAGAATCCCCCAGGACCCAGCACCCCTCCGGCAACTCTCCCACACCCCTGCCAAAAGGGGCATTTCCTGACTTCCAAGCAATTAACTTTGAAATAAAAACTTAGCACAATCTTACACTGAGTTTTAATACAAGTATGCAGAGCTCTATGTACAAATGCAAGTAGGAAGTGTGGTTTGGTCTGCTTGCAGGAACTACATGTGAGCACCCCCTCTGCATGGCAGAGCTGCAGCTGTTATACATACACACAGCCAATTTTTATGGCTCAGCTCTAAACCTCTGAAAAATAAGGTTTATAATAGAAACCCTGACACCACCTAAAATATGGCAGCACTACTGGGTGCTGCTGGAATATGGCCCTAATTTATAAACCAGGGAGAAATCCTGTTCCATTTTGAAACTTAGAGAGAGTAATCTAGAAAAAGGGTAAACCACAGGAAAAAATGGTAGTGTTGTCCATGAGCTATAGTGTCTAGTCCATCCAACAATTCAAAAATAAAATAGGATGCCACAATATTTAGGCCACACACTGAATCTTGGACTGTCACAAAATAGAAACATGGTGTATCCTAGGATGGGGGTATACTTCATAGAGCCATATGCCATTTTCCATACTTCTGGGTAGTATTTTTCCAGTGAGAATCTGATATGAGAACACTAGAAGTAAAGAAAAAAAATTACTAGAGAAGTAGAACCCAAACCCTTCAGTTTTGCTTGATATAATAAATGTTTTTGCAAGAGGGCTTCAGTGCACTCCGTTCTAAATTGAAAGAAGTGGTGAAGCAGCAGATTGCTCACTCACAGGAGACACAAGTTTATCACTAAACCTTAGGAAAAAGCTCTTGGTTGCCTTGAGGCTCAAGCTTTGCATTAAAATGCATTGAGGAGGCGGTGATTCAGGGGGCAGTGGACCAGAAATCTGCTTGAGATACTTCTGGTGCCCCTGAAACACTGAGCAAAGGATTCAGCCTCGGGATTTCTGTTTGGAGAGTGACTTTGTGCCTCCTCGGGCACCACAACCCTGGGACACCACTCCCAGCGCCAGGTGGGAGGAGGCAGTGGGACAAATGCCTGTCTTAGGAAGTGCTGCTCGCTTGCAATTTTGGGCAACAAACAGGAACCTTTTGGAACAAGGGTTGGAAATTAAGAGGCCAGTGAGGATTTCACTCATCACTGTCACTTGCTCCAAAGCCTGGAAAGAATTCTGTCTCTTCTCCCCTACACACCAGCACTAACCCATCCCAGATACTGGGATCACATCCTGATACAGTCCAAAGGGACATTATTCCCCAGCAAGGAATGATGCTTTGGGGGTTCACAGGTCTACCCTGCAATTTTCATTGTGGCCATCCTGGCCTTCCTTTCCTACTTCCCCTAAACTGTCTCCTTTTGCAAGCTGAGCATCAAAGGAGAATAAATTCAGATTTATCACGCTTTTCCTGCTAAAACTATTTCCCAGCAGACTTGTTACAAACCAAGCACACCACGTTCTTGTCGGCCACATCATTGTCCACCAACCTGGCAACATTTACCTACTTCAGGCTCAGCCCCCCACTTGACTGAGCCCTGAGCCCTCTGTGTTCCTTATGAACAAAAAGCAGGATTTGCTTGTGGAAAAAGCCAACAGCAGCAGCCCTAAGTAACAATCCACAGAGCTGTGCTTCCCCCCAAACCTTCCCCACAGGTGCTGCAGGAACGCCCAGGATGAGGGCAGGAGAGGGGCTGAGCTCTTCATGAGCTGTTAGCAGGCTAACGAGGGCATCTGCAGAAGGAATAGGCACTAAAACTGAAACTAGATACAAAATAAATATCCCAGAGCTGGATTTCTTAAAAAAGATTCTGCTGAGCTATAGTTCCACATCAAATTTTTATTGAATACATTTTCTTCTGAGAATTTGTGCACTAAAACCAGTCAGAATCATATGAGAGGAGTATAAATTTCATGTACAGTTTTCACTGCAAACATCCTTCAAGAGAAAAAGCAAAAGCACTTTCTAATCAAGCCCGCAGCACATCCTCTCCCTCCTCCCATGGAACCCACGTGGGCGGGTGGGAACTGGAGCCCAGGCAGCCCCAGTCGCTGCAGCACTGGGGCAGTGGGGAGCTCTGGGGAGGGATGCTCTGCCTGAAGGTTATGGGGACAGGGACACATTATCTCCCCTTTGCCATGCCCAAAGGCAATGCCTAGGTCTGCTTCGCATAGAGTAAAGCTGTGAATAAGGTGACATTTTAAAGCAATTTATATTCTTAGCTGACAATGTGAATTCACACAATCTCAGCAAACTGTTGTTAAAACCCAAACGTGACACCGCCTCTTCTCCCAAATTCAGAGTTGCCCCTCCAAAACTTACTTGGTCACATTATTTTCTCAGTCTGCTATGGATTTCCTATTGGATTCTACAAAACCCAAAAATGAGGGGCTGGCTCCCTGGAAGGACAATGTTTCTCACCATACAAGTGATTTCAGGTGACTTTGAACTCGAAAAGGCTCGAGGATCTGAAATGCTATTACAGACAGAAAAGCTATTTTAGTCAACTTCTTTTAGCAGCATCCCAGCACCCAACACTTTTAACTTGCCTATCCCCCAACAACTACAAGGTGAACTCAGAAAACCTTCTTCTCTCAGAGGTTTCCAGATTTGTCGCCATAATGTGAACTTCAAACAAGTCTAAAATCCAGCACCTTTCAGCACTTGAGCAAGTCATGGTGGCTGTGTTGCCCAGATGCTCACATGGCTGTTCTTCCCAGGATATTGAGCTATCTGGACCCCTGAGAAGAAAATTACACGGAAGAAAAGGTCAATAAATGGCAGAGAGGAGATGACATCCCATAATAGTTGTAATTACTGTTTATCGGAGTGCTGCACTGCACAGGTAGCAGGTTACAGGATGTATCTGCTGTATTTTTCCATGAAAAGAGGACACAATACAGGACTCAGAGTCGATCTCATGACATGTGTGTCTGCTGTGTCACAGGATGTGCCACACACTCATATCTCCTCCGTGGAACCAGTGACCTCGAGAGATGTTGCATTCATTTTTCTTTCTGCATATTTTTGTGGTGAATTTATCGTTCAATAAACCCAAAAGAACAGCAGCATTTGACACCGGAGCTCTTTGTGCCAGTGCCAAGCGCTGTGGGAGGAGCTGGGGCTGGATCTGCACCTCGCTCAGACTGTTCATAGCAGAACTGATGTTGTGGCTCCATTCTCCACTGCAGGCCAAGGAGGGGATGGACCTTCCACTAGGATTCCTTTTCCTATGAAGTTTTACACTAGGCATGTAAAGCAAATTCCCAGCAGGACAGGTGCAGGAAGTGCAAAAGCATGAGATGCGCAAAATTTGACTGATTATGTTTCAGAAAGTCATTAAATATCTGTATGGGGGCACTGTAAAACCAGACAGACACAGGCGTCTGTGCTGGTCAACAGTGGTTGAAAGACTCTGAGATGCTTGGCTGAACCAACCTGACAAGGTCCTTGGACTCCAAAATACTCAAGACACCAGTGCTGTGTCTTGAAAACAGCAAAATCCCTACAGAAAGTGGCTGAAGTCTAAGTTATAGAGAGGAATAAACACCAGTGTTCTGCATTCAGAAATAAAGGCTGCGATTACAGAGCTGTTGACGCCAGCTTTTGAAGAGTGCCACAAACAAAGATAACTGAAGAATGGTGAAAATCCCAGCAGCCTCCTCCCTCCCTTCTCCAGCAGAAAGCGCCTGTGATGGCTCAACTGAGTTATAGATAGTGATTGTCATGACAGCTCAGCAGAAGAGCAGTGGTGTGTGTGCCGTCGCTCTGGCCAGGCAGCACCAGGTACCGTGGGGATGACTGGGAGCAGCCATTCCCTCCTGCCGTACGACAACAAGAACAATAGGAAGACACATCGAATTCAACAGACTTATTTTGTCCTGGTTACATTACTGGGAAATCTACCTTCCTGGGAAGAAGAGATTTTACAGCAACTTAGACTGATAAAAACTTCAACCTCTATTTTACTCTGTCATGCCTTCTTTGCTGCCCATGGCCAATACCCAGAGTGAGCCAGCAGACAGTCGTACGATACACGCCCCACGGCAGCACGAGGAGCAGAGGCAAAGCTGACATTTAATGGAAAAAAATGTACGGTGATAAAAATTGTGCACTTTTTCCTTGACACAGAAAATGATCCCCTTAGGAACAACGCCTGTTCAGAAGCAAAAGCCATTTAGGTTGGTCCTTCTCCTCTGGCTTTTGCCCCTTCACTAATATGCTAATGAAGACCATTGAATGATCTCACAGAGGACTAAGGCTGTGGTCCCTACACACCATTTCCACGGCCTCAGAGGTGAGCACAGCATTTTAAAGTGCACACCATGAATTTGGGGCTGCTTTTAACAGCCTTTACTGCCTTTCACTAAGGGTAGTGCACCATGTATATATATTCATGGGTCTAAGAGCCACTTTCCCATCCATTGGTCTGACCCAAGACATCACCATGGGTGTGGCAAGAGGGATGCAGTGATGCATCCGAGGTGGGATGCAGGTGGCAGGATGCAGGTGGCAGCTGCGGGAGGTGACAGGGACAGAGAGTCTTCACATCACTGAGGCAGTGCGAGACAGAAGAGGCATCACAGCTTCATTAACCCAGGGCAGCACAGACATCAGTGACAGCTGAGGCAGCCAGTTGATAGAAAGGGATTAGAGACTCCTTCAGAAATGAAAGATTATTTTGAGAATAAAAGCAACCAGGGTAATAAGCAAGATGCTTACAAAGGCAGAGGAGAGAAAGAAGAGCATTCAAACCTGCAGGCACCTGGGAAGTGATTTATCCAAAACACTTACAAAAGTGTTCCTTAACAGAAAAAATACAGAGGGTAACTCACTGCAGGCCAAAACACTGCATATTAAAGGAAGAAATATCCCACATTAGAAAGAGAGACTTCAGCCTTGGCAGCATCTGCTCCAAGTTGTCTACTGCCCACGCCAGAACGAACTCCAGATCTCTAAACTCAAATTGTAATTTGCTGCATTACAGAATTCCCAACTCAAGCCCCAATTGTAACTCTCCAGTGAGGGTGAAATTCCAGCCAACAGTATAATACATTCACCGACACCTGCAGACCTAAGAATTGACCAGGGAGGATGTGGATGAGCTCAGCAGAATCGCTGCATTGCTCCTGGCAAGGCTCAGTGTCCTACACTGGGAAAGAGCTCCACTACTGCAAGGTGCATAATTTAATAAACCATTAACTCAAACCTGAGGTGAAGTAAATTCAGCGTATTATATATTTCAAAATAGCATTAGAATTCAATTTAAGTGTCACCAAAAGCCTAATCCTCAGTATACAGAGCATATTAATAAGTGTCTTGGAGCCCGTGGTTTGATTTCATTTCCAGCTGAGTTGTGCTGCCGCATGGCTGCGATCCCTGCCGCGAGGATGTCTCGCTGACAGCATCACTGGCCTGAACCAGAGCAGAATCACAGGGATGACAGTCCCGCTCTGTGGGGCCGTCCTGGGAGAACACGGGGGTGGGCACTGGAGCAAAAGTAATCCTGCTTCCAGTCGTGTCACTTCTTGGTGTCCCTGCTGAGATGCTGATGTTCCCCAGTGACAGCAGGCCTCTTGCAGGGTCCCCAGGAGCCCCTGACCCAATTGTGCTGTCGGGTCCCTTTGCAACCACAGGGGCAAAACCCATTTTAGGTACGGCAGGGGCTCCTGTTCAAGCTGAGCTGCTGGATAAGGCACAAAAAGCCACTCTGTGGACAGAGCCAATGCTTTCCCTCCCCCAGGTCAGGCATCCAGGGCAAATGGGGCATCATTTCCACCAAGAGCCAAAAGCACAAAACCTGCTCTCCCTTTCTGTGGAAGTTGGACATGTTTTGGCCTTTTCTCCGTCACCCCTGCCAGAACTTCTCTTGATCAGCAACCCAGGCACATCCCCCAGCAGTTTGGGAAATGCATCTCTTCTATAAATGACAACAGATTATTTAAGCAACAACTAAAGCACTCTGACTGCTTTTTAGTTTGCTCGCATTAACATCAGTCTCATATATCTAGGGAATGAATCCGGGATTTTCTTTAAAATGGTGGAGAGCGGTACAAAAATAGAAGCCTGCTTGTCTAAAATAAAGTTATGTGTTTGAAAGGGTTAGAAATTGTTTTTTAATCACAGGCGTCTTTCTTCTGGAATATAATCCACCATCTATACATTCTGCTCTTCCACCCAATTTCTCAGGAAAATGCAGCAAGTGTGTTAATAAATAATTTATAAAAACATTACAAAAGATAAAGCACTCCTGCTAAAATGTTTCTAGCCTTTGACATACCAGTTCATTTGTAATCCTCTTTGCCTCCCCTTCACTGGAACATCAGCAGAGGGTTCGCGCTGCTGCTCTCGCAGCCCCACTTCACCCACCCTGCAGAATCTCTGGTTCATAGGGATCCAGGCAGATACAGGGCACAGTCCAGCCCAAGCCACAGCTCTATGTTATCTACTGTAGATTTCTGTCATGGAAAATGTTTTTCACAGAAACAACATCCTGATTTATTTTCGCAGTCTCACGTGTGAGGATGGCTGCAAATGCAGGCGGCTGTCCCAACAAACAGGGCTCCAGGGTTTGTCCTTTCTCCAGCAGCACACAGGCTGTGCTCTCTGTGACACTCACAGGGTGACTGGGAGCACATGCGCAGGACACTTTGCTTCTCTTACATGTTTGCTCTGAAATTCACTTTCAGGAGTCAGTATGTTAGGCACGTGACCAAATAAAAAAAAGTCAAAATAATGAAACTGGACAATTAGTACAAAAGAGTTCACAGAACCCCTGGAATTTCAGTTGGACTGAGCAATAGTTTTCACACAGCTCCATCGATTCCATGAGTATTTCAGATCTTTAATGAACCCTGAAAAACATGATGGGAAGTCTTGAGACACAGCTGTTCCAGTGACTGCAAGGCAGCAGAGACACAGCAACGAGTACAGTGCCTTCAGAAGAGCTGTTGAGAAGATGAAAGGAGGGAAAGAAGAGAGCATCCTTTAGAGAGATCAAGTCAAAGGCATCTTAAGGAAGCACGAAAAGGGTATCCACAACTTCCTCATCCTCTGAAAATGCTTGTACATCGTGAAGCCCAATGACGACACGAGAGGACTGACTGCTGCATCCTGCCAACGTCTGATACCAACAGCACCTCTGCTGCTGCAGCTCAGAGCTACATCAACACAGAAGACAATTTTGCTCTCCTGGAACTGGTGTTTGCTCCCCCCACACTTACTGTCTCCTCTCCAGCACAGCTCCACATGCATGCAGGGCACTGGGAACAGGAACTGAGGCAGCTAAAGCACAGCTGCTGCACAAGTCTGCTCTGTGAACACCCATCTGTATCCTGAGCATGCTTGGGACGCAAAGCCACACTGGTGATAGTTTGGCACCACATACCATGCTCTACTGGACTTCTACACCACTTGATTTCATCACATGGGTTAAAACTCACTTTGGGAAAACGTGCCAGCACAGCAGCAACAGTTTATAATCCCGTTAGCAAAAATGCACAGGCTCCTTGTGCCGGGGCCTCACTCGTACCCCACCCCCCAACATACAGGACCCAGCTAAGTGCCCATGTGCAGCACAGCATCCTCTGTGCTTTATTGCCCAGCCACTTTTATTTCACCCAAATGAAAAATAAAAACCCATTACTAAGCAAAAGTCTTGAGAATTTTTATGAGATTGTAATGCTTCCAATTTATGTTGAAAAAGCCCCAAATCCTCAAGCTGTCTGTCGCTGCTCCAGCCAGGGACACAGGAGATGCTGCTGACGCAGCGGAGCACAAGCGATCAGAGAGGGAAATGCTACTCTGATGGGGTGCTATCAAAAAGAAATGGGAAGGGTTTCCCCTTGTTTAGGACACAATGGAAAACCGAGGCAAAAAAATACAGAACAAACACTAAATTTTTGCAGGACAGTGACAGATGTCATGTAAAATGTTTTAAATGATTTTTTAGGTCTCGATATTTTCTGCCCACAGCTTTCAGACAAGATGTATTTTAGGAAGGGAACACTCAGGGGGCATCAAGCATCAGTGCAGACATTCATAGTAACAAACTGCTGAATATTCAAGTGTATCAGAAGGAAGAATTCGGGAAAAAACAGAGTAAAGAGAATATTGCCAAAACCTTTGACATTCCATCAGTGCTTACACATACTCTGCAAGGCAAGGCTGGTGCACACAGACCCGCAGGAACGGTAATTAAAGACCACTGCCCAAATACTGCCCACCACCAGTGCCCCCACAGCATCTCCCACTTGCTCCTTCCGTGACAGACATCCTGCCTGGATATTACACCTGGCATGACTGCTGATGTCCCTGACCTTCCCCTGCCATCTCCTACCCCACAGGAAAGCATCCCACGATTGCCATGGCTGCTGGGAGCATCCTGTGAGTGTGTGAGCAATAAAGATGAAATGCACTTTTCCCGCAGGCTCCCAGAGAACTAGATTATCACATTTCAGCAATTACTGCAAACACTGGATTTACAACAGGGCTCTGTGGGGCTCTGGTGTGTCCCCGTGCCTGCCTAGCTCAGCCTGCATCCCACTCTGCTTCCTTGGCTCACCTGCCAGAACAGTGCCACTGACACTCTTCTGCACCAATTCTGAATTATTCAGTGAGCAGTTAATGCATGTGCAATGTGAAACAGCCCTCTGCCGACAGACCTCTCTCCAAGGCTTGTTAGTCTTAATTTGTTCGACTGGCCAAGAGGTCTAAATTTACAAGTTTTTAGCATGATCCTATAGCATGATCCTATAGTTTATGTACTTCTTAATTAAGAAAAAGGGCAACACTTTTTAAAAATGTATTGCCTCCCATCGCCATAGCACCTGAACACCAGCACTAAAGAAGACATCAGCACCTGCTACAGGCAGGGTGGGACACGATGAGCATCCAACGAGCTCAGCATCTCCAGCTGCACAGCACCGGAGTGGGAGTGAGCAAGGGGCCCATCGCTGCCGATGGGTGAAGGCAAAGCCTGCCTCCATAACCCTGGCAAGCCACAGCCCGTCCGGAAGCCTGGCAGCCAGATTAATTTTCAGTTCCTGGGGTGCCAATTTCCAGTGCACAGAAGGAACATTGCATTTTCCTGCTCAGCTGTGCCAATGTTTGAATTTCATCCGTGTCTGAGAATCCACATTTCCCCTCCATTAGTCAGTATGAGTACAAACAGGGGGTTTTCTTCTTTTTCCATTGACACAAAATCTGGTACTATGCTGAAGGTCTAACAGGGGCAGCCTGAGTCCTGCCAGTGACAAACCAATGCACTCAGGGTCACAGCTGCGCCAAAGCCTCTGCAGGAGGCTGGGATCTGCCATCATCCACATTCCAAAAAAGGTTTCAGCAGCTCTGCTCCACGCTCAGTGAACTGTGGACAGCCAGGGCTCTGCATCTTCTCAGAAGTGAACAGATAATGCAAAACAACAAAAACTGAAGTACTGCTGAGGAGTCCTCCCCAGCAACCTGTGAAGAGGCCACCCGGGTCCTCATCCCCATCTTCTCTGCCTGTCACTCACAGCATGATCTCATATTTCTAGAGATCAGAAAATCAAAAGAAAAATATGAGAACCAAACATAGGAAACCACCACCTTGGGCATGCTTCCTTTACTCAGGCCCAAGAGTGAGTGTCCAAGGCAGCATCCATGGAAGGGGCTGCCAGCACTCAGGGCTGGACCATCTCCAGCAGGAACACACCAATGCTAGGTTGACAATTGCAACACCTATTACAAACATGAAAGGTCTTTGGCGTAATGCGGCATTTAAAATCCATTATCAAGAAAGCTTGGAATGTCTCAAAAATGTGAAACCTCTTCAGAAGAGAGAGGAGGTGCAGGCCCCATGCAGCAGACCCCAGCCACAGCCACCACCACCATGGTCTCTGCTGACAGCACAAGAACTTCTAACAGAGATCCAGGAAACCGCATTGTGCAGCTCCAGATGACTGGTTCTCATTTCTCATCCCTCTGACCGGTCTGCAGGGAGCAGGCACATCATGTCAATCATAAATGACAACACAAAGTTGTTTAAGTAAGAAATCAGATGCCACCATATAATTAACGGCTATGGCACCGTGTAAATGCATGAGAAAGGCTGTGAGTCCCTGTGGCTGCTTTGAGTCCTGGCCTTTATGCCACAAAGGCAAGGCGGAAAAGATCAAGAAAAATTGCACGGGGAATTTTAATTGATATCTAACCTGACAAGAGGATTTGGAGGAGGATCATCCCATAAAACATGGGTGGCATTGCAGACTAATTGTATTTACTCCCCATTGAGCAGAGACTCACAGACAGAGCACCGCCTGTCCCAGGAAGGTGCTGAATGCCTCCCCAGAACAGGGAAAGTCACCCATGTGGCTCTGTGAACTATAAAGCCAAACATGTTGCTGGAGGTTAATGTTACACATTGCCCTGGCTGTACCTACTTTTCAATATCAAACTCATTTACCACGGCTGTTGAAATGAAAGCTTCCGAAGGAGATGCACAAAACACCTTCTCTCTCTCTGGTGTCACTGCTCCTGAATTCACCACGGAGCTGAACACAAACACTGCGCAGACGACAGAAAATATTCTTGGCCAGCTCCTTTCTGCCAACTGCATAACCTTGAGCGCATGACTGAAGGATGCCCGTTTATGCCTGGGAGATGCTGCCATGAATCACAGACCCCTCCTCCTCCCACAGCGAAGGCACAGCATGTCCTTGTTGAGGAATACCAGTCTACCACAGCCACAGTGAGACGTCCTGCAGCACATTTTATATAAATAGGCTTCTAAGAAATGTACTTCCCATCCACTCCTCTTGATAAGAAGTGATTACCAGAGCAAAGAAAAGGACTAAACATCGATGCACATCCTGTGAACGTGATGGGGCCAGACTTTGGGGAACAGCTCAGAGATCCTACAGTGCTGCAGTGCAACCCATCAGGGAGATGCCAGCTAAGTGCCATAGCAGCCAGGGCCAGCAACACGTCTAGAGAGCACATCACAACAAGAAAAAGTAACACAAAGCTCACAAATGGAGAGAAGTGACCTATGGGGGCAGGAGCTCTCAAGGGGGACAAGCACAGCCTGGGCAGCCCGTAAGAGAACAGGATCGATGCAGTCACGCTGCGTTTTCAGAGGAGCCACAATTCTCTGTGAGGTGCAGTGCTGCTCCCACCACTGCAGCCAAGCATCTCCTCTTTCCTTGCACACAACATTTATATGCCGTGGATGCAAATGGAGCTGAGAGCACACAGATATCACAGAGGAGGGGGACATCTGGTGCATGTCCGTGGTGTGGGCACCATCCTCTGTGGGTTGTGAGGGGTCAGTCCTGCCCCAGTGACAGCAGCAGTGTCTCCTTTTTTAATATGGAAGTTGGAATTGCAAAACCAGGGAGAAACAGGAATTATTTTCCATTTGCTTCTAGAAACAGATGTCACTTTCCTCAAACTTGTTTGTTTTCAGGACCATGGGAGTTTAATCTTTGAAACAATATTATTACAATATGTGTCAAGTGCTATTTCCTAACAAAAGAAAACAAATTGCTTCCACTTTGTACACCATGGTAACCAGTCAAGAATGTGAACAGCTCCTCAAAGGTGGGGTCAGCAAACACCCCCCCCGGGCAAACTCCCACACTTGGTCCTGCGAACACCCCCGCAGCCCCGGGGGAGCTGCCCAAACCCTGTGTAAATAAGAGGAAAACTTAGCTTGACTCCTCCTGGGACTTTGCTGTTCCCACAACAGCCAGAAGAAAAATCATTGGCTGACTCCAAAATACTCCCTGGAAACTAAACATCTCACCGGAGGAAAGCAGATCCACTGCAGGGCCAGCTCCAAAGTTCACCCCAAATTCAAACACAGCCCCAGGGTTCTCCTCGAAGTCAAGCACAGCCCAGGGCTGATCTCTCTCCCACACCATGGCATGCCTGTGCAGCATTCACGCTCCTGCCTTGCTTCAGGATGGAACAACACAACCAGAAACCTCCAGAAAGTCTCACTTGAGCCAATTCCATGTTTAGGAAATGTTTGAGCTGGCATCAGCTCTGTATTGCTACAGAAAACATATAATCTGTCCAAACAGAGACATACAACTAAGAAGACCCATTTTGTCTTCACAGGCGAACAAAATCCCCCAGGCAGTAAAACATGGAACGCTGATCCCCCCGGCAGCAGCTGAATGTGGCCACAGCGGCTCCACCAGGTGACCCCAGAGAGAGAACTCATTGTCATCCTACCTGCAGAAGCCAGTAGCACCTTCTGTGAAACGTGGGGATGATGGAGGAATGGACGTAGCAGCCATACAGGCACTGGGGACACAGAAAGAGAGAAAGCAAGAGTCAGGTTAGTGGAGGAACCATCCCAAGAGGCTGCACTGGGGATGGGGCATCAGCGCGTGACCCACGAATGAGGACATTGCTCTGCTGTTGGTCTGGGGCTGGTGACACACAACACAGCACTGTGGCACCCCAGTGTAGCACTGTAAGCATTGCTACAGGTCACAGAACCCCCTCCCTAACAGCCCCTGCTATGCTACCTTCGCCCAAGGGTGGCCACTCTGGATTGGCCAGAGCAAACAGGGGCTCCCATGGTGCTCAGCACCCCGACACAGACAGAGCTGGTCTGGGGGCTGCCTTCGAATCTTTGCTCCATTGTGTTTTTATTTTTTGGCAAATACAACACGTTCATCTCTTTTTCCATGGTTTATCTCCTGGGTATTTCAACTGAAAATGTTGTGTTTGTAAACTGAAAAAACTGCTGTCAGGTATTTTAGACAGCAAAATACAGTTTGTTTCTTTTCTTCTTTTTTTTTTTTTCTAATGAATTCTGCTTCTCTGATTAACTGAAATCAGCAAGACCGAGAAAATCTTTCTTCAGGAAAAACACTGCATTTCCAGTACGTTAAAACTTTTTGGTTGGAAACCAAGCCCAGTGCCAACCCAAACACACAAAACTGGTTTTAATTGCAAAGATTCCAAGTGCAGAGGGGTGCCCGTGCTGCTGGACATGCGCATTTGGTGAGCACATGGGAGGCTGCGGCAGTCCCCCCTCCCCAGGATCACTGCTCACAAGGTCGGCCTGAATTAAACAGGATTTAAGGACTGGCTGCTATCACCGAGTTATTTTTAAAACACAAATGACAAAGATTAATAATGTTTTTAAAATGTGTCAAGGGTACATTCTACACACTGAAATGCAGGGAGGAAAAATAGAGGAGGAAAAAAGCCCTGCAGAAATAATCCAAAGAAAAGCTTAACATTTAAATCCCTCCCCAGGGTTGGGGAACAGCCGCCCTGACAGTGACTCCTGGCACATGGCACCAAGGGCTGCACAGAAAGGTCTGCAGTGTTCAGTTCTGCTGACTCAGAGCTGGTCCCCCCACTCCAGAAAGCATTTTGGGAGGTGCAGCATCTCCCAGTCCAACCTGCTTCCCAATGAGGATGGGAAAGCTGATCTGGAGCCACTGGAGCAGCCTTCAGAGCAGCCAGGGACATCCATAGCACCTTGTGAGATATGCATCAATCTATTTCAGCACCCCCCGACTTGCCTCCCGCCCCAATTTGCAGTGGAGTCGATTGAAACTTCACCCTGATTAAAACAAACCCCAGCACCGGGCTCTGTGCAGCTTATGGTGCACAGCAGGCAGGAGCGCTGCCCTCCCTCTCCAGAGCTGTCTCGCAGATAATTCTAGAGCTGTCAATAATGAATCACACAAAAGCCTCCCACCTCCATGAAACTGGTTCTCGACATTTCAGCAAACTGTTAAAAAAATCCTAACAGTTCACAGAATTCAAAAAGCACACAGAACACAGAAGGGATTTCTTAAATTTTTCTTTTTTTTTTTTTCCCCCATGCCGGCAGAACATGGGAATCGGACTCTGGATGGATGTTTTGAGGCTGGATGTCCTAACTTGGACAGCTGGGATGAAGAGGACCCACATACTGAGCAAGCTCCTGGCCTCGGAGAGATGGCAGAGACTGTCCCCACGGGCACTGAGAGGTACCACAGCAGCACAGAAACACTGCAGGGGTGAAACAGACCCTGGGAGCCCAGCACGTGGAGTGCAGGCAAAATGAGTGATGACAGCAATAAAAACTACATTAATTTTTGGATAAAAAGAAAAAGTTGATATAAATAGAAACCTAGGAAATCTGTGTGTCATTGTTTTGGAGGATTTTCAAGATTAATGGGTTAAGCACTGTGGATGACACAAAATCTGCAGCCTGATGGCTCAGCACATGGGGGCTGTGGGGAGGGGGGGTGTAGGATGTTCCTATACTTGGACCTGCTGACCCCTGCCTCTGGCCCCAGGATGGCCCAGGGCTGCCGAGCACCTGGCCGGCTCAACACCTCCCTGAAACTAATGAGGAGAGTGGAATTACCACCCTGCCTGGCCAGAGCAGACAGGTAACCAGGGCAAGAGTAATGCCTTTAGCTAAAGCAGTCTTTAAAATGAATTCTTGCTCAAAACAGGCAAAGGGAGTTTCATTGGCTGGGTTTTCTTTTATTTTTCTAATTATTTTTTTAGTGGGAAGGTAAAAGCTGCGGAGGCCTGTGTGTCTGTGGAGATGTTAATGCCAGGCTGGGCACTCAGCCAATGCATTAAGTGAAATCGAATTCCTGAAACCAGCTTTAATCAGCAGATTTTTAAGGTTAGAATGACTCTCTCCTCTGCAAGGCTTGCCAAGGTTAATTCTGTCCTGAGCAGGCTGAATTAATGGGCTGGACAGGGGAGAACATTTTTTTTCATGATTCTCTTTTAAGTTTACAAAACCTCCAGGAGAAGAGAAAAGGCACTTCTGAGCTGTCTGAGGAGAAACGCCACCTCAGCAGCTCATTGACTGCTGTGTGGAGAACACGGAGGGGGCCGGCATCAGCCTGACCCCAGAGGAGCCCCGGGCGGCACTGGCCGAGGGACACCAGGCTGTGGGGATGCTCTGACCTGCTGCTGGGTGCCCATGGTGGTGGCCCTGTGGTCCCATTCCTATCAAGGAGTGCATCCTTGGCCCTGGAGATGACCCTGTGTGTGTGGCCAAGGATGTCCTGAGCACAGACCGTGTCCTGCCGCCGTGGGGGATCCCTCCTGCACAGCTCCCTGGGATGAGACCCCCACACCTGCCCCAGGAGCCAGCTGCAGGCACCTTCTGTGCAGCCCCCACACTGGTGCTGAAGGGTCCAGCCCTGCCAGCTCTGCTGCAGCTCATCCCTTTACAATTCCAGGGGTAATTAAAGAGAAAAGCCTTCTCTGGGCAGCAGGGGAGAGTGTGCAATTACAGCTGCCTGCCCTGCCATTTGTATGCAGTGCACATCTGGCATTACCAAACTTCTGAAAACTGGGGGAAGGGAGGGGGAATATAAAATCAAATTATTAGTGGATTTTTTTTATCCTGAGCTCCTTAAAGTGATTGTGGCTTATTTAAAAATAATGCAATAACGCTGAGGTGTTCTTCCTTAACAAGCATACCTTGGGAATGGAAACAAGAAAGCAGGAGAATCAAAAATTCAAGATAGGGTTGGACAGGCTTTGAAATTCTTCTCCCCAGTGAGTTACACGAGTGGATATTTAAAAAAACCTAAAAACCGCCTAGATTTTGTTCAGATTTTCACACTGAATTCCCAATTCCCTTAATAAGAAGCTAAATCAATCTTTAGAGAACAAATCACGTTAAGACCTATGGCTGTACATTATTAAAATATACTTGAGTAAATTTCTGGTGGTAAGGCTTCAACTTCCAACACCCTGGCAGCCTCTGGATACCAGGAGCAGGATCTGTGCAGGTTATTGGGGGAAAAGGACCGTGCCCTCTGCTCTTGGCTCTGTAGTGGTGTTGGGCAATGTGCTCAGCCCAGCAGCTGATCAGCTCCCTGGTACATCCCCGTGCTGCTGGGATCTCCCTCTGTAATTACTGACCATTTCAGAGCTTCCTCACCAATATCCATGAGGGAGCAGCACAGTGCTGGCAGTAGCAGCACTGCTGCCATGGATCAAACCTCCACAGGAAGCCAAAAGAGGCGTTGGCTTCACTCCTCTCTTCATCCAGATGACAGGGCACAGGTCTCCTGAAGCAGTGGCTGTATCTGAGCCCAACCACGCTCGGCTCTCACACTCGCCTGCTGTAATCAGCACGCGCTGGGAAGGAGCAGCGGCTGTGCAGCACATATGGATTCACAGGCATGGAAGGGAAACTGGAAAAGCAGCCTGTAAGTGCTCAGATGAGCATCCTTCAATGCAGCAACCTCTGTTTTGGCGATACAGTCAGAATGCAATTATAAGCCCTACTCTCCCATCCCTATCATGATATATAGAATCATTCTGTGATTTTATCACAGACATTTCCATAATCTGTTCTTACAGGTACCACTGCTATCCCATTCTTTTCACCAACTTTTCCATATCCAGCAGAGACACTACCCAATCTTCCTGAAACCTATTCTTCTGGATGTCATACAAATCATGACCAGAGGAATTTGTCAGCTATTTGCAGTGATACATTTGTTTACATGTAGGAGCGATTGTCTATCTGTTTCTGTAACCAGCACCCACAAAAATCTCTGCTGATCTCCGAGAGGGCAAAGCCCAGCTAGAAAAGCGAGGCAGCTGAAAACTGGGCTTCTTGGCCACCAAATTAGCAACCACTGGGGAAACCCCTCATGTTTTGTGTCACCTCTCTTCTCAAACAGACCAGAAGTGAGCGCCTTCTGAGACTGGGTTATCTTGCAAGAGATAATCCTTCCTTCAGGACAGGGATGCTGAAGCCAAAGCCACATTCCAAATCCATTCAAACGTCAGATGAGGCTCGTCCCTGTCAGCTGCGGGAGCTGCGGGAGCTGGGAGACAGCGGCGGCTCCCGCCCACTCCATTAATCAGGATTCAGCGAGAAAAGCCAATGTGCTGCTATAAACCCCCTGACTCGATGCCAGCACCACGCGCAGGGAGCCACGTGCCATCAATCTTCCCTTGTCCTCCCGCAGCAGCGAGACGCAGCCGGGGGGGACTGACGGGGGCTCGGCAGGCGGGCGGAGCAGCAGCCCTGTGGCAACTCTCGGAGGGCACAGCAAGGCACAGGCACGCTGAGCAGACAGGGAGGCGACAAGAGATCTCAACATTTCCCCGTGCAGACTGGCCCCAGTTCAGCTTCTTAAAACACTAAACAGGGAGGGGAAACCACGTCTGAACCCTGGGGAATCCCAGGGCCAGTAGGCTGCCGCAAGAGCTCTTATTTTGACTTAAGAATTGTCATAATATACGAAGGCATCCAAAATTTCCCATTACTGCTGCAAATCAAAAGTAAAACGCTGCTAAACGTGTTTTCTCACTCATCTTGGAGAAACACAGATATTAGACAGGTTTGGATTTTCCTCTGACGTTCATAAATAGCAACTTTGATTCAGCACAGCACAAAACCACGTGCTCAGATCTCAGCCTGGGCTGAGCTGCGCTGCTGGCAAGGTTCGCCTTTTATCGATGTCGACACAACTTAAGCAATTGCTTACGGTTTGCCAGGTTGGGCAAGGAGTCCCTGGTACTGACAGCAGATTCCAAAACACTTCTTAACACTTCTAGGCAGCTGCAAAACCCAGAGAACCTGACCCTTCACTTTTCAGCTGTGGCATCACAGCGCTGTGCAGCCCCGGGCACTGCCCACTGCGCAGGCACTCAGCCTGGTGCAGGGATTTTGGGTTTAGTCCTGTCAGCTCTTGCTGACACATTTCAAACCCCCCATATGCCCTCAATGCCACTGGCAGCCATACCCAGATGATAGTTCCTGGACCGAGCCCAGAGCTCTCATGTGATGGCTGATCAAGGGAGGAGAGGTTACACAGCCTGTGCATTGCAGGACTTTGTCACTTCTGGTGGCTTTTGTTAACAAATATTGTTCTGTTTACCTCAGGACTCGTTAGAAAGCAATTTTTGAAATGTTCAATATTTAATGAAATATTTAAATGTTTAATGGGTTCTTTTTCAAACCCTGTTTTCCCTCTGTGGGATTCTGAAGTCTCTGCAAGGATTGCAAGGTTTTAACTTTCTCACTGTTAGAAATGAATCCTCTAATGACATTGGCTTAACGGCAGAAATCGGTGTACATGGGGACTGATGCTTCCACAGGCAGCAACACCCACTGGCCGGCCCACTGCAGGATCATTGGTATGCATCCCCACACCCCCACTGCAGTGCCTGCCTCTTCATAAATGCGTATTTCTTTATTAATACGGGGATACTTTAATCTCAGTCTAATTTTACCTTTAGGGAAGCTCTATCCCAAGACTGCCAAGAGCTCAGACCCTCCAGATGCAGTGGTGTGATTTGTATTCAAAGCAGCAGGTCTATCTGTCAACATGTTTGTCTCCCTTCTCTGCCAGCTCTTATTTATAATCCCATTCAGATTAATGAATGACAGTAGTTCTCATCACAAGAAATTTGATTAATCAATTTAAGTGCTTAATCACCCTGGCCTGGGTGAAAAGCATACTGGAGGGATGCTGTCTGGATAGGGGCAAAGTTGTGAGATGTAGGAGGAAAACATCATCACTTTCCCTTGGGAACAACTCGAGCCAGGAGTGTGCACTGGATCCTTGACGGGATTACGAGCTTTCCAAGAGCTCAAAATTTCCTTAGGGCCAGCAGTCATGGCCAATTAGTAATGAAATATCCTTTTCAACCCACCTCCTGGTCTGACACAAAAGGCTTCACACTATCCACCTCACTCCCTGCTACTCGTGTTGCTCAAACTGAACCCAAAACCTGTCAGTCATAAAACCCCCTGCAGGGTGATGACCAGGATAACACACCTGGGCATCCCGCAGCATCCCACTCCCCATTACTCCTGCCCATCGCTTTTCTGTACCTCAAAGACTCTCACAGCCTGGCTGTGTCACCAGCTTGAATACTCCAGAATAATCTCCAGAGTTTTCTGGAGACCTGGGAGATATTTCATGTGACTGATAGGAGCAAAATCACTGATTTGTAGGAGAGAGGCCACACAATGTGAGCACTGCCTGTAGGCGCTCTTGCGGATACTGTGAATGACACGATAAACCCAAAAAAACCTGGAAACTCAGCTTCAAGCAGGCTGTGCTCAGCCAGGTATGCAAGATATGGGAATTTTCCCTGGGAAGGATTCCCACATTCACCTCCCCTACCTATACTCAGAGGGACTCGGAGGCAGGTGACCTGTTTGGACCTGGGCACAAACAGGGCAGCACGAGCTCTGCGGACAGACCGCCTGATGACACCTGTGTGCAAGGGATCACTGAGAGCAGATCTGAGTGACACATGCTCCACATGAGAGCCAGGCTCCCATACCTTCAGATAAGGGAAGAGCATTCCCAACATCCCTGATGTGAGTGGGCAGTTAGTAAGGGGGAAAGTGGTACAAGAGGCTGCTCCAACTCCACAGGCCCGTGTTCTAAACCAGCACTGCCTGGGTGGTTCTCCAGTGGGATACAACCAACCTACAGGACACCACCAACCCCCGCAGCCTCCGCAGCCTGTGCCACCCATGCCACCCCTGTGCAAGGGCTCCCTGACTGTCACCACACGGTGAGAAGAACCGTGAGCTGGAAAATCGTGAAGCATATTAATGTCACACTGAAATATGACACAATCCACAGAAGTACTTTATATTTATTCTCTTTTAGAAATGTTAGAAAGACGATATAATGAGAACACTGCAAACAAGTCAAGCGTTTTCCTCCTAATCTGGCAATAAAAATGTCAAAGAAATGCCTAAAATCCTAATAGGAGAACAAAAAAATAATGGGTTGGGCTATAACAAGGATTTAGCTGCAACTTTACTTGAAGGCTTTAATCATGTCTCCTACAACATCAATGGAAAATCAGATACAAAGCTGCACGAACCATTAATGTCTGTGCTGGTTGCCTCAGCTGCTGGGGGGCTGAGACTGAATGGATCAGGCAGAGGCTAATGAAGATAGGTTGAGGTCAAAATACCTTTGTATCTGGGGAAGCTTTGCACACAAAAAACACACTGAGCTGGTCTTGGTGGAGACTTGATTAAGGTAGCAGATACTGTGATAAGAGCAGCACCACATCTCCAGCCCAGCTGCCTCCACGATGGTCATCACAGGGAGGCTGCACCCAAGTGGGAAATCTGGTTATTATCCGTCTGATTCTCTTTTTTGGGAAAGAAAAAAGACCATCACAGCATGGGGGAACCAGACAAAATGTGACAGTGCCCTGGGGAAATGCAGGCTGAGATGGTAGTTTTGCAGACACAAGACAGAAACAAGCCACATCTGGAACGATCCCACAGCGTGCAGGGCATGAGCATATCGCGCGAGGGACGTTTGTCTGACGTGTTCACTGTCTGTCTGACACGGGCAAATAAGGACAAGTCTAACAAATCCAACTTATAGGAAATATATAAATATCTAAGAGAACTTTTGGGAGCTATTAATTATACACGCAGTTTTATCTTGGATTAATTTTGTGCTGGAATGGACAAGAAGCCTTTGCTGGGATCTTTTTTTGGCAACCTCCCTTGGGCAAAATCAGCCCTGAAGCTATCTGCAGACATCCCACACTGCAAAGGGCTCAGGTTCTGGGTCCTGTTCTCTTTGTTCCACTTGCTTACAATTAAGAGCAGTAGGTGCTGCAGTGAGTGACTCCATCCCATGTCCATCCCTCATTTCAGGCTCTTTGCAAAGGTGACACAGTTCCACTGCAGCTCCACACAGCCTGAGCGGAGAGCACAGGGCTGTGGAGTGGCTGGGGGGGC
>NW_008238340.1:1419257-1441265 GCF_000691975.1 Corvus brachyrhynchos
TCCAGACAGGGAGCTGCCAGTGGAAGCTGATACTCCCTTTCCATTTCAGGAGGCCATTTAAGGTCTTCAGCAGCTCCTGAATTCTGAAAATTGAATCGAAGTGCATAGAAAACTCAGAAGGACCTGACTTTCAAGCCTCCTTCCAGAGAATCCCTTTATTAAAAAGCATTTACACAACCTAAAACAAATTATTATGTATGCAAGTACTAAATCTTCCCATTCTGATTTAAAATCCTTACAGCTTCACTAGTGCTCACAAGCAGTGACAGGAGCTACAGTAAGCAGGCATTTAAGAATGTCTTTCTGGACAAGCTGTTGTAGATACTAAGTTTATACTGCTTACAACCAACTTATCAATATTTCATTCCTGTCCCAAAAACCCAAACAGAAAAGCATTAATTTCTCAAGATTACTGCACCAAAATTTACTGAAGTTCACTACCAGCAAACAGCTGAGTGTTTCTGACGTTCAATAAGCAGTGAAAAGGTCAACTTTTACTTGCATTAATTTTTTATCAGAGAAGGGAAATCTAGTTTTCATGACAGATAATGAACATTGGAAGAGGTCTGCTATGGCAGGATACACAAAATCGGGGGGTACTCCCCATATGAGCAGTTGTGGAACCTCAGAGCCCTTCCTGGTGCCTACCTGAGGTGACATTATCACTGGGATTTACCTGAAGTGACATTATCGCTGGGACTTCGCCTTCTGAAGAGCCCTTCAGGGCTATTTAACAGTTATGTGACTTGGACAGCTGAGGAAGGAAAATACAACTCTAAACACAAAAGCAAATATCTCCCATATGCCCTGAGACATTCTGGAGGGTAAAAGCAGAGATGGCAAGCTAAGAGCAAATTTTCTTCTTGTAAAATAATAGTGATTTCTATCACTGGCATTCAAGTACAGCTGTCCAAAGAGGATCTGTCTACATGTTGCCAACAACATTTGCATTCTTTCAGGAATGGGACTAGGAGGCGGTGGCATCATGGACCTTGGGTTTGGACCATCCCACTCCTCCTGCCTTTTGGGTCACTCCACCTGGGGCAGAAAGGCTACAGGCTGCCCTGCCAAGAGCTGTTCCTGCACTCATCTGCGTGGACTGTCCTCCAAGAGACAGCTGGAGTCCTGCCATGTACAGGACACCAGGCACCACCTGGCCCCGAGACCTTTGACTCCACCGTGCCAGGACCCTGTACCTGCTCCTGCACCTCCTCAGCTGCAACCACAGCGCCCAGACACCACTGCAAAGGTGCAGCCCCTGGGGACATCACCTGCCACGTCTCCTGCACACAAACTGACCCAAAGGGATTTACCTTCACTTTCACTGACTTGTCACCAGCATTCAATAACAGACGGCGGGGCTTTGCTCATTAATTAGATGCAAGGCTTCACACAAACGAATCTTAGTGGCACTTCACACGTCCCCCTACAACCTTTGGTACTCTTTAGCTAAGAGGCTGAAAATGTTCACAAAGGACATGAGTGGAATTGCAGGTTCTTTAGCGGTTGATGAGGGTTGAAAAGTCTCCCACATCTGCATCACTGGAGGTCACCCAGGCCTCGCTGCATGGAGAGTGATGGTGGCAGCAGGGCAGTGCCTGGCTCCAGCACAGCCTCCTCCAACTCTACCCCAGCTGCAGGGTCCCACCATGCCACAGCCTCTGGTGGCAGCACACAGAGAAGGGGACGTGGCAGTCACAGAGCACTGACAAATGAAAGTCAAGTGATTAGCTGGCAGGTTCAACAGTTTTGCTTCTAAAGTGCTTTCTGCATATTTTCTCAATAAAAGCAAGACAGCGCTGATGAGCTATATGACAAAACAGAACGCTGAATCATTTTTAGTACATCACCTCTTCTCATGCAGAGGGAATCTTCCGTCTTCCCCATCACAGCCAATTAGAGCATTCACAACATTTCTTCAAGGCTGACAGTGATTGGAAAAGATCATGAGACTCATAAGAGAGAATTCCACACTTTATGTCATTAGATCTGTTCTCTCCATCCTCCTGGTTTCCGGGTGTTTTACTGGCAATGGCAGAGGAGCATTTTGCTCAACCCAAACAATTTTTTCCTTGACTGCGAGTACAAAGTGTAGCTTTGCTGATGTCAACAGAAAAGTTGGTTTTCCCTCAAAGCAGCAGGGGCATGTCTGGGGTGTGGAACCGTGGCTCTGAGCCCTGTCCCTCCTCCTGTAGAAAACAGCATCCTGGAAATTCTCTGTCCTTCTGCAGAGAAGGACACAGCTGGCTCAGGAAAGAGAACTGCTGGAGAATGGTGCTGAGCAAGAACTGAAATGTTATTTGAACATGAAATGACTGACTATTTCAGCTTTTTTCAAGACTGAAATGGTGAAATGCCATCCCTTGAAAGGAGTCCCCTCTTATAAAACCTGGACCCATACATGGAAACTTGAAACACTTTCCAAAATGGTTCACTGGCTGAATCCAGCTAAAGAAGGAGATCAGTGCTCTCACGGGTAACTCGCAGTATCCACAGGTTCACAGTGCTGACAGATCACAAGAAGATTCACAGCGACACGTGTCAATTTAAACAGTGTTTGTTTCATTTTTGCAAGCAGAAGTTTTTCAGCATTTGGAAGAAAGGTGCAGACAGACACTCGTGCTTGTTCATTGCCAAGTGAAAATGCTTTGCTGAGACTGAGCACTGGCTGCAGCACAAAACTGAACAGCAAGAGTCACTGAAACCAAGTTCAAGATTGAAGGAAAAGCAGAAGAAAACACAAAATTCTGGGCTGCTTGCTTCCCAACCTCCCACTGACACCACAAAACTGTCATTAGAAATGAGTCCCATGGGCAGGCAGAAATCTGTTCCCTCGGCCACACAATCCATCATCTCTATCCAATATGCTGCCTGTAGGTTTACAAATCACAAGGAATTTACCAAGTGGCTTTCATAAGGAAAAGTGGACAATAAATCATCATCACACCAAAGCCACTCATGTAACACACAGCGTCATTTTCATGCCGAATTTCATAATTGGTAACCGTGAAAAAACACAAAACCAACAAAACTTCCTCATCTGGGCAGTCTTCAAAAATAATGATACAGTATTAAGGATGGACATTAATTCAATTATTCACCTGTTCCTTCTTCTCTAATTCCATGCTGAACCTGAAAGGGCAGGAACTTGGCCCTCACCAGAGCCAAGGCTGCACTTTGACCTAAAGAGCTTTTGAAAACAACTGGTTTTACTTACATTAAGCTCAAGGATCTGAAGGACAGGAACAGTCCCTCTGGACCTCCTGCCACTGCTGTGCAGTGGCTGCAGCACCTCCTCAAACTTTTGATAAATCCTCCCCTGAAATGGCAATTAACACCTTTTGCAGGTCACCCCACAAGATTAATTTTCCAAGCACAGATTAATGAAAACGCAGGCAGAAGTGTTTAGAAAATATTTTCCCTATTAATCTTCATCAGCAGCAGATTACCAGCAGGGTGGCTAATGAAGACATCGGCTCGTTAAGGTGAGAGCAGGCAGGGAGGACAGGGCTGTTCTCCCAGGCACCATGAGCAGCTCTGTCACCACATGTCCCACTACACTGCAAATTCCACAGAGCAATGACTCAGGCTGCCCCAAAACACTGACTGGGTCCTACCCATGTGCTGAAGGGCAGCTCAGAGGAGGGAACTGCCCAAGAACCGCAATCGTCACGAACCCCCACAATCAACAGCTTCCAAGTTCCACAACAGGAGCACAGATAAACACATTTAAAAACCTTCAGTCCCTCCAAATCCACCAACAGCAAATGCTACTTCTGGTTGAAAGTTTACCCTTAGGACTGGAAGGCTCCTTTTCTACAGAACTTTTCTCTGCCACACACAAATCTCAAAGGGATGATTAACTGAATTGGATAAAGAGTCTGAAACTAACACAAAGACTATCCTGCAGAGCAAATCTGCCCCTGAAAGGAGCCCATGGTCACTGCAGAGCTCATGAATGATGGCTCTGGAAAGAGGATTGAGTGCACCTACCTTCCTGAAGCTGGACTTTTTGACTCCCAGAACCCCTGTATTTCCCCAAATTAACAGAGAATGTTTCATGTTTCTTTCTCTAACAACTGTGTCTCCTGCAGTTCAAGCAAACAACAGTTTCTTTCCTCATTATATTTTCTTTTACAGCATTAACCCTCTTTTAAATGGAAAAATGCAATTCTGCCCTTATTTTTCCAAGCTCATCGGTGACAATGTTGCATTTTGATGCAATCTAGCTTAGAGCCTGGTCTGGGTTCAGGAGGAGTAAACGTGTCCCTTTCCGTGCCTTGCCTCAGGGAAGGGAGCGCGCTCCTCCCTGGCTCACTACAGAATCAATCAAACCTGCACTTAATGGAAGGATGGGAAGGCAGTGGGAGGAGAAGCCGAAACCACATCCCCTGTCCTTTGTCAGCAGCACAAAGCTGCGCACTCCCTACCCTTCAAAGCTCCTTGCAGGCGGGTGCTGAACCACTGCTGAGGCGCTGCGGGTGCTTCCTCCCGGCAGCTCACTCATCCTCCTCCTCTGCCGCCCGCACAGCCTTCGGACCCGCACCGAGGGCTCGTGCCAGCTCAGAACTGAAATAAACAGGACGACAGCTGAACGTAACGTTAGCAAAGGTGACCTTCAAACCTTTTTGGTGTTTAAATTCAGTGCGCACCTCTCACAAATTAGCCATTACCTGTTTAATATGAGGGATGCCACTTCACCATGCCAGCGCAGGCTTTATAAAATTAAAATATCGTCGCTCTATGTCAAGGTTTGCTTGCAAGTCTAGTTTGTAATAAAAAGGTGTATCTCTAATGACGTCAAGGAAAAGAGAGGGATGGACCCGGGCTAAGGCTGGATCTGACCGTGACTGTCAAGACACCAACTCACCTCTCCCTTGCAGAGTAGGGGAGGCCCAGTAAGTATAAAGTTTAATGCTACCCTGTTTAATGATATTTTCACTTCAACCGAACTGTAAAATTAACTGAGAACTTACATTAAAAAAGACTTTTATTTTATGCTGATCATTAACTAAGGAGGTTTCACACTTGAGATCTGTTATATTAAAGGGGACTGAAATTGCTTGTATCAATTACTTTATTCTAAGTGGACAGACTTCTCGCGAAATATTGGAACTGTTTTGTGACTGTAGAGGAGAAAACAGCCAAATCCCGCGTGGGAAGGGATCTCTGATCTGTGGCTGCTGCCCGTGCTGCATGGGGCAGCACTCACCTCCCCGTGTCAGGGGAGCTGCTGCAGACTCCAGGCTCAGCACATGACATGGTCCCTGCGTGACCTTTGGTGGACCACAGGTCTTATTTTCTGCCACTGAAACAATCTTCTTCAGGTTCTACTACCTAAAGCAAAGGAAGGTGTACTCCACTGGAGCCTGGTAACTTTGCTGTTTACATTGGCAGTAAATACATCTACCATGAGTGCAGTTCAAACAATAACAAACTAACGAGCTCAGAGGAACCATCCTCAGCATCACCCAGATACTGAGCAAGTGGACACGTACAAAGAACTAAGGAAAAAACTGGTTAAGCAGAAAAGCAGCAAGAGCATGAGCAACTGGCAAGATGCATAGCCCCAAGCGAGTTCTGCACCAAACTGGCTGCTCCAGCGAGCGAGAGTGAAACACAGCCCCTAAAAACTGATGCACTTCTCTAATGATCTCACAGTGGAGTCTCTGATACAGCTCGGTGCTGCTACAGGTATGCAATTAATTACAGACCAGCTGTAATGCACTTTGCAAATGAAAATTCTATTAAAATGTGATTATTAATTCTACAGAAACGTAATTATTAATTCCATTACTATTACTGCCAACGGCACAAACCCAGTTTTGAAACTCCCCTCAGGTAACTTTAAAGACACACAAGAAATGGTGCAAGGAAACAGAGTATTTGAAGGGTCCTCAGGCCACTAAAACTTACCAAGCGCAATACAACCCACCCAAAGACCTGTGCTTGCACAACAGCATAGGCAGCTTTAGGAAAGCGCTTTTTTTCTGCAGGTTATGTGTTTTGTTGTGATCATCCTCATCATCCTCTTTCCCCTTAACATACAAAAAGAGGCATTTTCAGTTGCAGAAGGTGCTGACTTTGCAAGATCGGGCTTTCCAGTGGAGTACGTGTTATCCCCCGTTTATACAACTGCAGAGTGTTTATTTAAACACGAGCCAAAGCTCAGCTGTGTGAGGGGGATGAGCACATGGCAGCGCGAGCCATCCAGCTCCACTGCTGGCACCCACGAGCAGAACTGCTCTTTGTCATACACCCACAGCCAGGGAGGCTCCACGAAGCCAAGCCCTAAATTTAGAAATCATCATCCCAAAGCTGTACGTGAAACGGTTCATCACGATGACAACAGCAGCATGTGAAATGGAGTCGTTTGGAGAATAATGCAGACAGGTATTTGCACAGCACGGTGGTGTTTGGAGTCTCAAGAGTACAGATTGTGTCACTTCAGAATGGGGTGGGGCTTTTCCAGGGTCCTATGATGACTCTGCCACAAGGCTTAACCTCAAATAACATTTCAGCCCATCCTAACACACAACAGAAATCTAATTATGTTCTGGAGAGGAGGGAAAAAAAAAAAAAAAGTAGGAAGAAAAAGGACCTCTCCTGCCCAGAGCAGCCCTGCTGTGGCATTCAGCAGCACCAACGACTCCTGGCCACCGAGCCCAGCACTCCCACGTGTGAACACCATGGGCACCCTCAGTGATGGGTTCCTGCCTGCTTCTGTCCTCATGAGCCCTGCAGCTGGCACCTGACTCTGGTGAGAAGGCTTGGACAAAGACTCAAGACTCCAAGACAAACAGGGACCATCTTGAATGTGCATTTACCTGCAGCCACTCTTGCTCTGGTCATTCCTGAGCCAAAGCCAGCCCTCACTTTATATGATTTTCACCTCCCCACTTTATTTCTTTGACATTTGTAGATGGAACAACTGCATCACTTCCCAGCCCTGGTTTTGCCAGATTAAACAAGCTTTTTATTTCTGCTCATATAACAGCCCATTTTCCTGATCCGACCTGTCGTTTTCTGTTCTGCTCTGCACCGATGTCCCCTGAACACTGCCCTCCTCCATTGTATAGAGTTGTAAATGACACAGTGCCACCTTGCTCATGGCCCCATCATGCCCCACTGCTGCTGCTATTCCCTCTGAATCGCCCAAAGGATTGCACATGCAATAAGAGCCATTCCTTAGCACATGCTGTCTGAGGCTAAGGAACTGCAACTAACATTCAGCAGTGTGTGCAAGCCACCCTAAATCGACAGATGAGACGTCCATTTTAGCTGCTCCAATGTGCAAAGTATTGGTAAACACAGAAATTTAACTGAGTGTGGCCTTACCTGGCCTGCAAGCAGGACCTCCCCAGGCTGGGCAGCGGGAAATTAGAACACACCTCTGAGAATAAAAGTGATGTAAAACCTAATCTCTCTCTTTCTCATCGCTGTATTCCCAGTCACAAGCTACGTGTTCATTATCTTCCATTAACGTATTGTGTCCTCTTCTTTAACTAATAAAACGTTTATCTCCAAGGAAATTCTGCAGAAAAGGCTGAATTTGCATATACATAATAGACATGTCAAAATGTAAGATGCGAGGACTCGGTATTCCAGCTCAGAGTATTATACATGATTTGTATTAGTTTCCCTGAATTCCAGAACAACTCCACTGAATCCCATCCCCGCCAGTGGCACTGCAGGACCAACTGCAGATCTGTTGCATTTACTGAGGGTACAACGCTGAGCAGGAACTGCACATTTGGGCTACATGTGTTTTGGGGCAATCACTCCCATAATCTAAATACAGCTGCTTAATTGGGCTCTTCACGGGGGAAAAGCAAGGCGACAGTGAAGCATTAGGTGGGATAAAATCTGAAAAATTAACAGTAGGGAACTCGTGTTTCCCAAAGAGGAGGGAAGGTCTGGAGACAGGAACACCACAAGAACTGGAGCACTGGTGGAACTGGCTGCCCCACACCACCTCACATCACTGCCTTAACCACCACTGCAATGGCTCTGGGAGTCAGAGAGTCCCAAAGGAGAGGAATCTTTGCAGATAATGATCCACCACAATGGCTTTCTGTCAGAGCCAGAACAACCTGGAATGCTAAAGGTGAACTTCAATTACAAATCTGCTGTGCATTTTGCTCCAGACCGTGATAAAAACTTCTTTCCCTGCCAACAACAAAGTCTACCATGAATTCTCTTTTTTTTTGAAAACTATTTTTGAAAGCCCACTTAGCAAGCTGATGTGCTCCAGGGGATAGGGAAGGCAGTGCCATATGCACGGTGAAATACTGGGAGGCAGAGCTTAGGATATTGACATTATAAAACCCAAGCAGCAATGGGAAATAGTATTTTTACAAAAAAAAAAAAGGAATGCAAGGCCTAAGGGCAATTTTCCAGATGCTGCTCAGTAACACGGTATTGCACATTCCCTCTTTTCCTACCAGTGAGGCAAGGAGAGCCATACTGACCAGAGCTGTGATGCTCACCAGGCTCCCGGGCCACACTGGTCAGGGTCCTGTCACCAAGAGCAGGCACATCCTTCCTGCCCTGGAAGGAAGCTTGGAAACAAGCTCCCAGGTGACAATCCCCCAGCACCAGGAGCATCATCCCAGCCCCACAGCTGAGCCATACTCCAGTACATCCCCCCCACACCAATGGCTCCTGCACTTCAGCTGCTGTCATCTCTGCATCCATAAATCAACTTTATGGAATGCACCAGTTCAGGAGCAGTGCAATAAAATACACCTGTATTATTGGAATATCAACTATGTTTGCAAAGAAACAGGTTTTTTTCCATGAGCTCCCCAGCCACCTCCCCCAGTTCTGCAGAGCTGAGCACAGAACAGGACAGAGGTGACTCTGCCCAGCACGGAGAGGTTGTTCACAGGCCCCCAGCCAGCTCCTCACACCCTGTGCTGTTCTGGGCATCAGCACTATGGGGGGGCAAACTGTGCATGGGTAATTAATTTACCCATGGTAAAATCCTGGGTAACAGACTTCTCACCATCCATATTTAAAAAAAACCCCCAAACTATTTCAAGTAGTCAGGCAAACATCACCCAGATGGCAAGTTTGCTGTATCTTTGCTGAAAAATACTATGCAGCCAACAAACCCATATGGCCAACCAGAGGAGCCACATAAAGATAACGATATGCCTATACAGGCAAAATGTTAATGAATTAGGCCCAAAGTACATAAAAATCTGCTACCTGGTCCATTACACCTGTTTATGAAATCGATGCTTGTATTTGCCTTAACATTTAGTAGTTCATAAACACGGGATGGGCAGGCAGGGTCAATGCAAGGGTGTTGGCAAGAGGCCATCTCTGCAACCCACTCTGCTTCCCACACCCCAGTCTTTGCCCCCTTTCAGCTGGAAATGGGGTCTCACAGTCTTCAAACTCCCCTGAAGGGGAAAGGGATAAGACATACAAGCAGATGGTCTATAAATAAGATTCTGGAAAAATCTCTCAATGCCTGTGGATTTATCTCCTTTAAGAAGGTCAGCCCGCTCGCTGGAGGGTTATTAAGCTCTCTGCCACGTACGTGCAGCAGTAAAAGAGATGCAGAAAGGGCTGCATCGCCTGAACCACTGACTCAAACGAATGCCAAACACTGACGCCTTCAAGGCTCTGCCATCGTCACCAGCTTCCCCGTGGCTCTCATCCATGCAAGAGCCATTTCTGTTGTCTTCCAAGATGACACTGAGCTGAAAAAGACATGGAGGGAGATAACAGCATGAATCTTCTATATTAGGATTAATCAATTAAGTGGCCGTTACAGCAGGAACCGTCACGATGCTCGATGACCAACAAGATCTGTATTTATGCCCTGCTGCCTGGAATCCCCCACCAGCAATTTACACACCCACACACACCGAGGCTTATCCCAAGCAGCCTGCTCTGGAAGGAGGGGTGAGCTGTCTGACAAACCACGGGCTTTGGGGAGGAAGGGGATTTTGGCCGCCCCCAGCCACATGGCCGGCGCTCCGAGGTCCTGGCCAGATGCGTGCTGGTGCCGGCTCTGCGCCGAATTATCCCGGGTGCCCCCAGCCCGCGGGGAGCCCGCGTGGGAACCGCCGCAGTCGTTTCCAAGGCAACGGCGCGATCTGAGGCAGGATTCCTTTCTCATCGCTGAGATGGCTCAAGTATCCATTACGTTCCGCGGCGGGTTGAATAACAAACATGAACGCCAACAAATCAATGAGACGAGCAGGATTTTAAGCCCTGCAAAATGCTTGTTTTCTTCTGTATTCCCTCGAGCCCGAGGCTCCCCAGCCAAGTTAGAGCAAAGGGATTTCAAATTTGGCAAGAATCTAGGCAACAGATCCTCCTGAAGTGCAAATTGCCACAGTTCCACTGAAGTCAGCAGAGATATGACAATTTACACCCACTTAGGTTCTGCCACTGGGTAATTAGCACATTGCAAATAACTGGAAACAGATTCCCAAATAAGAACACTCTTAAGCTTGAAGCAAGAATGTTTAAATATAAAAAAACCCTCCACAGTTTTTTCCAGGATTAAGGAAACTTGCAGGCTTCTCAGCTGGCTTCTTCTACTATATTACTGGATAAAGCAAAAAATTGTCACTCTTTTTGTTCCCCTGATGACCTAGGTCAAAACCACAGTCATGTTATCAGCCTTGATGTACCTGACACATCTCCCACCAGGCCCAGCCCAAATGCCCTTTCACTACCAACTCCCCCCCACGTGCCAGGGACCCAGCATCCCAACCACTGGTTCCAGTCACGCTCGGGTTTTGTCACCTGCCCAATTTTACAGACTTTTAATTCAAACACAGAGGTAACAATGCCATGTTGATCATTTGCAGGATGTAATATGCAAGTTCTGTATAATTTCTCTTTTAATCAATATCCAAAAAGGTCAAGCAGAACGAACCCTTCATTCTTTCACGTTGGGCTGACTGGTCTAACATCAGTCCTGGGCAAAGCAGTGGAAAAATTGATACGAGATTCAATTAATAAGGAATTAAAGGATGTTTTAATGTACTTAATGCTCACCAACCTGGTTCCACAGGAAATAGCTCGTCAAGCAAACATGATTTCATTCCTTCAGGAGGTTCAAATTCTGGTTGACAAAGGCCACATATTTGGAAGGCACTTAAAATTTTGTATGGCATTTGACTCCGTACCAAACAGCATTCAAATGTTAAAACCACACACACATTTAATGGATTTAAAGCTGTCTAGCAGACAGATCTTGAAAGCAGTGGTCAGTTGGGACCTGTAATTGAATGGTGAGCTTCCGGAGAGGAGGCTGCACCCTGGGAAGCAATGACCCTGGAAGAGCTCAGGCTTTGGAATGGACAAATGGCTCAGCCCACACGCGCAGGCAGCTGTGAAACCCAATTGCTGTTGTGTCGGCACTAACGGTGGAGATGTGGTTGGTGAAGGTACCTGCAGCACAGCTGGACAGAGAGACCCACAGATCTCTTCCTTTGCCTGAGTAGCAACTGCCTGGCTCTGTCACACTGGTTTGCCCAGTTAGAACAGTTTTAAAGAGGGGAAACATCTAAAGTGGCACAGCAAGGATGCCTTTCCCTGTCCTTTTCCCAGGATATGGATGCTCCTTGCACCCATCCATCACACATGAGCTGTTAACTCACAGCAGAAGATGCAGACCAGCCATGCATGACTGAGGGCACCTCAGCCTTCACCCACTGTGTGCAGGCACTTCATCCATCAGCCCACCTGTGAGCTCAATGGGGGGAGTCAAAAAGGCAGAGACACCCAGCAGTAAGAGGTCTCCTGGGTCTGGTTCCTTCTGCCACCAGCAGCAGACACTCAGGATTCGTGAGAGCTGGAAGAGCTGTTCTGCCTGCAGCTGACCCGTGCCCTGCCCCATCCCTGCCCTGCGTAGTGACTCTGACCACAGCCTGCCTTTCTTCTAGGCAGGTTACTCTAAATGCCCAAAGTGCTGAGTCAGGGAAGCCTAATGTGATCTCTACACCTCAACAACAAACAAAGGCACAAAAACGTCCCTGTGCTCACCTGCCAGCAAGTCACTGGCTTTCTTATCTGCTTGAAGAACTGTCTGAAGGGAACACGGGTGGGGAGGGAGTGCAGGGCAGGGGATCCCTGGGAGATAAGAAGGACTGATGCTCTGAGGCAAGACTTGCCATGTCTGCTCAGGCCCCAACATCAGCCAGAAGACAGAAAGAAAGAAAGAAGCCCCAAAGGTCCAACGACGGGGTTGTGTGGCCCCAAAGCGCCAGCACTGAGACAAGATCTCCCACCCATAGCCCTGTTCAGGGTGCCAGACTGCTCAGAAATCAAGCCTGCTTTAGTAATGTCTACAGCAGCTGATAACTCACTGTAAGGAGCTGTGGCTGTAAGTAACATACAGGTTTTAACGCCATCCAATGGGGAGTGAGAGCTTGTCTTCCTGACGTCTGGTGTGATGCCTCTCCTCACAGCAGAGCCATCCTTCCTGTGGCCCTCCTTGCAGCAGAGCCACCCCTTCTGTCCCCTCCTCACAGCAGAGCCATCCCTTCCATCCCCTCCTCACAGCAGAGCCATCCCTCCCGTGTCCCTCCTCACAGCCAGGCTCGTTATTAGCTGGGGAAGCAGAGGATGTCCGATGGCAAGGGGGGAATAAATCATTGTTCCCAGCTAAATGGAGTAGTGCGAATCTGCTGGAAATGCTGCCTTTACCAGCAGTGCAAATAATGGAGATTGCACGCGCCGGGGCCAAGGCAATGAGCCACCACACTATTGATGGGGCATTTGTACAACTCCGGGAGTTGTGTTTCACAGCCAGCTTTAACAAAAGCAGCATTGCTGTTCAGAGCTGAGGATTAATTCTGCTCCTCACCATGCACAGGTTTCCCCAGCCAGACCCCAGAGAAGCTGAAGGACAAGCGGCTCTTACCCATGTCTCCCCCTCAGGCACTGCTGTGTTTCTGAGGGGTCTGTGTGTGTGGGAGGGAGGATCCTTAGAACACACTGGTAAACAAATATTCACAGGAATGCATTCTGTATTTAATCTGGGGCTATTAGCCACTGGCAGACATGAAATAGAGCCATTACCATACTGGATCCATCCCCTCAGTTTAGCCTCAGCTCCTGCTCCTGACAGCCATCAGCATGAGATGCCCTGGAAAGAGGTGAATGGCTTTTACATGAGACATCAGGAACTCCTGAGGGCATTATAGAAAATCCTAAACAACCTTCCTTGCTGTAGCTACTCCACTGGCAGAGAGAATGAAATCTATGAGGAGCATGATTTATCTACACAATTATAATTTACATTTTCATGAATTATGCTGCAACAAACACACCAAAGTACCTCATCTCTAGCATCTAATTCTGGTGATGCCAGTCAGCATGTTACACTGTTCACCATTTTTACTTGAAACTCCTGGCACCACTGGCTGTGTAACCTCTTTATTCCGCTCCCCAGCTATCTGGCATCTGCATCTTTGCCCAAATGAAAAAAGAAAAGCACCCAAGTGGTTGCCAGCCACTCCCCAGTGGGAACCACGATGGGGCCAGTGACTGGAGAATTCCCAGAAAGCCATTCTGGTAGAATTCCCAGAAAGCCATGCATTCACTAACAGGACAGAACACCTAAATGAACCCAGGGAGAGACTTACGGGCTTCGTTCTCTGCAGTAGTTGGCAGAAAGTGCATAACAACATATTATTAGCGTATAAAGATGAAAGGCCTATAAATCTGTACAAGAGAGCCCAGAATCTCTACAAAAGAAATACAATGAAAAACAAAATTACAGATGAAAACTAGGCATCAGCTGTGACAGTGCTTGCTCGAGTCAGAAACAACAACCAGGATGTCAAACTGGTGCAATAATTCACTCTTCGGGTTTACTTTTTTAACCAAAGAACTGCAGCTTCTCATTGATTTTTTCAGCATATTTAAAAATAGATTAGTACATTACTGCAATTGTGGTGGGGTTTTTTAAATGGATGAGGCATAATACATTACTGATACTCCAAGCCTTCAAAATTTTTTAAAAAATGACTTTTTAAGTAGTTGTACGCATTAGTAGATAATTTTCTATGAAACAGAAAAGTCAAAGAGGCTTTTCCATTAAAAGCATCTCTGCCTTGATCCCACCTGCTCTGCACTGGAACCTTTTATTCCACTCTGTGTGTGCATGTGCCTTTACAGAGATCCTGGAACCCTTGGGTTCAACTGAGCCTTATTACATTTTAAAGCCTTTGGATGGCAGCAGCAAAGTGTTCTGCACTATAAACCAGAACACAGCTGAGCTTTGATGGGTATGCTGCTTCTTTCTACCCCACAAAACACTTTCTAAATGCTATTAAAATTTAGCGTACGCCATAATAACCAAGCTGCATTTTTTTCCACATTTAAGTCAATTGACTTTCAAGTTTTATCATTCCACATACTTTGAATCAAATAAAGTTGTTTCTGCAGCTCAGGAGGAGAAAGATGTGGCTCATCTTGATGAGCAGCAGTTCCATGAGCAAAATTCTGGATAACCAAATAAAACTGCCAGTGGCCAGTGGAGACAAAGTAGAGAAGTTCTACATTTTCTGTCTTTTCCAGCTATTAGATTACTCCAGAGTGGCGGGGAACGCAGAAAGCTCCTGTCAGCGTATTCTCAGGGGAGGGAGACTGTGCAGGGAGGACAGGAGCAGGAGGATGCAGGCAAGGGTCACTTCTCACATAAACCGGAGGGGAACTGATGCGTGGTTGGGACCAAAAATAACTCCTGGAAATACGAACTCTGGTGCACTAAGGGAAGGGAACCAGACAGCAGGGTCAGGGACCCCTGTCTCACCCAGCGGGACCCCGTGCTCCCACTTCATCCAGAGTGCTGAGCACTGCCCTAGTCTGGTTTCAAACACTTTTACATTTAACCACACTGTGTTGCCCAAAAGGCAAATGATTCTGAAGGAATGTCACTCAGGGAGTACTCTTCAACTGGAGCTATTGGACTCTGTCTCTAACATTACAAATATAATTACAACCATCAGCCTGTGCTAACGAGTGGGAAGGGGAATGATTTGCATCCAAACTGCAGCCAAGTCAAAGCAGAAGATGCTTCTGAAAAAGGACCCAGCAATGCACTGAGCTAGTAAATCCTGCCATTTAAAGTTTCAGATGATATGTAGGGAGTCATGCTAGGAGCTCCTCTTTCCAGCTGAGTCAGGATGCAGAGGCTAAAATGAGCCAAATCTGAGTTACCTTCAAAGTAACCAACACGGAGGATGGAAAAAAAACCCCACCACCCACCCCCGCCAGGAGCTGGGCCGTGTCCCACTACCCATGTGGGTGGAAGGAGGATATGGCTGGAAAGCTGCAGAGAAGAAACCATCAGACATTGGGACTAGGACTTACGTAGACTGCAGGAAATTTACAGTAGATAGAAAGAAGAAAACTCTTCCTCAACTCAGGCAGAACATGACAGAAACCTCAGTGGCAGGATGATTTATCATGTGTCAGACTCACCTGCCAGCCCAGTGATGAAAGTTTCATCATTTGGAACACTGGAGGTTCTGCACAACATTAGGGAACACACCCCAGGGCATAACCCATCTTTGGCTCTAGTAGCAGGAGGAATCACCTGATAGATTTTCCCTGCCTCTGGTTTCTATGATTCAAGGCTTTGGAATTACAAAGAAGTGAGGAAGAAAATGTTGCACAGATCACATTTGACTATCATTTCCGTCAGCTGATGGCACCGGTGCCACAGAGGGTGGTGGGAGCAAACTGGAACTGCACTGCCCAGCGGGCCACTTACACCCAGCCTGCGTGCTTTCCACAGGTACTTATTTATGAACAGCCTGAAAACCTGGGGCATTTATCTTCCAGTAATTTCCTCCCAAAGCAGGTGACCAGCCAGACACAATGCTTACCCCACAGTGACCAGAGCATGTGCTTGCTGTGACTTATTTGCTCACCTGCAGGCAGCCTCCTGCTGTGTGCTGGATTGGCTTCTATAGAGTGCACAAGCAAGCCCTTGCTTAAAATACTCAGGAAATTCTTTCCCTGGATTTTGCCCCCTTTCTCAACCTTCCCACTTCCAGACAATATAGAAAGTGGGAAACACAGCACCTATAAATCCAGGTTACGATCCAGCATCCCAGGGATGGTCTGAGACACTCTTCCACCTCGTGGGAACTGGGGATGATTCCAAGCAGCTCTCCTTAGCCACACACAGTTGGCTTGAGGAAGGTTGTTTATAGTCACTGGCAGTTCCACAAACATCCATGATTTAGTTCTCCAAATATTTGTCTCCCATGAAAGTCGGGAACCTCTCAATTTTACAAGAGTTGTTACAAGTCAGACAAAAGCTATTAATAAAGTGTGAAACCTACAATATCCCCCAAGGGGGATGGAAAAAGAAATCAGTGCTGGAAGGAAAGATCAAGTGCTGCTCCAGTGACAGATGGTGCTCCACAAAAGGTCAACCCTTGGCTCATTCTGCTGCTCATTATTTATTAACAATCTTTCTGACATTGGCATTACTGCAAGAGTCCAGCGTTATGCAGATAATAAAACGCTATTTTATAATCCAAGGTCTCCTGCAGGTACAGCAAAAAGTTTGCAAAGTGATTTCAGTGTTGCAGGGCACTTTTGAGGATGCCTGAGCCAGGAGAGCACAGCCAGCCCGCAAAGTAAAGATGAAATGGAAAAGTTTCATGGCTCACCTGCCTGGCCTCTCATTTACCCAGACTTTTCACCACCATTTCCCACATCTCACCCAGAACAAGACAGCCAAAGTCACGTATGCCACAGTCTTTACTGGCTGTAACAGCTCACAGGTTGCGTCTGCCAGAGTCTGACAGGAAACCTTCCCTATCCAGCTTCCCGACACCTGAGGACATTAACAGGGACTGCACTTCTCCTTCCACAGCAGCCACAACGGCAGCAGGGGGAGAGGGAGTAAGCAGGCACAGCAATGCAGCAGAGTGGGATAACCTCCTCCCATCCGTACCTGGGAACAGTCCTTGTCATGCGATGAACGCACCAGGAGAGTTCTGTGCTCCCCAACAACAGCCCCCTCTTTACTGGAGGAAAGAACATGCAACTGGCTTTTTCCCAGCTTCACGTGTGAGCACTCAGGAAAAGGAGCTCAACATGTCACTGCTACAAACTGCCCAGCCCAAGAGAACCCAGAAAGATCCCACTGGCAAAGTAAGAGACAATTCTGTTGGAGTGAACCCACTACTGCCTCTGAGGAATGATCAGCATAAGCATGATAATATCAATAAAAAATAAAAACATCATAAAAAGTAGTCGGGCAGAGATAAGCTTATGACTAATTATGAACAGCATGTCATGCCCTGACTCCTTGTAAAATAAAATACAGTCCATTTTTACTATCTGCTTCCATGACTTCCAGATAACAGACACATTTACTTGCAAGGTCGTACCTTGTTTAACATGTCAAGAGTTTCAATCCCATGCAGCAAAACCACCAAAGGCTCCTGTATCCCACAGAACTGAAGTGAGCATGACTGTGTTTGATCCTCCTTAATGTGGCCTATCAGTAAATACCAACTGAAGTTCATTGTAGAGACAGGGTAAGTTCTACATACACATCTACAGGATTTATAAAGTCCCAAAATATTTAGGATATTTAGGTTTTTATCCAAGAACAACAGGAGCAAGCACCAGCAAAAAATAAATGCAAATCAGGTACTGATGTTGGCAGCAGTTTGGGAATCAGAGCTACAAGCAGGGTGGGGATTCACATCAGTGACTCAAGTACGCAACCACTTACTTTGACAATTTCAAAATGGTGATTTAACATTTGCACTATAGATGCAGACAAAAAACCTGCAGAATTCTCCCACCCAAATCCAGAGGGAGCTGCTGGCACTGCCTCTGTGGTGTGATACACTCAATGTGACTGACTCTGCAACAATGACATGGTGCTGGCAGCCAACACACTGGGTTTTCTGAACCCAGTGCCCTCCTCACAGGAGCCCTGCTTTGGCCATCCAGATTGTTTTACTAAAATAAAGTCAGATCACTTAATCAGGAATGGAAAAACCTTTCATATTCTCCCCATACTAAACTCCAGCAATTTTCAGCACTTTGAATTTATGTCCGTAAAAAGTTTAATGAACTTTAATGAAAGGATTCCTGGGAAGGAGGGAGTAGTGGCAGGCATTATCTATGGGAACTGGTCCTCATGTAGCGCAAGGGTGAACCAAGAAATAAAAACAGAGGGTCCCTTGGGCAACTCAGAAAATGGACCAAGGTATAACGAGACGAGTGACAATCCTTGCAGCCACCTAACGGAGCGATAGCCACGGGATGTTCCTCTTACTGCGAGCTTTTTAGAGCCCGGGTTCTGCTGACTGCGAATGTGAATGTGTATAAATAAACAAAGAGCACACTGGCAATGATGTTAAATGATGCTTCGTATAATTATCACTATTCTGTGGTACCATTAACAGGCAAAAGCACAGAATCTTAATGACCAGGTTCGCATGGCAGCCTGGATTTGTTGTCTGACACCACGTGGCCGTAAAACCTCCCCATGAACGCAGCTGCTGATGGCACAAGACCCACAGGCAGACGGCAAGAGTCTGTTTTAGCAACAGACAACCCATTTTGTGCATGAAACCAGCAGAGTCCTACTGCTGGAACCTGAAGTGAGGCTTTCTCCATTTACCCAACAACCTGACAAGACCCAGGCTCTGGTCCAGCAGCTCTGTACTCCCTGCCCTCTGTGGGAATTCCCCGTCCAGTGCAGACCAGGGTGCTCATGGACCAGGATGTTTGTGGCCAGGGCCTGCATGACCAAGCTGGGTCCTGCTGACCAGGGACTCTCCAGTGCCTCTGCCCTTACTTCAACTCTAACAACAAATCCAGTTATTTCAGAGTTCTTGAGATTCATGTGAGCAATTTGAAAGCTTCTCCCCCAAGGCCAAGAGCTTCAGGCCAAATGTTTGAAGGTTTTTGTGGGCAGACGGCACACCACTTCTTGTTACAAGAGAAGCAGCAGCAGGATGGACTAAGTCGGTGCTGAAGCACCTTACTCACAACAGAGGACACTCTTTACATCATGTAACTTTTAATGAAACTGAGCCACAACCACAACATAAACCCTAAACAGCTCCAAGGCATGAAGCCTTGGTATTTTATTTCTCAGCTGTGTACCTACCACTTAACTGTGAAAAATATTACTTACACAAGATGATTCCTAAAAGCAAAGTTTGGAATTTTATTACACCTCTGGGCTAGATTGGCTGATCTTTGAAGAAATAGGGTTGTACCCTTTTCATCTGATATCCACAGGACAATATTTTAGCAGTGAGAGAGGTCAAAAGAAACAGATCCACAAGGCTCTTGGCACATCATGCACGTTTTAGCCAGCAAGGCCAGCACTGCCAGGCTCAAAGGGCACCACACAGCCTTAATAATATGACACTCTGGAATTTGATGGATTATCCCTACTGAAGTGGGAAGATACCATCCAAAAGGCCAACAAGCAGATGAAACATGTGAAAAACACTCAGAAATGCAGACAAAAAAAAGCGAAAGTAGTGCAAGAAGGAATCCCTGTGACACCATACTCATTAGTAGTGACACAGAGACTTCTTAACCTCAATAATCAAACATCCCTTCCCATTTTAGAGAGCATGCAGATTATAATAACCACTTCTGTTATCACTACTGCGTTTTATGTTCATTTTTCTGCATGAGCCACCACAGTTATCCCTTTTGGAGCTTTATTTATTCCCTGGAGAAGGCAGGATGCCCAGGCAGACAGCCATGATGGAGCAGCATGGAGGAGCTGCTGGACACTGACCAAACTGCCCCAGTGTAGGCAGGTAACACCTGTGGATCATGCTGGTGGGTAGAGAAGGGCAGAAGGATCCCTCAGCTATTCTGAGCCCATCCCAGTTGGCTGCTGTCAACTCCCCGTCTTTAATGCTCTACAGCCTTGAAAATGTCACTCAGGAAGGGAATGCTTATTGAGAGGTCATTTAGCTGAGGTCAAAACTAACTTCTGTTTTAAACCCCCATTAAGTTACACTTTTATTTCCCTACTATTCCCTAATTTCATGTCTTTCCAATTCTAGGTCTCCGCAGGCAGTACTTTGGTCCGAGGGCAGGTGGTGAGCCATCCACCCAAGGTGCTGGAACTGCAGCAGGGACTGGCCAGGGACACCAAGGGAGCTGCATGCTGGGCCTCTTTTCTTTCCCTTCCCTTCCCTTCCCTTCCCTTCCCTTCCCTTCCCTTCCCTTCCCTTCCCTTCCCTTCTCCCTTTGTCACAGCCAGCCGTGGCTTCTGAGCTGCCTTCTGCCTCTGCCAGAAGACCTGGGGCCTTGTCTGCATTTGGAACAGGAGAAATGTTCCCGCAGGCGATGAGAGGGGGAAATCAACACAGACAACTGAAACAGCTTGGAATTGCTATGTATTGAACATTAACTTCTATTTTAACTACAATTTAATCCATACTTTTCTTGGTAAATGTGCCGATAGGTGTTTGCAGCTTGCAGATTGTCACACTAAGCAAAACATCAAGTCAATTTGTTTTAAAAGAAATTGATTTGAGAGCATTAGATTCATCAGCATTCCCTTTTTCCAGCTGAAAACAGGGTCTGAGTAATGACCCGATATTCTACCCCAAAACAAATCTTTAGTTTAACTTTTTAAAGTACCTGAATAACTTTTTAAAGCACCTGATTAACTTTTTAAAGCAACCCATGGCTGGTGGGACACTGCCCATCCATCACCACCGCACTTCCCATCAAACCACTGCCGAAATGTTCCCAAGCAGGAGCTCTGCAGACAAAGCTGTTTGTCCTGAGCAGACCTGCATCAGCTCCAGTGAGCAGATCCATCAGCCCAAATTGCCTGCAGATTGCAAAAGCCGAGCTTCCTCCTAAATCATGCCACGCCATGTCCTGGTTGGAGAGCCGGCTCTCACCGGCACTCCAGATGCCAGGGGATGAGAAGTGCCGACGTGTTGCTGCCTCCAGAGCCATTTGCTACAGCCTGCAAGGAAGGCAGCTCTGAAATTCAGCTGTGCCCCATCAGCAGCAGGAGCGACAGCCTGTGGAACGGGCATGGCATGGCATTCCCACCCTCAGCCTGTGCTGCCGCTCCCACCAGCAGTACTCGTTTTTCAACAAACACCTGGCAAGCGTACTTTTAAATTGCATCCAAGGTTTGAAGGAGCTGCCTCCTGGGAAGGTCAGGAGAGGATGGAGAGGCTTCCCTGGGGAATCTGGCTGTTCACTCTGTACCATGTGGCATGTGGCCATCGCCCTGTGCTGCACATCCTTGCCAAGGAGGGGACTGGCAGCCCCTGCTGCTCACTCCATGGCTATAGGGGCACGGCACAGGAACTGCCCTCTGACTGCAAACCACCTCTTCAGCTATGGGACCAGGGAGGTGCTCCCACTACAAGGGAGGAATGACACCAAAACCCCTTCACTGGGCACCACTGCCTCCCCTGCCAGACCCCCCAGTACCAAACTGCCATGAGGGCAGTCATGGAGGTGAACCAGCCTTCCACTGTAGATGTGTTTGGACAAACACTCTCAAAGCTTACCTACTTTTCTTCATTTTGCTTTTTAAAACAACAGTATTAGTGGTCTCCCTTTCAACATGAAACAAAGAAATGTGACTTTCCACTTCCCACTCATTTTATTCCATGCTGACATTGCTGAAAATTCTATTTTTAAACAGAATTTCTTTCTGATGATGTATATTGGCAATCAAACGCAGGCACAGCATGGTTTTCTGACAAGTTAAAATCCTACAGTATTTTCTCCTAAATAGTCTTATGTACTGATTACTTAGAAGAGCGAATTCCCTGCAAAGCTGTACCCAGGCACTCGGCTTTTGCTCCAGCTGATAAATGTAAGCAATAAAAATATGTTCCATTCTACAGCAGTGCCTATTAAAATGTAAACACCACTGGAAGATTTTGAGCAGGCTACAGAAATGCTTTATTCAAAAGCAAAAGGCTGTCTGAGGCTGCCAAAACCTGGCACAGCGTGTCCATTCGTCAGACAGCGCCTTCC
>NW_008238340.1:1441351-1447328 GCF_000691975.1 Corvus brachyrhynchos
ATGGGAGCAGGACATCAGTTTGATGGGTGCACCAGCCCCGTGTTCTGCTGGACTGAGGGGAGAACGGTGGCACCGGGTGCTTCCCCTTGGCCAGGCTCGAAAGAAGCCCCTGCCAGAGCTGTGGGGAAGCAAGTGTGTCCCATGTTGTGACAAACTTTCCTACCTCTTAGGTCAGAGGTGCATCTACAGCCTGCATGAAGCAAGATGCTGATGAATCAAAATTCGAAATGTCCCTCATGAATAATTCACTGAACATGTGCAAGTAAGCTATAGCAGTGTAAATATATGTATGGCTACAAACAGTGGATATATATATGCAAATTAACACGGGAAGGGCTCAAGTTACCCACATGGAAAAATACCAGTGACCTGAGGATGTTTGCTTCAGATAGCTCTGACATGTCAAACTGTAACTAAAGAAACAGCCTGAAATTTATCAAACCATGGTGTGAAGCTGTCCTCGTACCTGCTCACTCGTGACATTACAAATCCTCCTCATTTATTTATATTTGGTTTTTTTCCCTCAGATCAAGTTTTACTCTCCCAACCCATCACTGTGGTCTGACACTGCTCTGGCACACTGGCTGCAGGCCCCCACTGCCCACATCACCTCAAGCCATCAGCTCAGCACCACCTCGTTCATACTTGGCAGTGAAATTCTATGAAAAACCATTACCATGGTAGGCCAGCAAGTGCATTAAAACCCTGGAATTCATATAAACAACAGAAGACCATAAATGACAGACATAGGTGCAGGGTCCATCGATCATCCCCTTCTCCCTCACAGCAAGAAAGGTGGGATCACATTAAAAATAGAACAGACATCTGCAAATAGACAGGTATTTATATGGAATATTGTGACAACTGTCATTTCACATTAGTCAGCAAGATCCCACAGGACTTGAAGAAGTATTAACTGTGCTGCATTATTTTTTACTGGCAAAATATAATAAAATCCACTTTCTTGATGGCTTCCTGGTGGGGATTGCTCCTCTCCTTGAAGTCATATAAGGATGCTCCTCCAAGAGCCTGGATAGAAAACACTTTACCTGGGCACCAAAGTATGAAGAGAGGGGGAGTTTTTGTGATTCTTCACTTGGGATTTGTCCATGCTTTTTCAGGATGTTTTGATGACACCAAACTCAAAAAATGACCATAAATGACCCAAAGTCAAGGCAGACCCAATGCATGATGGTTACCTGAGTAATAACTCAAATTATTACCCCCAAAAAAGTGAAGATCAGAAAAGGGCTGTGCGCTCCCAAGAGCCCATTTCTTGAATAAGTTCCTCCAAGATCTTGAGGAGCAAAATTCCAAAATCCGGAGTCAGAGATACAGAGGTACTTCTATTTATTTACAGTAACAATACCCCTTTGCCCATACAGATGAAGCATTTCAAGCTCTTGCTTGTTACCCTGAGCCTCATGCTATAAAAATACAACTTTTGTGAAGGTCCTAGATGCTCCTTTTACTTGGTGAAAGACATTTACGTCACTGGAAGCAAAATGTATCCTCCACAGCAATGTAGTTCCTGTCAAAAAACTCACCACGCCCTACACTTACCATCATTGCAGTTAATCATGTATACACCATGCAGAGGCACGTGGTACTCACTGAGAAACGCCAAGGCCCACTGTGTGTCCCAAAGCACATGCAGCAAAGTACAGGCAAGGTGAACAAGGACAGAGGAAGAAACACCTTGGATACAACCTCTGATGGACGGAGCTGGAGAGACAGGAGATGATGGACAAGGAGACACAATTGGAAGGGACAAAGGGAACTAGAGAAACAAGGGTGAAATCAGGACAAGAACATGTCAACAAGACAAAACTCAAAAAACTTTATGGTGAAGAAGAGGGTCTGGAAACAGAGGCAGGAAGAGCCAAGGCACCACTAATGGGTTCCAAAGAAAAGGTGACAACTGGGATGGCAGGCAAAGAGAGTTCTGAGTGCATCAGTGGTTCAAGGGGAGCTGCTGGAAGGAGAAGGGCATTATCAGAGCATGGGAAGGCTTTCAGCAACAGCAGCTAAAGAAAACGGGGCAACATCTGTATTCCTCTGGAAAGAGCCACAAAAATGTTGTTTTAAAACAAGTCACACAAGAGAAAAGGCAGAACTGCCCTGATCAGAAATACAAGGCAAAAAGTAATGTGGCACAGTGGAAAGCAGAGAACTGATCTGCCTGTCATATGATGCCACCAGAAGCATTTTATAAATACACATTAAAATTCAGGTTCTGTTTCTGAGTGCCTCTCGCCGAGGGAACTGGAGAGGGCATGGCCTTGACTCATGTCCTGGCTGGCACTGAGGTCCCCAGCTGTGCTGACTCAGACCTGTGCTCCCGACGAAGGCCATCTGTCAGAGCCCTCTGACACCCCAGTCTTCCCCCTGCCTTGTCCCCATGTCCAGGGCATCTGGGCTTGTTTGTACCAACCACGCTTATGTTGAAGCACAGCCTGTCACACAACTCCTTGTCATCTGGGCTGGGAATTGGCTCAATGATTCAACCACGCTTCCTTCCCATCCCATCGGTGGTTAGGTGGAACGTACATTCAACCCCAGTCGTCACCTGCCCAGCAGAGAGGGACATGCCATCTGTCCCAGACTCTACAGGGCTTGGAAGAACCTGTCATGGCACTCTCAGCCAGGTGGAAGAGACCCAGCTGTGGATTCCTAAAAGAGAGGGGGTAGAACCAGCATGGCCATACACAAAGTGTTTGACCAGTACAAGTGATCAGCCCCTTGGAACATCATTCCCAAGCATGCAGCAAGCTCTCCACCTTTGCCCATCCCTAAATCACGACCAGCGTCTTTTTGGAAGATAAAGGCACAACAACTGAAATCAGGCATCAGTAGGTGGAATTTTCCAAAGTTTGCTGTGCAGGCCGGATGATCCCAGCTGGCCAGATGATCTTCACCTTGCAATCTGTATTTTAATTAATGTGTCCTCCTGGTTACAGGATATCAAGGAACATTACAGCTACAGATCTTGTGCTTGGGGTTTTCCTCCTACTGTGGACTTTCAACAAATGTTACATATTTTTCTTTGATTTTGACAATCTAATGTTAAAATCACAACCTATCCCCTATCCACTTCAGATTTTGTTTGTTTAATCAAGAGTTGAGCAATTTCAAAGGTGTTTTTACAATTCAAATACTGGATGGTTGCACGCTGAGCCAATCCTTTGATATCTGAAAAGTTCTCAAATGCCAACCTCACAGTTTTAATCTTCCTGGTATTGAAGGCAATGTAGTTGATCTTACAGATGATTCTGATTAAATGAGCTTTTTTCTCTCTCCAGTTCTCACAAAAATATATAAAATATTTACAAATGTGATACAATGAACTTTATGTTCTTCTGCTTAGAGCAACGCTTGGTGCACAGGTGGCTGACATTTCTTAGTCATTAAAGAAACTAAACCTAAAATTCTTTAAAACTATTTTCTTCAATACTCTATTGGGGTTTTCCTCCAACAGCAGTCACTGCACAGCTCTCACAGGTTATATATAAGAAGAGTTATTTTTGTGGATAAAAGACAACAAGAAGTCAATAATGTTTGGCAGACAGCCTTCACTGTTCTGCTAGCACAAGCGCATCTAACTGCTGATGAGCCTTAATGTTTCCCTGATATTGTTTTCTGCTATAAAATGGAAGATCTAATCTATGCTGAAGGTCAGTCCCCACCAAAGACTGCAATCAGTGATAGCCTTCATAAACTCACTGAAATTTGTAATATTGTGCAACATCCTCTGCCCTGTCACAGCAGTGGCTCCATCGACGTGTCCTCTGCCAAGGATGTGCAGAGCTGGAAGTGCCCCCACTTCTGCACCACTCCTTATGCACGCAGAAAAACTGATCCATAGATCAAACCAGAGCATGTGAAAGCTGCTGGCACAGGCAGTATAACCCCACACACACTTCACGAAGAAGGATAAAGCCCTGCCCATGTTCCCCAGTGGCCCCCACCTCTGCTGGGGATGCACACTTGCACTTAGGGCAATAGCAGGAGAAAATCAATCCTTTCAGTGATCAACTCTAAATGCACAACATCTTTTAGAACAAAAGCGTAACTAAAACCTGGACTTCTTGCCTTAACTTGGAGTCAGGCAGTTATGAGGCCTTTTAATGAGTAATTTAGGTAATTAGAAAGTCAAATATACAATACTCAAGAGGAAGCATCAGTGCGTCATGGCTCTGTGGCACGGTGCTCCTGATGGCACCAGTGCCATCTCCTTCCAACACATCATTGTGAGTCCATGATGGCTGCAAAGGGTTTTCCACAGAAGCCTCAGCTTGGCTCCTGTTGGAGCATGTTTCACACCAACATGTATAAAGTATGTTGGGTAATTGCTTCTGGAATTCAACATGTGCTGTATCTCATCTAGGAGATGTAATTTACTGGCTATATTCCAGTAAAATAACTTTATGGCTTTCTGTCATGATAAATAACAGTTTATAGCATTATGGAATTAATATTTACTTTGAAGCTATGCAGTCTATTCATATAAAGTTGCTATATATAGAATCATCCCCATGCTGCTGGGCTTCTAAATGCTGAGAATTGACAAGACAACAGGCAAGTATTAAATTCCAGTTCCCTCCAGTTATTAATAAACCATTAGATTTTGGGTTTGTGACTGAAACCCTTCTGTGTATTTTATACAGCTACGATAGTTCAAGAAGTGTTAATTCAAATGTGGGATAAACAAGGCAGGAAGGGCTTTTGGGGTCCGGGAGCTCCCTCTGCCTGCCCTAGGAATGGAGACAGCGTAGGGCGGTGGGTCTAGACCACCAGGCTTGGAGCCAGGGGCAGAAACCTCAGCAAGTGTTCACAGGGAAGTTCATGATTTAACACAAAAATTGATCATGTTTTTGTCATTATAAATGTACCTTTTATAATTCCAACATGGAGAGATTAAAGAGTCACTGAGCTCTAACCATGTCTCTTCTTCACGGGCATGAAGGGAAGTACACAGAAGGCAGGAAAGGAGATGGCATTTCACCTTTTTAAGCTCAAAAACATGCTTCCTGTTAGTAGGAAGACACTAAAAAAAATTGTCCTGGCTATGGTAGGACATTACACACACAATGGAAACCTGCCCCTAAGGACAACAGTGAGCCTGACCAATGGATGGACGAGGAAGGGCCAAGCCATTGCTCCCATCATGCACAGAAGGAAGCGCTGCAGGAGGATTAGGCAGTGCAGCAGTCACAGGCGTTGCAAATCCCCGTCACAGTGCTCCAGCATGCTGGTGTTGCCGCATCCTGCTTTTATTCAAAATTTCTTCATGGCAACAAGCACACAAAAACTGCAGGCAAAGTGTAACCATCAACAGAAACACCCACACAGTATCAGAGAGTGTCTGGGGTCAGACGGAAGGCAGAATCTTCACAAACATATTTATAGTGCTCTAAGATGCTGCAGTCCTCTGGAGCACGGGGCCTTTTAATGGAAAAACACCACGTATTTGTCATGGCAAGTGACAAGGAGCCACTCCGGCAGCATGGTGGTGTCCAGCGTAGAGTGCAGAGGGAATGCCGTTCTGGGGGCTGCAGCGGGCCAGTGCTGGCTGGAGCAAAGAGGTGCTGGGGCACCCAGCCCTGCTACCACCAACACATCACCCCGCAGAGGCACCAGGACATGCCCCAACAGCCCTCAGGCTTTGCACTGGGAGAGAGGAATCTTTATTGATTAATTTGGGTGCCTGAACTCTTCACCTTAGAAGAGTTCAGAGCTACTGTACCTTATTCTGAGGAACTCAGAACATTAAACCAAGTGCAGCTCTACCAAGCGCTGCAGTTACAGATGGACATCGAGCCCTCCCTGTGTCCAGCTCGTGTCCTCGGAGGACGGAGGGACTCCTGCTGCGGAGGGAGCATCACCACAACACTGAGCAGGGGGGCAGCAGAGGGTTGGGGGTCCGGGGCCGGCTGCAGCGGGGCCGCCGGCAGCCCTCCGGGGCGGCAGCCGGGGC
>NW_008238340.1:1447654-1456349 GCF_000691975.1 Corvus brachyrhynchos
GCAGCGGGGTCTCCCGCACGGAGCACGCTGCTGATCCTCGGCAGCCACGCGATGGCAGCAGAAATATGGGAACACCGGAGTGGACGAACACATTATCCCACCGCTCCAAGGAAAAGGTATTCTGCAAAGACGAGGCAACTGCTGCTACATGTAAGCCAACGTCTGCGATGGTTTTAGGAACAAGCACAGAGTAGAAAAACAGTTTCTCTCCCCGAAATACAATAATTCACACTTTCTGCATTCCCGATATTGCCAACAGGGTCACTCGGGCTTCCCTGCTGTAGCACCGACACAGTACAGCCGCCTCCCCCGGCAACTTCAATCTGACCTACAGCAGACACAGCAGGATTCAGAGCACAGCTCCTGCTTCACACCAATTCCTGGCTCAGATCCCGGCTGGGAACCAAGAGAACCCCTTGCTGCTGGAGCTGCCAAGCCCTTCCCTGCTCCCCTCCATCGTGTCTCCCTTTCACTTCACCCCAGGGTTCTAAGGGGAAATTAATGCTTTTTATGTCCAAAAAGTATCTAAACACCGTCTAATTAATCCTTATCCCTTGCCTATAAAGAAGGGAAGTAAATAGCATCCACACTCTAAAATCCCCTTTTGCCAGGTTCTGTGTCTGTGTTGCTTGCTGGGGACAATACCAGATTGTGTTTAGGAATTCCAGCACCTTCACACCTTCAAACAAGACTCTGCTCTCCCTGCTCCCCCTCCCCAAGCACACCTTGGTGAGCAATACCCCACCTTCCAACAGGAACTCGGGAAATTAAGATGTTTCGTGCATCCCTGACACATACAGATTAGCAGCAATACAGCAAACGAGGTTTGCCTTCCTGCTCAACACACGGTGAAATAAATAAATAAAGAGGAGCTCACTAAAAGCCAGGCAGGGAAGGCAGAGCCACCGAGGCTCCTCGCTTCCCACGGAAGCCCTTATCTCCGTCACAGCCCACAATGCAATTACAAGATTACAAGGCACACGCTGCTCCAGCATCTGGATCCTCCGTGCAATCACAGGGATCCCTACAGAACTAGGAAACCTCTTAATCTTGTGAGGAACGGCATGGATTCTCCTCGCAGCACGGCTCCCACTGACCCCTCTCCAGGGGCGACCTCCAGGGACAGGCATTGTCTGGAGTTCATATTTGTCCACACAAGCATAGAAAGGAACTGTGTGGTCAAAAAGGTAAATGCTGACCACCGACTCTGGTCCAAAAAGCACTGATGTTTATTTTGGTTTGCTGTAAACTGTCTCATCTACATTGCAAACCCAGGGATTAAGTCTGTACCAGTACCCCTCCATTTCCATCCCAGTTCCCGGCACGTTAAACCCAGGCCACAGAGCCAGCAACCCAATCTCCATATATTTTATTCTCAATATATTTCATTTCTGGCCACCGATCTTTAGATCTCCTATTGGATTTTGTTTTCGTAAATGGATTTTCCCACAGAGCTGGCAGAAAAATAGATTTAATTTCGAATTTCTCTAAACTGAAATAGTCAATATAAATGTCAATGTGAGTTTGTGCCATGCAGCCCGTGAGGCGACACAAGCCTCACATTTCAGAGGGGTACGGGGGGCCTGCCAGCTTGTTTTGTGTCTGTATACTTGTTCTAATGCTTCCTTTCATAAGGATGCCTAAAAGTGTATATACATTTATTAAAATTTTTGTTTTGCTGTTTTGTTTCAGGGGTGCAAAAAGCAGTACGATGTCTAGCACTGCTTTGCAGGCAAGTCAAGAGGCAAGATTCCCTATGAGCAGAGGATTCTGCAAACTGACACCCCCACAGACCCGTCACAGAATGGTCTGGATTGGAAGGGACCTCAAGGACACCCTGCCATGGGCAGGGTCACTTCCACTATTGCAGGTCCTGGTTTCCTCTCCCCCCCCAGCACGGGGTGTAGTTGCAGCACCAATTACTCAACAATTCCAATCTAGCCTGATGTTAATGTCATTAGTCCACAGAGATCCTTTTGGAATCATTTACATCGAAACTGTCTTTTTGCATGCTAAATGAAAAATGCTCAGACTTCAGTGAATGGGATTTGAATTACAACCCTACCACATGTGTCTCAGCTGTATTCATGCTATTTATTAAACAGGGGGAAAAATTGTGATGCAGTCAATTACAGAACAATTACCTGAGCGCTGCTGCAAACCTGTTGCCTTGCACTGCAGGGACGGTGGTTGCCCTTGACTTGGGCGGAACTTGCCTACAGGGCACCTGCCAGGCAGAGCATCCCCCAAGGCCCTGATCTCAGCTGAACCTTCATTCTGAAACACCCAGATACTAGGAAAACTTTTACTGATGAAGTTAAATAAGCCATGACAATTAAAGGATTAGGAACGTTATGGGTCTTGTGAAGAATAAAATCTCCTGGACGTGTACAGGGCGTTAGGAAAAGATGAACTCAAGAGAATTTGTTGTGACTTTATATTACTGTGGGAGAACACATCAGGACCCTGATACACAAAAGGATTACTGGTATGTATGTTTCCTTCTGAAGAGACTCCCAGGAGATCCATTCCGGATTTAACAATAATCCATACTCCCCTTCAGAAATGGCAAAACAATGCTCCCATTTCCCAGGACTGCCTCCAACACAGGAATCATTAAGATGCCGTCATAACCCTGCATTCCAGGTGCCGTAAACACCAGCTGGAACAGGAATAAATCCCAACCACAGCTCATGAGCAGTCAACACTTCCACATTTCTGCACCAGCATCTGCCTCTGGTGCCCATTGTGGAGATGTGCACATTGCAAAGGTGAGTGTGCCACAGCAAAGCTGAGTGCCATGGCAAAGATGAGTGTGCCACAGCAAAAGCAGGGAGATGCTGTTGGACTCCATGGTCTCTGATGAGCTACAGGGGGTTAACGGAGAGGCTGGTTATGAAGGGAATCAGTCAAATCTAAGGAGAGATGTCAGGACAATGCTATTTGCGGCAGTGATGAAGAACAGAAAACTGCCCCTCCTTGTGAGCAGTTTCTCCCTTTTTCAGAGCCGTGTGTTTGTGTTAATGCATGCACACGTGTGTGTCGTATTTCCAGAAAGCCTCTCACATTAAACTCTCCTTCCTCCTCCGAAGCCATTCCACAGTATTTCTCTGGAATGCATTAAGCAGACTGACTGAACAATGTGATCCTAATTAGTTTGCAAACTACACAGATCACCTCTGAGGGCGAGCAAAGCCTGTGTAAATTAAAGCGAATTGGAGTGAATTGGCTGAGGCTGCCCAAGGAATCCCTCTCCAGATTAGGGCTGCTCCAACGTGCTTCCTCCAAGGCTGCTCCCACTCTCCCGTGACAACCAAGTAGATTTCACCCATGACAGCAGGGAATGGAGAGATGTAAAACTACTTTGCAGTTCAATATTCCATGGTGGGTTATTTTCCACAATGCAGAGGAGCCCATTTGGTCATTTACCAAAAGGAAAAGTCTGGTCCTTCACAGGTGCCCCCAGCTCCAGGCTGCAGAGGCCACTGATGCCATCCCCACTCCAGCAGCCCTGGGCAGGCACAGGGATGCTGCCAAAACCCAAATACTCTGGAAACCTGTGTGAAGTTTTGATGGTGATGTCCCAGGGTTTATGCAGTAATTGAATAATCTAAAATTTTCATTCCTGTCCTCATGGACTAATCTGCAATAGTGTTAAGGGACTGTTATGATATTAATTAAATACAAGTCCTGCATGCAAAATTGATACTTTGCATCTCCATCTCCACAAGGGAGTTTCTCTCTTAATAAGACTAAAATCAAGTTTTACTTTTTTGGGGGTTTTTTTTAAGGAATTCATAAAGATTATTATATTGTACCAAGATAACATACACCCAATCTACAAGAGAACAAGGTTTTTCAAACACGGAAGCTCTGGTGCTTGGAATGGGACTGTGGGCGTAGAGAGCTCTGCTCCAGCTGTGGGACAGCCCTTCTCCATAACCACTTCTCAGGCACTGGGGTTTGGAGAGACTAAAATATCCTCAACACAGGATAAAGAGCAGCAGGATCAGCGTCGACCTTCCAAAACGCAGATGACAAGAGGGAAATTCACTATAAAAACATGACCTCGTTTTAATTTTAGCAGCAGTTTACTACGAATTCACGTGAAGGCGCAGTTACACTCTCCTGGAAAAGTTCACGCACAAGAAAAGGCAGAAACCCATCCGCTGAGCCAGCCGCCTGCGACGTGGAGCAGCACCGCCCGGAATCACGGCAAAGCTATTCCAACACTCCCCTTACTATTATTTATTAGTTAAAATTTTTAATTATGTGAATTGATTAGGAACACATCACCAGGGATCCTAATTAATTAGAATTTTAAAAAGGATCACAGACCGGAGATTCCACAAAGAATTGCACAAAGAGGTGTATTAAGGGAAAGGCCAAATTAACTTCTCCTTTCTGGTTTATCCAGCCTTTTCTAACAGGACTGTGATCAGATTAACCAAGTAATACCCAAACCCCTCCTGCACAGCAATGCTAACCAGGGCAACAGCTTGAGGATTTCAGGCTGTTTTCATTTAACATCCGCTTGGTTAAACAGTTTATTCCTCCTAATCCTTATTTGAGTGTATTCCTACTCTAATTAGTTTATTCCTCATTTATGTCCTAAATTTGCTTTAGCTGCCTCACCCATGCTCACCAAATCCTTCTATATGGTTCTGATAGATGTCAACATCCCTGAGCATCTGGTGTAGACTTTTTGTTTCAAAATGCATTTTTCTCTTTACCCAGAACTTGGAAAGACAAAGGAGCCATCACATCGACAACACTCAGGAAGGAATTAATTATTAAATCTTCTAATACAAAGCCCTGTTCAGAACTGGCTGGTCAGTAGTTTCCCAGGGCAGTGTGTTCCTCTGAGCTGCCTCTGAGCTGCCATTTCCAGAGCAATGTTTGGATGCTATTGATGCTCTTGGCTGTCGGCTCTGCAAGTACTTTTCCATCAGTGCGACAATGATCCCTATTTATCTTCTGGCTGCAAGAGTCGCTGAGATGATCTGGCAGTGCCACAAGGCAGACAGTTATTTCATGCCCTGTTAAACCCTAATGCAGCTAACTACGGTATCACTCCAAATTTGAAAAAAGCCTTTTTTTGTTATTTTAAATCTGCTGCCTACGTGTCCTAGTTGAGAACATTGCTTCCTTTTAGAATGGTATCAGAAGCCTAAACCCCAAATGCTGCTGTGAAGTACAATGGAGTACTGGTCAAGTAATTAATAAGGTTAGAACTACATCATTCTGCCCAAGAAACACCTGGAGGTCAAGAAAACAGACTTTTTCTGCATCATTCAGAACAGAGACTGGCAGTGACCACCCAGGTGCTGCCTGTGGATGAGAGGGTACAAGTACCTTCTTGAAGATAGAAAATCAGGTACTAAAGGGCTCTCAAGCTGGAAAAGGATGCGGGAATGAATGGCCAAACCCTGGTACATCCAAATCACAAAGCAAATAGTTTAAAACATATTTTCCTGAGTATCAAATGTGATCAGCCACAAGGAGAAACCCTCAAAGCTGCGCTTCCTCCAGCTCCCATGATGTGCCCATCTGTATTTGTTACTTTCCAGAAGACACACTTCAGTAAAACAAAAATTAATGGGTTCAGTGCAGGGCTCTTTGAGCTAAACACAATCACCACCACATCCATGCAGTCAGGCACTAAAGGGCTGGATAGCTCCATCTCTGGAACAGCCCTCCTGAAAGTCCCATTTATTTCCTCATGTGCTCATGTGGCAGCCAAGAGTCATCAACAACCTCTTGCTACAGGTAAAGGGACCGCACAGAGTCTGGTGTTCTGCATCATGAAAGTTTACAGAAGTTAATTAAATCACACTCTGCAAACCCGAAACAAAAACAAGGCACCATTTCTGTGATGATGATTTTTTTTTTCTTGTGCTTGTCATAATAAAACATTGTTATTGGATGTAAAAATTATGGAACAAAGTTATGCCTCTCTGGTGTAATATAATGCAATCCATTTAATACTATTTTAAACCCCAAAACCTCATTAGAGCAGACAGAATGTAAGAATGACAAATGGGCTAGGAGGAAGCTGGAGCACGAGATGAATTCTGGGCACTCGTCCCTTTCCCACTGCTGGCACTGGCTTCGGGGATGCTGGGGGAGTGTCAACCACCAGCACCACGTGGGGAGCGCAGGGTGCCCGTCACCCCAACAGGAGGGAGGTTAGTGCCTTGCAAAGCATCTGCCAAGGCAGGCCTGGGGGTGAAGCTGGAAAGCTCAGCTTAGCCCAAAGTCCAGCGTGGAAGCTGCCAGACAGGCCTAGAGACACAGGTGAAGCACTGCCTGTCATGGACACCCCAGTTACCCCGACCCCAGCCAGGCTCACAGGCTGTCAGCTGTAAAATCAACCCGGCCTACACAAACACACACCCGGCAGCCTCACGCTCCTTGGCCAAAATGAGACAGCTGAACACTGCAATTACACATTTTAACAGCCTTTGACCACTTTGGCCCCAAGTTTGGTATCCAATGTCGGGAATATAGCCCTGCTGCCTTAGGAACGGGCTGGGCACAGCTCTGCGGGTGGGCTTCTGCTACCAGAACAAGTTATTGACATTTAATAAATATAAAACTTGGATAAATGTACTTGTTATCAACACCTGTGCAAACCTTTAACATCAGAAGTGATCAGGGTGATGAAAATAGCTCTTTCCTCATGCAGATGGAGGTTAAGAAAGAAAAGTGGTGTCAAACAATGACATATTATAGAACAAACAGGCTTATTCCAGAAATAATGCCTCAGGTGAAATCACTTGTCTGAATGTGTCTGAGTGGCTGAATACCATCAGCAGAGCAAAGATTCTCTCAAAACACACATGGATTCGGGCCAAATTCAACAGAAATTCTACCCCTGCATACTGCAAGACCAACACTCCATCAGCACACAGAAATTACAGCAATTGCTACCAAAACCTAGCCGAGATTTGTGAGAATCAAACCAGACCCGTTCAAGCTACCATGGTTACAGAGTGCTGTGCAGCCCAAGCTGGGGTGCCGGGCTGCCCTCGGGCAGTGCCTGTCACAAAAACCACAGAGTCTACCAGAAGATGCTCAGTGTGGAGCCACTCTACAGTCACACAGCCCAGCCAGCAGCCACACAGGCGGACGGGGAAGCTGTACTCACAGTTTGCCCAAAGGAGGGATAAAGAACAAGTGTATTTGCTGGGGGTGGGGGCAGTTGTGGTTTAACCCCAGCCAGCAATTAAGCCCCAGGCCAGGGGGAGCAGATGGAATTCAGCAAATAGGAGTAATTTTCTGAAGGTATGGACAGCCTTGGGTTGAGGTGTCTTGGGGAGCCATCACCTCCCAGCCCAGCACAGCCCACGCTCCTACCTCCACTCCTTGCACCTTCAGCTTCATGTGATCCTCTCTGGTGGTCTTCCCGTCTTTCCTTTTTTTCCAGCAATACCCATCTTTCCTGTATTTCACTTTCTTTCTGTTGTACAGGATCATAGAACCATTCTGTGGTCTGAAAGCAAGAAACAGGTTTGGATTACATAAAGAAACAAAACCAGACTGAAAGTGTCTACAGAACCATGTCCCACAGACCAGCAAAAGGCTCCACAGAACAGCAACAGTCAGGATTTGGCATCGAATAAATGTTCCCCTTTTGCTGCTGTTACCTGGCTGAAGTGATGTCTGCAATCTGCAAACTTTTCCGTTGAGGATCTTGTACCTAATGTGGGAAGTGCTAGTGATAGGTTAAAGAAAAAAAAGGGGAAGTCTGATAAAATAGCCAACACTTAAAATTTTCATTGGATGTATTTTGACTGCTACATGCTGAAAATTAGAAGGAAAGAAAATTTAGGAAAAAAAAAGGATTGTTGTTATTTAATTAGACAATCTCTCTCTTTGGCTAACACATCAGCAGAATGAGATGCCAACCACCTCTAAGGCTGCACTGGGACATGGATGTTGGCTTAAAATGACAATAAACAAGCAAAAAAGAAGGGAAGGATAAAAGCACGAGCTTATACAATGGTTTCACTGTTCTGCTTAGATCAGTGCTAGACAGGGAGTAACCTGCTTCCTTCTGAGCACCTTCTCAACTTCAAAGACACAGGAAAACATTTTCCACTTAAAAACTACAACAGCAATTTGAAATGTCTTTAAAAGCACGGTGATGCCCAGTAGAAGTTTGGGTGTAGAGAGATTTTGCTGTTTGCTGAGCCGAATCACAAGTCTGTTGTAACACTGAGAAATAACAAATACCCTCCTAGCTGGGAGGCAGTGAGCATCCTGCACCGGCAGCAGGGGCAGTGAGCATTTTTCCCACATACACACAAATATTTATTGCTTGTGACCAGAAACCCAAGCCTCATCCTCCCAAGCTACACCTCCTCCTATCCTCCATGGACCCAGGGGTCAGGGAGGCTGCTCCTCCTCTCCTCCTCCTAAGCATCACACTGAAACTAAACACTCGGGTGTCAGCGCAGCCACGGTGTCTGTTTGACAGCACTGTAGATAGTGCATTAATTCAGCAGAGGTATTATGTATCTCATTTCAGTGCTCATTCTACAAAACCCCAGTCCCTGCACGTGTCAGCTCAAACCCTTCTCACAACACCAGAGACCCCCCAGCCACTGTCGGGCTGCGCCCCGTGGCTGACGCGCCACGCGCGTGGTCCGGGCAGGCAATGGCAAAGCAGCGCGAGGCGATCTGCCGCCCG
>NW_008238340.1:1456741-1467830 GCF_000691975.1 Corvus brachyrhynchos
ATGGCAAAGCAGCGCGAGCCGATCTCCTGCCTGGTGCCTCTGCACTCACACACACGGCGCTGCACGAAACACACGCTCAAAGGACCTGGAGGTTTCTGATGCCAGGGAAATCCTGCTTCCCTCGCCACCAGCACCACATGGGCACAAGGAGGGCAGAGCCGAGCTCCGCAGCCTCACTGCTGCTCTGCGGGGCTGGAAACAGGTTTGTTGGTTGATTTCTGCAATGAAAAAGGAACACAGTGAGAGGGCACTGGCAAAGCAGTTAACGAGATTTATAGAAAATAGAGCCCAATGAAACAAAATCTCTTAAGGATCTCTGGAGCGGTTTTCGATTTTGATAAGAGGGTATTGAGCTGCTTTAAGGCTCACAGAAAGCAGCTGGTTTTTAAAGATAACTTCATGAGACGAGACGCAATTTTAACCTGATCTACGTTGCTGCTGTATTTCACCCGCTGTAAGGAAGAAGAGAGGAAAGCTCTGCCCTGCTCATCCCTCAGCATTCAGACATAGCCCAGAGCAGCCAATTGATGGTGTGGGAAGACGCAGCAGGCGAGGCCTGCCAGGGATTCCCAGGGCATGTGACAGATGCGACTCCAGCCCAAATCTCTGGGGGTTTTGCCACTCAGCCTGAATTTGGGGATTTCCTTTTTCCCTTTGCAGATGAGAGGGACAAAGTCACAAGCCTGAGCACGGGCTGCAATCCTTGATCAGCTCTGGATTTCCTCTCCTTTATGAACCTGTGGCATTTAAAAGCTGCCTAATCTCTATTTTGGTTTTGTGCCTGTGGCCTGAAGGAAGGAGGGGGAAGGACAGGAAGAGTAATTGCAAAGCAGAAAGCCTTTTGTCTCAAGTATTGATGAGATCTCGATGCTTTCCCCCCTCTCACCCTGCTATCCACTGCCAAGTCTCCCACAAATTGCCACAACAGCCTAAGAGCTACTTTTGCCCAAATTGTTCCTGCTACAGCCAGGAAGAAGATCCTAAATTCTATTTTCCTACTTATTTTTAACACGAACAATCATCCCCTGGGGCTGATGGGTCTGGGAACCTGGTCATTGCTTGGGGTGACCCAGGGCTCCAGACAGTGCTCAGGAGCAATCTGGGCCACTGGATAGACCGGAGTGTCCCTCAGTAAGACAAGGAGAGGGGGAACGGAGGAAATGGGATTTCCAGGGAAGATTTTCCAGAGATGTAATCTTGGATCTGACACCCAGCTCAGCTGCGCATGCTGACCTCTGGCTCTAAGTCCAGTGTTTCTTTTGGATTAAGTCGCTTACCTGGGTCACAGGAATCTAAAGCTACTTACCTTCTTGTTAACAGGAACCAGATGAAAAGAGGGAATAAACAGAAAGCAAGTTAAGATTAGGATATTTTGGTCAACTGATGCTTCATATCTGCCTCTCCATTTGTGCACAAATTTAGGTCCCTCTGGCCTGAAGGACCGAGATTTCCCCTTAATTACATTACTGCAATATTAAAAATGCTGTTCAGTTTAACCAGTTCCCTCTAAACTGTCACATCGAGATGTGGTAAATGTCAGACATATCACTTAATGAAAACTACGTTTTACTGCCTCAGGAGCTGGGGGTGCCAAAAGGGAATTGCAAATACTGCAAATCCAGAAGAGTCTCTTTTTCAGGATAACAGAGCAAGATCAGCCAGAACCACTCCTTGAAAAGGTCCATGGCTCTGAAAGTTAATTTTTATTTTATCATCTGTATTTATTCCAATTCCAATCCAAGGAGGGTATTTTATACAGGAATATGGATGTTTAACGCAGCTGCCATAAAGCAGAGGTACCACACACCAGACCCTTCCTGTACCTCACCAGTGCACAAGCAGAAGCTGCCCTCAGGGCCTGGGTGACAAGCCCCCTCCATCCCTGCCGCCCACCACACTGAGAAATGGCTCCTGCAAACAGTCTGGATGATGCTGTTTTTCACCTACATGATATTTTCTCTGGCTATGAAGTTATAATGGAGCCAAGGGACAACAGGAAGGGACTATCTTCCACCTTCTGCATCTATGCATGATAATAATGAGAAATTAACTTCCACTTTCCCAAAGGAGCAACCTACTGATGCAGAAACTGGCTGGGAAAAGCTGGAGTCCTGGAGGAAGCCATGAAAGGAGACAGCCTTTCAAGAAAATATTGCACCAAATCCTTGTCCTCATTTCCTTAGGAATACAAAGAAGACCAAGTCCTTGAATCTGTCTTCATCCAGGCCAGTTTGGGAATGGGGAGAAGTGCCAAGCGGGAGTGTGACAAGGTGCCTCCCACTCAGCTAATGCCCTGCCATGCAGCAGAGCAGGCAGAGCTCTGGGGCTAGCAAACACTGCAGGTGATGAACTCCAGGTGACCATCTATTCCTCTCTCCTTCCTCTCAGCACTGTGTTCAGCTGCACAGCCCTCACACTGCAGCAGTGATGGACAGGGACTGTCAGTCAGGAGTGCCTCCTGACTGCCATCATGCTCTCATCTCTTATTTCTTGTTTCTGCCCAAGGAAAAAAATCTGATGACTGAAGTTATTTCCCCCCTGAGGAATGCTGCTCTTCAAGTCTTCATTTATTGACACTTCCCCCCACTGTACCTGTGGCTTATCAGAAGATTAAAGCCCAAATGGAAAACCGAAAGAGGAATCTCAAGCAGTTGCAGCCCTGGACATCTCACCCGCCCTTGCCCACACAGATACCTGGCCACTCACTGTTGGTTTAGGAGGTCACCCAGACTCATTAAGGATGGAGTCACCCAAAGCCAAGGCAAAGCCATAACCCCTGTGTCAAGGGCATCGCCCCACTGGCCCAGGGAGACACCTAGAGGACCAACAGGTAGCTCTCTTCTGTACTGACAGAAAGCTTTAAAATAATATTTATGCAGGCAAATGTTTTCAAGACTGTGGGGACTTTGTCCATCATAGCTGTAACACTGGCAGATCACACAAAAATTTGACAAACACTTTTTTCCCCCCTCCTAAATAAACGCTTGGCTTTGACCTTCAGGCAATGACTCACACTTGCCCTGAAAGAAAAGAAACCCCAGCATGTGCCCAGCCTGCACCAGCAGGACCAGAAACTAAAGAAAAGCCCCTCAAGACCTTAATGTAGATATTCAGACTTCACCATAACTGCTGGAAAGCCAGCACTGTGGCATGTCATGGGGAGAAGCTGCTGCCGTTAAAACCTCCGCTCTCTTCACTACAGGTTGGGATTATTGGCACAGCAACTGAAGGAATCACAGACTATGTGTTTGAAATTTGTCTTTGAACTCTGCAAGGATGAAATAAAAACTTCAGGAAAGTCTTCTTATCCATGTAGTAGGAGGTATAAATCACAAGGAAATGTAAATACACTGCAAGTTTTTTGTATCTAGAATTAAATGTCATTTGCATTTATGATGTAAGTGAACTTAATATCTACAATATTTAAGAAGTTGAAGTCTAAAGTCACAGACTTAGCAATTTTATCCAGAGTTGTAGTTAACGCAATGGCTAATCCCATCAAGGGGCATTAATTGGCGTCTAGATGCTCTTTCTCATAGCAGCAGTAGGCCATAAAACTTAATCCTTACCTCCTCTTTCCAGCATGTAGCCTCCGTGTTCATCAATAAAAGTAATGTGATTCATTAAGTATGGGAATAATTACCTGCGGCTCCAACAAACAGGACTGAACGAGCCATGCCAGTGCCAAGTTGGCTTTCATGCCGTCACACAGGACTGCCAGGGGCTGCCAAGGAAAGCCTTTCTGCAAGATCAGGGTAAATGCTGATGGCTGCAACACAAGCTGCAGACCACTACACAGCTGCTGGGCACCTCTTTGGTGTGGGCTGGGATACCCATTGACAAGTCCTACCCCAAAAGCAGCTCCTTGGGGCTATTTAAGGTGTGATCAGGATGTTGGTGCCACAGAAACACATCGTGAAGATACTCTGTTTGCATGGTGCATTGGTACAGAAGTTAATCCCTGGAACATCTGGGGCTCTGTTGATGGAAGCAGGACCCAACTGTTCTCCCAGCAGTGATGTCCCTGCAGCACAGTGCAGGCAGGTGCCAAGCACAGCAGCTTCAGCTGCAAGTGACGGGGAAGCACAGCATTGCCCGTGCCCCCGTGGGTGTCCCCGTCAGGCTGCAGAGGCTGAGAGCAACAGGACAGCTCCAGGCACCCCTGTACAACAACAACAACAACTCTGACCAGCACCGCTCCTCCCGTGCTCAGACCTGTACTCATGAATGCCTCGGAAATGAATGTCTTTGCTCCGTGTCCTTGCTCTTGACACAGCTACAAAACAGGTAACAGTGCTACCAGCACTAAGAACAGTGATACAAATAACAACAGGATCTGACTTCTCAGTAGCCATTTACTCTGCTGCCCTTTATGTTTAAGTGTATTGCAGCCATCCCCAAAGTGCGAACTCCACGGAAGACTCACACACCATCTCTGCCTATCATGGCTACTCAGCCTGATGAACTCCACCATTACAACTTTCCTTTTAGAGCCAATTAAAAAAAAAACAAAAAAAAAACCAGATTAAAAACAAAGATCTGTGTAATTCATAAGCACAATCAGGTGGGTGAGCTCTGCTCTCCCAGTGACATAGCAGGTCAGAACTCAGTTCAGCACCTCGTCTGGACCTCCCTAGGCAGGAAGATCCTTCTGGAAACAGCACTGTCCCAAAGCTGCATATTTAGTTCAAGCAGTTAACAACAGCTACATTTTACTCAGCAACATGATAATTCACATGTTGATGGCTCTGAACTCTGTAACAGACTTGAAAAAGAAATTAAAAACAATCTTTATGAAGTCCTTGGCACACCGAGCAATTGAAGCCTCCTCGTAACGATGTAGGACCAAAGACAGAATATTAAAATTGTCATTAAGTAGAATGCACATGAAATGCTAAAAAGTCTTTCTGCAAATTATTTCTTGATATAATGTCATGCTGTAGAACTAAATCTTAGTACAAGGTATGAAAAAAGACAGTTAAATCAACTTTGTTCATTTAAATATAATTTTAAAAGAACTGGCATTCATCTCTTTATTGCTCAAGGTTTTTTATCAATTTCTTTAGCCCTCATTTATTTCTCTTCCCTACTCCCATGGGGAAACCATTTGATTTATTGGGAATTAATTCTTACAATTCATGAATGCTTTAAACTATTTTCAGATTAATCACCACCATCTCCACTGGTGCACCGAGGAGAGCCCAGTTCCCTCTCTGTGCTCACACAGACCAAAGGGCTGGCCCCCAGGTGCCAGCAGCTGTTCTGCCTTACCAATTGCTTTCTCCATGAACACAGATTGCTACGGTGAGGACCAAGGGCTCCAATTAACTTTTAAAAGACTTATTTGGAGATGGCCTCCTCCTCCGGGTGGTACTTCTGGTCGCTTCCCAGCACAGCAGCAACACACGTGTGTGCAAACACTGCTGCATTCTTATGGGGAAGGAAGAAAATGGAAGAAAAATTCTATTTATTTAGTTAACTTATTTCCTGTTCAATTTCCCCACTTGTAACAACCACCAGCTCCAGGCTAACAAGGTTTTCACAACTGTGTCAAAGTGGGGCCGTACCTTGGTTTCGTCCAAAACACCATGTACCAGGGAAATTTGCCAGGATGCACGTGAACCATGTCCTTGGGCTCTGGCAGGGGTCACCTCCCCAGCACACGGGCTGGTGGGAGCCACGTCGGCTTTGCTGGGGATTGGGAAAAATCTCACTGGGGACAGGAGGAGAGCAGAGGTCTGAGGAAGGAAAAGGGCTCTCCCTCTGCTATCAGCATGCAGCTTGACTCATGACTTGAGACACTATAAAAATCTGTAAATATTTGAAAATTGAGTAATAATAAATTAATTATAAATTTTAATTCAGAACCACTTCAAATTGTAAATGCAGTTCAACAGCTGATGAACTTCCAACACTGCAGGCAGCAAAACAGCAAACGCCGGAGGAACTGGCAATGCTGGTATGGGAGGGAGCAACTCCCCAGCTGTGCTCCAGCATTACATCTGTCCCCCATCAGCACAGCCAGGCCCAGCAGAAGATGGGCAGAACACTATGGAAAGGGCTGGTGACAGCCACCACCGGCTTGGTCTGTCCAGGCAAAAGCATTGTATGCAATATTGCAATTGACTTAAAAATGTCAATTTGCCTTGGACTCCATTGATTGCTGATTAATAGTAACTATGTATATAAATCTGGATTAACCTGGAAACCAGAGATGCTCAAACTGTCCCGGAAGCTGGGCTGATTGGGCTGCCTGTCCTCAGCCCTCAGCCAGGACCATCAGCTCTTTGTAGGCCTGAAGCTTAGGACTGAGCAAGCTATTGAGGTCAGTTTTAAGATGGGGCAATGCAAGCAACCCCAGCCTTGTTCAAGCAAAGTGAGCATCCCCAAGGCAGGAGGGCAGAGCTCACAGTTCATCCTCCAAATGGGTTCACAAGTAGTGGCACTGACCAAGCCTGAGCTCTCTTTAACAGTCACTGGCACATGCTGGAACACCCGTGGCAGCCTGTTCTCAGCCCTTCCTCTCTTTCAAATGAACCTCACAAATATAATCTGTTTATTTATATCAATTTGGTCCCATCAATTAATGATGACAAGGCAATTAACTAGAATGCCAGACAGTAAAAAATAACCACATAATGCCTTCTTTAGAGGAAATCTATTATGTAATTCCAATCGGTCTTCATTAACACAAAGTATTCCAGTAAAAGGTAGTAATCTAGTTATAGTCTGTGAAATATGAAGATCCGCAAAGTAATTTTTCAGAATTAAGGGTATTTTTAGTCAATAAGAAGAAAGCCTGTCCACAATTTTTCTGCAAAAACTTTTTTGTGAAAAACTACCCAAGTCCATAACGTAAGGTACCGGTACCTAGCAGGCTGTGCAGGACCACCAAAAAGGCACTAAATTCCCATCATCACCTCCTCTGCCCACACCGTTTGGGGTCTGGATCAAGCTGAGAGCATGGCAGCGCCCATTTTTTCCATCCAACACTCACTGCACAGATGCTGGCACCAGAGAAAGGAGTCTCAAACCGCCAATTGTAGTCATCTTCAAAAAAAGCCTGACAAGGAGGTTTTGGGCTGATTAGTGTTCAAATCAGTGTTCACAGCTCTATTTAAATGACGATGCAATACACCATTCATCCTAGCCATGAGCTCTCCTTCACACATTGGCTCCACGACTGCCATGAGTGACAGGAGAATGGCACGGCGTGACCTGAGCTGGCTCATTTCCTACCTGACGGACTGAGCAAGTAACTTGTGCAGAGAACAAAGACAACACATTTGCTTCAGTATTTCATGTGAGGCACGTCAGAATTAAGAGTGTTTTTAGTACTAACCTAATTCATCAATTGCATATATTAAAGATTCCATTTTAGGGAAAATTAAGATGAAAAACATGAGTCCACAAAACAATCAGCTTTATATGGAAATACACATTTTCCAATTTTAAGCCTTACTCCCCTTCAAACTTATTAATAAACTAGTAGATGATAAGGGAGAATAAACCCCAAATACAGAAAATCCTGCAAACAAAGAACACAGACAAATACAAAAGTAGTCAACTACTTCTCCAAAATATGCCCAAGCTGTTAAGTACTCTCGACTTAAAATTTCTAATGAAGCAGCTTAAAAAATCCCAAATTCCTACAGGAATGTGTTTACAATACAAACTCAATTATTGTCTTATTCTGATGCTTATCTTTTCTTACACCCTCTCAGCTCATCCTACTTCGGAATTTAATTACATTCCAGTATTCTGAGTTCAGATGAAATTACACATTCTCAGATTAATTTAGCCTGAACCGACTTTTGATAACAGCCAATCCTTTTTCTATTGTGCCCTAACTTGTGACCCTACAAGTCAGCATGAATTGCTCTTTTAAACCTCGTGTCACCCCACACTCACTGTCCCCAAACCCAGCACAGCATCCAGCATCACTGGGTCAATGTCTGCCCAATTTCCTTTGATCAAAACCCTCCTTTTCCTCTTGCCTCTGTTATTTTCTGAGCTCAGGTTGACACAGATCAGTCAAGGGGTGACTGTTCCCTACACACTGGTGCAGGGACAGCATGACCTTTTCTGTTTAGTTAAAATCCAAGGGCGATGTTCTCACAAGGACGTTTCAGCTCGGCCGTCACAGGAGAAGCACAAGACGGGAACACGGGCCCAAAGCGGGCCTGGCACTCGGCTTCTCCCAAACCAAATCCCGCTCTGCTCAGCAGAACCCCGCCAGGACATGAAACACTCCCTGACGGACACTTGATGCTTCCCACAGGATCGCCCTGCCAGCATCGTGCCGGGAATCCCGGCCTCTCCCCAGGCTGCCTGAATCCAAGCACGGCCTCCACAGCTTTCCTCTCACCTCCCTCCCACCAGTTGTGATCTGATGCAACTGTCAAATCCTCGGCATGTTTGAAACCTACTTGTTCAGGCGCCAAGTGGAGACTCATCTAATCCCTGCAACGAGTCAGATGCTGCAATTGTGTTAATGCCATGCAAGACTTTCACTTTCCAGAACTTCGCCAAATTTTTAGTATCAGCAAGAAACTAAGATTAAATGTTAGCTCCCCTATGAACAATATAATCTGAAGAAAAAAACTCCAACCCTACTCATTTGATCCTTCTCATATGTTACCTAGAGTGCCCTCATGTCCTTCCTAAGGGCAGAAACCCCTCTCTAACCACTGCCCACTCTGGCACATCAACACTAAAACAGTGGGACTGTGCCCATACATCACCTGCTTTGGTTGGTTTCCCACCTGCACATGCCTCTGGCTGTGCCATCTCACCCAATACTAGGGATTTTGGTAGGGGCAGGTGGGCAGGCTAAAGGAAGCCATAACAGATATAACAGTCCCTCCAGATCTGGGATCTGTGCAGGATTAGAAGTGACCTCTCTATAAATTTCAGGAGTTGAAGAGATGAGATGAGATGAGATGAGATGAGATGAGATGAGATGAGATGAGATGAGATGAAGGACTGAAGAGGAAAAGAAACCAGACAGAGCAGCAGTTAGAAAAGCCTGGGAGTAAAACTAGAGGGAGAAGAGGAGGCAGAGCAAGCACACAAAGCTGCGATTATAAAATCCTCCAAATCTTTCATATCCTAAATTTAAAACAGAGCACAAAATACTGCCCTGCTCTTGGCTAATGCTGTTCTCAAAGGGCACAGTTTATCAGAAAAAGTTTGCTGCACAGACTGGTTGGGTCTTCTAAAGCTGTCTGGAATTACAAATGCCATTGAGCAGGGAGACGGGTCCCCAGGCCATGCCACTGCCAGTGTCACCATCCCTGGCCTTAGGCATCTTGCCTGAATACTGCAAAGTAGAAACAAGAAGCTGAAGAGTGGAAGAGCTGTGTTTCACCTTGGCATTGGGAGCTGGGGCTGTGCACTACTTGGTGAACTCAACGTCCCCTTATGCATGGAGTATTTACTTGGCAACTGTAGATCTCCTGTCTGTAAATATTGCGGGGGGACAGGTGGAGCAGAGCTGTCAGACCTGCAGCTGCCTTCAGCTGGCCAAAAGATGGAACCAGGACAGATGTTATTGGTCTCATCAAAATTTTGTAAATTGAACAGTGAGACGGAACAGCCTTTCTTAGCTGTTGACAAATCCTGTTACACAGCAAAGATTTGTACCAGGGCTTTAATTTAATTACTGTAAATAAACCCAGCAACTTGGCCAAATGGTTTCATGAGTTACCGGCCCAGCCGAGGGACAGAAGCTGTAATCCTTTTGCAGTGCTGCTCCACGCAATATCCCAGGTAATGCACTGCTACAGCATCTGCCACTTGCAAAGATCCAGACAAAGCCTTCAAAACAACTTGGGGTTACTGTCACAGAGATGGCTGTCCCCATCCCTGCACCAGCCCACTGTGGCTCCTGACTGTACTGTGGTTCTAGGAGCAGCCCCATCAGAGCCCTGCAGCGCTGGTGCTTCCAAAGCCCTTGCAAGTGTGTGTGGATCACAATTCCAGCCAATGCTGCGCTGCCCTGCTGCTGTGAATGGGCTTCATGAGGTTGCAGAGAGAACTGATGGCATCCCAGAGAAACAGGTCAAACAGAGGCTCTTGGACACGCTGCTAAAAGAGGTTTTGTCTCTCTTAAGGAAATGTGGAAAGGTTCCCACAATTATCACTTTGCTTCCTTTGCTTGTAACCATGTAAATCAACCCCTAATACCTTGTTTGCTCACTGCAGCAGCATAAGAGCAGGGGGAAACACAGGAGCCCTTTAGCCAGAGAGAATTAAATAAAATAGTGGGAACATCCCACAAATACCAAAGTCAATTAATTCATTTGTTACAGAGCAAGAGTCCTGCATAATTTGTCCTCTGAGTAGTTTATTTTAGCTAATTGCTTATCCAGCAAGAAGATCTCCCCTGCATGACCCATTTGCTGTGCAAGAGGCTCGACTGATGAGAAATAAATGGTCACCTTCCAGAGGGCATGGAGGGACAGCAGGGACGTTCCATATGCTGCTCTGGTCCTCAGACCCACATACAAGGAGAGGAATGCACCCATAACCTAACACCACATAAGCAGGGTGAGTGTTGGTGTCCAGGTTCTCCAGAGGAAAGCAGGAGACCACAGTTCCCCCTCCCAGGACAAGCAGGAGAAGGGAAGGCTGCAGATAAGGCACCCTCACTAAGGCTTTACTTCCACCCAGCTTCATCGCTGCGACTCACAGCAATGTGTTCACCCATCACTCGCCTTTTACAACAGCACTTAAAGCAACACAACAATTCCACTTGTGAGGGTGGAGCTCTTTGTCAGCCGCATCACCCTCTCAGCTTCTCCACTGGAGTCAGAGCAGAGGCAGAACCAAATGGCTTAATGCTTCACTTATAGATCTCCTGTCTGTAAATATTGCGGGGGGACAGGTGGAGCAGAGCTGTCAGACCTGCAGCTGCCTTCAGCTGGCCAAAAGATGGAACCAGGACAGATGTTATTGGTCTCATCAAAATTTTGTAAATTGAACAGTGAGACGGAACAGCCTTATTTATCTTAATTTAGTTCATCCTTGACATTTACAAAATAAATACAGAAATAATACTCTCCTGTATTCACAATTCACTCTCACT
>NW_008238340.1:1467885-1489503 GCF_000691975.1 Corvus brachyrhynchos
TGCCTGCTGGAAGCAGAGCAGAGGAGGCCAGAGGATCCCCAAGGGACCCACCAGTACCTCTCACCTCAACACCTCCCTGCAGCACCACGCACATCCTTGCTGGACAGAGACAGGCAATGCTGAAAGGAGAAAAAGGAGGACTGCAAGGTGATGCTTTGAGATTGGCTGGGCAGAGGATTTCGAGTCACCACCAAAGAGGCAACAGGATTTCTGTCAGGAAAGCTTCAACCTTTCACATTCCACCAGGAGGCTTCTGATGGGCTTTTACTGATGCTTCATCTCCCTCAGAATCAATAGAAAACAATAATCCCACGTCTAGGCATAAATCATGCCGCACAACTCAGCAAATCATCACGTGGGATGCCTCGGGACAAAGCCACTTCTTTATTTCCAGAAACAGCACCATTAATGGTTTCCGCCTGCCAAGCAACAAGATTCCCACTTCACAGCACTGGAAACCTCCATCTTGCACTGAGCCCAGCCACTGGCTCCACTTACTGTGGAGCAAACATGGGCAAAGCTCATCTCAGCTCGTGGGTGGCTGGCGGGTGTTGGTGCTGAGAATGAGCCAGGGAGGCAGAGGGGCTACGGAGGGACAGATGCCCACCCGCCCTGACACCAGTCCCAGCGTGTGCCCGCCTGCCTGGGGCCACAAAGCCACTCCTCACACCAGTCCCAACACATGCCTGCCTGCCCAGGGCTGCAAAGTGGCTCCTAAAACCCCTTTTACCACTTGTCATACTGGTGATGTCGCTTCAGGTGCAGCAGCCCCAGGCAGGAGACTGTACTGTCTGTTTACAGGAAACAAAGCTGCAGCAGCACGAGTCAGAAACTCAACGCTCCCACAAACAGCAGCTCTGGAAAACCCCAGCAGCACCTTTCCTCATGTCACTTTACATCCTGTCAGTAACTTACAGGAAACAAAACGGCCTGGTGGAGTTATCCGAGGGTGTGAGACTTAAGGTACATCTGTAATTAAAACACAGACACCAAAGCTGCGAAGCAGCGCCATAAAGTAGATCATTTTACAGCTGGCTGGGCTCCCTCTGATGTACTTGAGAACCATTTTTAAGTGACATAAAGTTTAACATACCGGTACATCTGCCTACCCACAAGATTCTACACGGAATTTAAAATTTAATTATATTAAAGTATTGTTACAGTGTGCGTAGCAAGAACGCCAACCGAGTGTAACTTGAGGAGAATCTTTGCCAGATTGTTGTAAATCTGTGTTTTCAGGACTAGAAAGGAAAAAAAAGAAAAATTCAAACCTGAACACCTGTATCGGTGCTGTCAGCTTCATTCACCCACCAACTGCTCCGCATTTGAGCTGAGCAGGATCACACACTTGCCCAGTGTTTCACTACAATGTCAATGCACACCTACAGTACCTGTGCCTGCCAAGCAATTACTCCTCACACCACAGTGAAAGCAAAGCCTGCTCACTGCCTACACACACTTATTCAGCACCAAAAGAAAAAGCCCAGGCTCTGCAGGCAGCTCCTCATCTTCCAACAACCACGACACAAACCAATCTGCCCTCTCCAGGCTGAGGAGCAGGTCCTCTGGGATGCTTCCAGCTGCTTTGCATACACACAGGCACAAACATCCTCTCCCCAGTTCCATGTTACCAGCACACGCTGGCTAACATTCCACTGGGCAACTTAACTCACACTGTGCTTGTCATACGTAAGACACTGTCCCCATCTGGAAATCAAAGCATCCACCCCCTGAACACAGAGCAACCCTCTCCCCAGGGCTCAGGCACCCCAATCCCTGCCAGCCCAAGATGGTCATGGTGCATTGCTTCAGCCCTGCACTCCAACCTCAGGGCCAGGTTTCTTAGAGGCAAAAATCCTTGTCAATAAATAAAGAACCCAAATAAACAGTTTCTTTTTCAGCAGTTGCTATTTGCAGCCATTAAGATGCAAGAAGCAGTTGCTGGATGGTGTTTTTGATGCAGAGAATGTATTGGAAGAAACAAGAGAATATCATTAAGGGTCAATTAGGAGCAACTTAAAGGTTATTTTTGCATATCTCACCTCCTGGACAAAAGATGATTCTTCGGTGCCATATAAATATAAATTAAGTTGCGTAAGTCTTTAAAATGTGACAAAGACTTTCATTTTGTTGCCGTTTAAAACAGCCTGAAGAGCAAACAGCAGGTCTCTTGCCCCTCTGCAGCCTGCACATATGATGTAGGAAAGGGCAGGCCCAAGGTGGTTCCACAATGGCCATTAAGCCCTGTCCTTCACGGTCCCCTTCGATGGGAAGCACAGAATGCTGGACAATAGGGAATGGTCTGCCAGGTCTGGGTGTGAACATCAGAAGCCCCAACCCAACACCTCTTCCAGCACCCTTTCCTCTGTTCTACCCAGGACAACGGTAGCTCCTCATTGATCTGCCTCGTAGCTTGTTAATCCCCAATCACAGGGCCAGTACAGGGAGATCACACACACCTCCTCAACCCTGAGCATCCTCCCACCCTGTAACATGAGATCAAGAACAGTCAGAGCCGGTCAAACACTGAATGTCAGTCCAAAGCCATGTTGTTTTCCTTGGCCATATCCATTGACAGAAAAACCTACCAATCCTTGCTGCAGGCAGATGGGTTTACTGAATAATTTCACTGCTTTGTTATCAGATAATTGCTTTTTCTCATGATTCCATGTTTTCCACAGTTCTCTTCTCCTCCAAGGGGCAATGCTGCAGGGCTCTCATGAGCCCACATGAAGAGGAGAAGGAGCCTTTGCACCCCAGCCCTGTGTGCCTGCAAAGCTGGGCAGTGGGGGCAGGTGTTCCTGTGCATGGACCAGCTGTGGAGCCATCATCTCTGACACGTATCCCTCCGACATGTGGGAAAGCCCAAGCCTGGTGACCACACACAGGGGCTGCAGAGCCATTGGTGGGCTGGAAAAGCCAACCTGCAGCCTCTGTGCCAGGTGAATCCACAACAAAAACACAGACCTCTTACCTTGGTTGTCCAGGTCGACCAATGGCTTCTTCTGTTGTGAGACAGCTCTTCTGAGCTGCCAGCTAAATACAGAGGGAAATCAGCTCTCCCAGAGCACCAGCACACACCAGGCTGGATTTGTCATGGGAAGAATTTGGAAGGAATACTTGAAGACCATCACCTGAGTCAGGCCAGGCATCCGGATGGCTCCCAGCAACTCTGCCCTTAGGTCACTTTACAATCAACATGGTGAGCTGTTAAAAGAATTCATTACTGGTGTCTCAACACCCCTGGACTACAGCAGCTAAAAATCTATATGAACTAGGGGCTCTTAAAATCATCTCTGCACTGTTTATTCTCTGCAGGGAAAATAAAGAGAAGGAAATACTGAAAGCAGCGAGAAGAAAGTGTTGAGACTCATGAAATCTATAAAGTGTAAAGAGAGATGTGCCACATTTAGTAGGGATTATGTCAAGCAGCATCCCGAGCCAGGAGTGCTGACAGCACACACACATTGCCTTCGACAGAGGCAAAGAGGTCGTACATGACCCCAAACATGCCGGCAGAGCTCCCAGCAGCACGAGCAGAAAACCCAAGTATCAGCACTGCCCACGGGCAAGGTTAATGGTCCTGGATCCTATGGAGAGTACAAACCACGTGAGAGAGCAGGACCTTTAAAACGTGCCTCGAAAGTCTAAACAAGGTCTCGAGAGGACTTTTATTTGCAACAAGCACAATGGGAGATGGACAGAACTTTTGCCACCAATCACAGCTCTGGGCAGCTGCTTTTTCACAGCCTCCAGCTCCCATGAGCTTCTCCTCCACAGTGAGCCCCTGTCTCATTTCCCAAGGGCCAGGACATCCTGGCAGCAGCATCCACTCCATGCAGTGGGACAGCTCTCACAGAGAGCACACTGGAAAGAAGGCTCGCAAGGTAATGGCCTAACACAGTGAATTAATTCCAAAGCACAATTGTTTTCAATCTTCATTTAAACCCAACCTTAGCTAATCTCACTTTAACGACATAGGAAATGGAAACTCCCTTAATAATATAAGTTATGAATATTTATTACCCTATTTTTTACCTGAAAACGGAGTAATTCAATTAATTTTACTATTAATTATTTAGTACAGAATTAATATACTGCAAGATCCTAACTTTCCTTTAAGATGCCGCTGATAAAGATATCCCAGAGAGGGGATGTTCCTTACGCTGGACTGATGGACAGGTAAGGCACAGGGTGTGCTTCCTGGGCAACGGGCAGCCGGACAGGAGGTGGAGAGACTCCAGGGACTGCACCCATCGTGCTCTCGCCATGGAGCAGGGCTGGTCCCCCAGCAATCCCCTCGTGTTCTTTCCAAGACATGAAGCAGGAAGGAGCAGGAACACAGCTGAACCACATTCTCATCTGGAAAAATGACCTTGCAGCTTCTGGGCACAGCCAAGGCTTTTCCATTGCCTGAGGCCCACTTGTGAAGTAGTGAAGCCACCTCGGATCACTCAAGAATATTGTTAAAATACTGTGCAAATGCTAATGACAGAAGGCACCTGGAAACAGAGAAGCAACGCATCTTCCTCTGGCAGGATGTTTCTGGACTCAGAAAATTAACTTTGTCATTGAAATTCCAAAATAAATAATAATTAAGTTCTACTTGATATATAAATGTCAAGTAATTTTTTTTTTGTCATCGTGATTTGCATTTAAACTTGGAAATGTCAGACACTTGGCCCTGCTGCATTAGCAGAACGCTTCCCCCGCCCCGCTGACGGAACACCCGCTGCGGATTACCCAGCACATCATCAAGTAACCAAACACCATTCCAAGGGAGCCTCAAGGTCGATGCTTGCAAGGTGTACTCACTAATTTATGTTGATCAACTGGAGTGCTCAAAAGACTATTGTAATAATGCTCCAGTACATTTATATCAGCGTATTCAATCAACTGGAGTCAGTCAACAAGAAGTTTCATAAAAAAGTGATTTTAGGGACTTTCCAATGGTTTGTCATAGCTCCTTCAAGGCCACCACAATGGCAAGAAGGCTCCCCCTCTATGTCCACGACTAAAGCAATACCCAACTGCGCTGTAAACATGGGAACCTCTGTTCAGGAAAGAGATGAAAACATTCAGAACAGCAAGCTTGGCTCTAAACCAGCTCTAAACCAGCTTGTCCCTCATTGCCACCCTCTGCCTCAGCTCAGTGACCTGTGAGGAGGCATCACAGCCCAGCCTGGCCTGACCATCTGCAGCAGTTCCTTCGACGGTGGCTGAGCTGGGCAGCACCAAAACCCCGTCACCAATATCAATCCTCTGCCGACAGCTGCAGCAGCACCAGCTCCCACGGGCACCGTCCAGCCGTGCCCGGAGCCCCCACGGCATCCATCCAGCAGTGGCTCCTCAGAGCACACTATACATCATCGTATTAGGAAACTCCGTGTGTGTCAGTGGTGCAATTAATTTTTATTAATTTTGTGAGATGAAATTAGTAGCACTCACAGCAGCAAACAAAGAACGGGGAGTGTTCCAGTTCAGTGCCAAATCGATGTCATTAATTCTGTAATACCAGGAGCCCTGATTGTAGCAACTCAGCATTTAACTCTTCCAATTAATTTTTATATTAAAAAAAAAAAAAATAGAAAACTAACTCAACAATTTCAGAAGGACCTTGAACTCCTGTCACAACTTTCCTTCTCCTGGGACATTCTTTCTTCCAAGTGTAAACACACAAGAGGAAGGTAAGGATATGTTAATCAGAAAATTGTTTTCATGCATTGCCTTTAGCAAACCAAACTCTTAAGATCATAAGATGGTGCTACAAAAACATTTATAATCTCGTATCTTTAATGATACGATGCAGCGCCAGACTAGTTAATGTGTTTTCTGACCCCTTAAAAGGCTTCTCTGGCAAAGGCTCAGCCAGAAATTGTTTTGAATTAATTCTGAAACTGAGATTACCAACCCAGAAAAGAACTTCCCTATTATTAACTGAATTACCTGCTGTTCTGCAGCCAAGGAGAGCCTCACAGCTGCCACCGGCAGGAAAGATCCATTCAGGGCCCTTCCACCACCTGGAGTGGCAGCTCCAGGTCTTGGAGAACCACTGAGAAAGCAATTGGCTTTGCCACATCTCCTTCCCCGGTGCTACACATTTTAATACGACAAGCAAATGCACTACTTACAGATGTCACAAAAATATACAGTCTGGGAGGAAAAAAACCCAAGAAGTAAAACAACACAGCTCTTTTTTCCCCATGTTTCATGGAAAGCAGTTCCTCTGTGCGCCCCACCTGCAGCTGCACTGCAGAGGTGCAGAGAAGGCCTCCACGTCCATCCTCTCCTCAGCTGGGTGCTGTGGAACACCTGGAATCAATCTGTGCTGTTTGTTAGGATGGCACCGCTCCCTGTGTCCCACTGTGACCTCTGTCCCTGCTCATGGCAGCAGGAGGTGATGCCAAACGTGGAGCACGCTGCTCCGGGCACCTGCGGCACTGGCCCCTGCAATGGATGGTGCTGGGATGCAGGATGCCAGAATAAGCTTTTCTCTCACCTGGGTCCCAGCAGGCTCCCTCCAATGACCCAGCCCTCTGCAATAGGAAAGGGGTGGATTGGGAAAAAGAAAAACAGCAAAAGCCCAGCAAGACCAGAAAGCAAGAGTCGTTCTCTGCGTTAGTATGGAGCCAGAACATAGCTGAAACAGCAGGAAAACATCCACAGCCAAAACTCCACGTCTGGGTTCCCAGGGGAGCGAGAAGTTAAACATTTATGGCAGCACGAAGAAGACATGACATTTACTGAATAATAAACTGCAAACATGTCTGTTAATGCAGCTTTTTGGGACCTCCTCACCATCAAACACTTAACCCCACCAAGGGAAACACCAGAACACAAACAATCCCCATGCCTGCCTGTGAACAGGCAGCACATGGTGGGGCTGGTGCTTTTTTATTTATTTAAAGTTAGAGGCAAGGGAGCTCTGTCAAGATAAACAGCCCGCGACCTTGCTCAGAGGCTTCAGATCCGCTCATCTGAACGGATACAATTAAATCCTGAGCAATCGGGTTAAAACTTTAACCTGCCAAGACTGTAGCTGTTCCATTTTTAATCAATCTGATTTCATTCAATAAAATGCTCATTAAGGCAATTAATGAGAGTTTGGTGTCACAAGCCATCAAACATGACTGGGAGTTTCCACTTGGTGGTCAAGGCATTGATCAGTGAGTCAAGTCATCAGCGCGAGAGAGTCAATGTGCTGAGCAGGAGAACATTACCTGGTTTTGGGGGAGGTTGTTAGCCACTCCTCATGCTTTTCAAACGTTATTAAATAAGCTGCAATTTCCTGAAAGAGAAATGCAGAAAGAAAACAGAGTTACTTGCATGGCTGTGTTGGGAACTGGAAAGTTTTATAACAGAGACACGGAGCCGCCTACCCCGGGCCAGGCTGCAGCTGAAATCAGGTTTTGACTGACAGAGCGCGCTCGGTAAATGTTCACATCCACGCCACCAAGGCCAGGCTTAAACAGGACAATGAAGAGTTGCAAATGAGGAAAGGCATTAACATTTTCCAGCACAGAGAATTTGCTGGTAACTGTGGTGACCACGGCATCACCGCAAGCCCGGCGTGACGTCAGGAAGCAAAGGGGAGGGTAGCGACAATATGGACACGGGGAGCTAAATGAAATATTTATAAATAGAACAGCATCACTGCAGAGAGAATTACTGAATTATTAATCGTTGCCATAAAAAGCCAGCGGGTGACATCAACGTAAGTCATTGCTCCCACTTGCAGGAATGATACGGGCGATTACTTCCAGATCAGAACTGATTTGTTTGCAGGAAATTATCGGCGCCGGCGAGATAATTCACGACAGCGCCTGTAAACAGGCCTGAGGAACGCGGGACAGACCTTCATCCGTTTCCTGGGTACAAACCCGGGGTGGTCGCAAGGTGGCAACTGTCACCATACCAGCAGTGTCCCGACATCTAGAGATGGCCACAGATTCCTGCGACTGTGCTGAAAATAAGCCCCTCCGATATACTCAGAAAAATGTAGGGGGTTGATGGTTGTCTTCCAGAAATTGCCTCCCGGCCCTCTCAGAGGGACCTGAATAACAAAAGCTGCACAAGTGAGGTCAGTGAAGCTGCCTTCAATGTACAAATGCCTCAAATCAGACCCCCAAACCAGGTGCAGTATCATCTCCACAGCCACCGCAGCAGAAGTGTCCCCAGGCTGTACCTCCCAAGAGCAGAACACACGCCAGCACCAGGGCTTTCCACCAGGAGAAGGATTTTTATTATTTTTTTTTTAGCTAGCTCTATATAAGGGCTGTCGCTTACAGTACCAAAGCTAAAAACCCCCACAATGCTCTCCAACCAGCTGGCCCAAGCATCTGCTAGAGCCACAAAATGCAATTATATTACTCCCAAACGAGACGTAAAAATATCTTGTTTCCAATACTCTTGGTTTTAAGACTCATACTTAATGTCCTCTGGGCATTGCGGCGGTGCCAGATCTCTGTGTTATGTACTTTATTAGAGCTGTGTGAATGTCATATTAATGACTCCTGACCAACATGTTTACACTGCAAATAAATTCTCCTGGAATCCATCGATGCACCCCTTGTTTCCCAAGCCAGTCTCTGCAGGTTTAAGGGATCCCCATACAAGCAGATGATGAAGCAGTGGCACAAAGCTCCAAACACTCCTCTTTTTAATTTCTGGCTAATGGCTAATGGCTGAATAAAATTCAGTATCAAAGTAAGCCAATGCAGACCTCCACCACTGACATTGATGACCTTTCCCAATCCTCATACTTTCATAGCAGCTGCAGCTGAATCAGATCCAAGTGCTGAAATCTGGACGCTGCATGGCCAAAAAGGTCTAACCCCAGATTCCCAACAGGCCAAAACCACCAAAGAACTCTGTAACTAAAATTCTTCAGAAAATATGAAAAAATATCTCTGGGGTATTTTAAAGCCAGTGCAGTAATTCCACCAAAAGTGCTGCAATCAGCAGAGCTCTATTCCCAACCCATCCCACATTATGTGTCCTCAGCTCACTATGCTACGAACCAGTTTCACCTCATGCTGTACAGCAAGATGAGCTCTAGAGAGACTGAGGAACACTCGAGAGCTCCCTGCACATCCTCCCCAGCACCAGGCAAGCAGGCATTTACAGAAACCAACCCCTTCAATGCCGAGACAGTTTGGGGGATTCAGATTAGTCTGGGATTTTGCCTATTCCTACTAAAAATCAACTGCTGTAAGGAGAAATAAGCCATGTTTAACTTTTGTGGCTGAACAAATACATTGCTATGGCACAGAAACCCAAAGCATTTCATGTGAAGGAACTCAGCCTTACCCACGGCTCATTCACTCTGTTCCTTCCTGATGGCCCATGCCAGGCACATGGGAAATCCTAATCCCAAACCGTCACCAACTGGAGGAGCTGCAGCAACGAGAGGCTCCCACGTGAGGCAGAACATGGGTTTCCACGCTGCTGGCCTGGCCCAGCCTGCTCACGTTTGGGCAGAGGAAAGGCCAAGCTGCCAGTCAGTGCCACAGATACACACTGGGGAAGGAGGACGTGCTTCTCTGCTGCCAAACCCACTTAAACCCCATTCCTTGTATGTTCTGCTTTCTGTAACTACAACTTTGTGTAAGCTGTGCAGAGGAAAGTGCTCAGCTCAGCACTGGTGGTTGATCAGAAGTTTCCAGGAGATGCCTCTGCCCAGTGGCTCCCTGTCAGCATGGTGGGGCACGGGCAGGGCTGCTGACGAAGGGCTGGGGCTCAGCAGCTGCATGGGTTGAGCACCCTGCTGTCACACCAACACCCTTTTTCCGTTTGAAAAAACAGGGAAGAAATAGATTTATCACCAGAAGACACAAAGTCATTAAATAATTAAAAACAAAACTATGGCACAATAAAAGCCCTCTGATAAAACCCTGCATTTTAATGCGTGTTAATTCCCCTAATGATTCTTTCTGTGTCTCACAGGGTCAAATCAATGTCCTCACAAAAAAATCCAATTACATCCCATTCATCGTCTCTTTGGAGCAAGGCTATTGTTTGCTTTTGTCTCCTATCAAACCCTTTTCCCATTGCTTCTTGCCCGAGACTACAAACAAAAGGCAGCATGGCACCAGCAAGGTCAGATGAGACAGAGCCGGCTCTGAAACCCTGGCTGGTCCTGACTCCTCTGTGATTGCACAGCAAGTGACAGAAATCAAGGGATGCGTGCATGCAACACAAACGCTCTGTCCTCCCGCAGCACCACTCAGGCCAGGTGGCACTAGGTGGACCCCAAGGCCACCCAAGTTAATCTCCATGGGCAAGGGCACCACACACCATGGGAAGCAGCCCCTGAACCAGGATGTCCCACCCAGACCCACATCCCCTCTATCCCAGCTTTGAAATTAGCGTCAGCATAAAATGAGCAAGCACTGCTGGGAAAGGGTGAACCACTGAAAGCTGTGTGGATCCAGCTCCACTTCTGAGTGTGTCGGCCAATCCCGACAGCGCCTGCAGGACTGAGCCAAACACCCACAGGACACTGCTGAGAAAAACAGGCTTGACTGACCAGCTCAGGGAATCACCCATAAAGCAGTGAGATTACTGAACATTCAAATCACTCGAGTTATGCTTTATCCTAAACTTGGTCAGATAATTCTGCGGTTTAGTTTAGACTTGGTTGCTCGGGCTGAAAGCATTTTATCTAAGTGCGCATTTATTTTTATTTGGCACTTCCCTGTTTGTTTGGCACCAGGGAGCCACCAGCTGGGAAGCCCAGCAAGCTGCGTGAGACAGGACACACGCAGCTCCACCGTCTCCAGACAACTGCCACCAAGGATGTTCCCATTGCTCCCTCAGCCTCATGCCAGTTGTGGCACCGCTCAGCCTGCTGTTCCCAGCTCAGGCACCATGGCAGAGCCACCACACGCTCCCCACCCAATGCTACGTGACTGCAGCTCCTCAGACACTTCAATATTTAATGTCAGCACGTTAACGGCCCAGAGCTGTGGCACATGGGCGACCTGATCTCACCCGCCATGTCCCAGCTGCCACGGTGAGGACGAGTGGCAGCGCCGCAGCCAGTGGTGCAGGGACAGGGACAGCAGGGCAGAAGAAGCTCACTCAGAGCACTCAGTGCTGCCCAGCAGCTGCTGCAAAGCTGCTCGTCTTCGTGCACAGGAGCTGGAGAGGACATGGCCACAAAGCACAGAACAGACCGACGGGCAGGGATCCGACACCGGTGGTGTCAGAGAGGCCCATGACCCATCGTGCACACAGGAAAGCTGCCAGCTCTGCTCTGAGCTGAAGTGTTTGCAGTGAACACACACATTTTTTTGGAAGAAAAAGATTAAGTAATAAAAAACTCCGAAACTGACAATCAATGGGTTCCCTAAAGCCACAGCACACATTTTCTTGGAAGAAAAAGATTAAGTAATAAAAAACTCTGAAACTGACAATCAATGGGTTCCCTAAAGCCACAGATTGAGCGCTAGCTCCTTCCTCCCAGATCAACCCCCTCCAGGTCATCCTGCATCATCACAAGGTTATCAACAATTCCCACCTGACCTCTCAATAGAAAAAGAGAAACTGCAAGGGAGAAGGATTGAAGGATTCCCTGGGTCAAGCATCTCTGGTCACCATCTGGTCTCAAAGCAACATGTAATTCATTTAAAAAAAAACCAGTCTGAATTTCAAGTTATTACTTCGTATGAATTATACACACCCGAATTAATAAGCCTGAATCTATGCATGAGTTAGGAGAAAGCAGAAGAGTTTGTACTCATCCCTAGATTTAGACCACAGAGCTAATAAAGCTGCGATCTCTTAAGCAAGCACGTTTATTCTCTTAGGAATTCACCACATCCTCTCTGCTATAAAGACAAATTCCAGCCCATCACTTCCTTATCATCCTTCTGCTCTGAAATGAAAATCAAAATGCATGTTGACTATGGACCATCTTCTCATCTGGGATTGAGCCATTTTCATTTTCTACCCATCCCTGCTCTCAAAGCCATTAATATCCTGAATATCGCAACTACAAACTGCTCCAAACACCACACAGAGCGGGCTCACACCACCTTGTTCGGCATCACGGAAACAAAAATCCCAATCCCATTGCATTTGTCCAGTTGTTTGGCCTAAACCAGCAACACTATCAGAGGGATACTGCTCATGAGCTGGGTGAAACAAGGAGCAGGAGAAGGGCAAAGCAAGCCCGCAAGTGTCCAGCAGGGACAGGAAGGTGACTGCGGGCTGACAACACCTGTCAGCGACAAAACACTCCTACACCAAAATGTTTCACTGCCATTGCAGGCAGGACTTGGTTTGGTCTTGAGGCGTTACCTGTCCACAACTTCTCAAAGCAGAAACATTGATCTGACTATGCTGAGGCTGAGAAGGGGATAAAGCTCAAATATTTCTGCTGTTTTGCTGACAATCTGCATCAGCAGCACAAGCTGTGACTGGGGGTCAGAGGTTGCCCAGGGCTGCCCAGCCAGAGCACATGTCAGGACAGACTTGCATGGATTTGGTTTTCCAACTCATGCCATGAATTTCCTGCCAAGTGAAGAGGCATTTATTCATACCTGTGAAAATCCCACAGACTAGCTTAAGCCAGACCCCTGGTCTGTTACCCTAATGGATGAAAAACCCACCATTTTGGGGCCCAAAACGTTGCCTTCCCTTGGTTTGCAGAGAGCAGGAGACAGCCCACAACCCACTGGCAGAGTTGCTGTCCCCCTTGCCCAGCCAGCCTGGCTGAGCTCATCTCTAGAGGAAAAGGCCTGAGGGCAGCCCTGGCAGCACTGTCTGATGCCACAGGACACTAAAGCCACCGAGTGGGAAATGCCTGCGGTTTGGGAGATGCTCGCCTTGGTTCCCTGCATGGCAGTAAGCGGCGGGATCGCAGGAGGGGGGATGTTTTCATTAATAATGGTGTCTCACCAACCATCTGCTAAAGGTCCACACTATTAATTTAACAGGAAAAAAAAGGAATAGATTACTCTACAGTTTTCAATTAAAGTACATGATGCCTTCAAACTGCAACCTTAATTAGATATTATAGGGTGACATTTAGGAATCCTGAGCTGTGATGGTTGATCAAGTCACTTGACTGCGACGGTGTTCCGCAGCACTGCTGGGGCCTCGCGCACCCAGCACCGTCAGGAGAGCTGTCTGTCCTCAGATTCCAGGGCTGGAGCAGCTCAGACACACTCCTGGGGTTAAAGAAGCGCAAGGGTGAAACCCATGGCAGCCTGGGCTCAACAAAAAAACAGCTGCAAACTTACAGAGAGGGGCAGAAAAAGGGGGAAAAGTAAACAAAGGGAAAAAAAGAAAAGTAGCAAATGGCCAACTCAAACACTTTATTTTCAGGGTTAAACCTGGTATGAAAAAACTAGATTTGGACATGAAATAATTTGCTCTAGAACACATGAAAAGGAGAAGGAAAAAAACCCCAATCAAGAGCACAAGTAGTGACTAACAGGCACCGGAGCTGAATGAGATCTGCTCAGCTCCTTCACCTGCCAAACACACAGACAAGAGCAAACTGAGACACGCAGTGGGTCTTTAGAACAGCAAGAGCACACTTGGGCACAACCCCCCTAGCCATGGCTGCCCTGAACCACTCAGTCACAAGTAAGAGCAAAGTCAGCCCTCGCATCAGTCTGCGCCTAATAGGATTAGGATGGATTTTATCTTCCATTTAGGCCCCACACTGAGGGACAGTTAGTAAAACAGAGCAGTAACAAATAATGCCCAATCTTGAGTTACTGGAAAACACCCATAGGTCATTATGTGATTTTTTTTTTTTTCTTTGAAATGACCTTGGACTAAACCCTGTGATTTAAAGAACCATGAACACTGGCATCCTGCTGGCACTGCTGGTTCAGTTCACTTGTCCTCTGCAGCCTGAAAAAGGCAAATATGCAGTGGGGAAAAAAAAAAATTCACTAAGATCCCTGTGTTTACAATGCATTAATTACAGCATAATAGCAAAAACCTCAATTATTTTACACAATTCAAACACTCATGTGGCTTGAAGATGCCGAAGCACATTCCCCTGCTCCAGAGTGGGCATGCGCCACCAGAGATGCTGCCCTGCTCTCAACTCCCACAGAAACCAAGAGGAACATGGAATTTTCTGCAGCTCTCCTCCAAGTGGCAAAGTCCAACTGCAAGATGGGGAATGGAGCAGATTCCCTGTGAAGCTGCCCATGCCGTGACCTCCCCACAGCCCGGCCGATCCCTCCCGCTGGAGGGGGACACACCAGCCCCGATCTCGGCAGCGGGGCCGCTGGGCCCAACGAGGTGAGAACACCACCAGTGCCTGCTCCATTCCCTTTCTCTTGCACGGAGACAGCAGCAAGCCCTTCCAAAGCCCTTCCAACACAACGATCATTAAAAGGGAAATATCCCTAGAAATTGCCCCTTCATGCATATTCCTCACTCCCATATGCCCTGACATTATTATGTGCCACAGTCCTGCAGAACTGTCTTTTCAGCATGTTTTTGCATTATGCCTAATTCTGTCAGAGTTTTTCACTCCTGCGTAACAACAGCTCAATGCAGAGTCAGATATAAATCTGGCTTAAGAGACTCTCACCAGGAATTCATTTAAAACTGTAAATGTTAAAATATTCTATTGCTGATTTATGGCATTTTCTTATTTCAAACAGAATTAAAATCCTTCTTAAAAGATACATATTCAATCATGATAAAAGCTACATTCAAATGATGCTGCTGGTCAGACTGAGAGCCACAAAGCACAGAAATCTGGGAATAGCAGGGGAATCCAGGAACAGCAGGGCCTAGGACATTTTTACTGGTTCGACCAATGCTCTGCTATCATGCCACCACCTCAGTCTCACATCTTAATTAGTGCAAAAGGGAGTCCGTCCTGGATGCTGCTGCTTCCATGCTCCATCAATTGCACTTCGGCCCAAGCACAAGAATCTCTTTTCCTGAAGATCCAGTTGAACAGAGGAGCTGCTGCACCTGAAGTCATTACTGAACGGGTTTATTCGTTTTCCATTGTTTACACTGAAGGCTCTCCCAGCTCTGTCAATACCACACAAGTGTCCTGTATCATTGTGCAAACAACATTTAGCATTAAAAAAATTTACCAATGCTACTCATTATCATCATTCCTATAAGAATTGTTCATGTTTTGCATTCGTGAACAGAGAACATGGCAGAGCCTTGAGCCGCACAGCACAGCCCTGTACCCAAGCATGGCCAGGCTGATGAAAACTCAGTGTTTGGAATGAACCTGTGCAGCACCAGTACAATTCACGAAGAGGTTTTAAGCATTCAAGATGCCAAAAGAACCACAGCCTATGAGAGGCTCATGGCTTCTGGCTGTCTTTCCTGGAGGCACATTGCCTGACCTGTACAGGAGTCCCTAACCTCATGCTGCTCCACTGAAATAAAAAATCTAAATGGAAGGACCAATATCAAATACAAGAGTAAACAAGCAGAAGCAGCCAGAAAAAGCATTATTCAGCTATTTATATAATTAATTGTTCATTATTCAGAAGCCATAGAGCTTCTGAAAGCCAGGACGCTCTGCACTGTTCTGCGGGAGATGACTCTGACACCTCAGAGAGTGGTTCTGTCCCAGGCCCAGCTCAGGCCCAAGCCAGTCGTTCTGATGTTCCCAGCTCCTGGCTGCTGCTGCTGGATTGGTTGGTTTTGGTGAGGGTTTTTTTGGGGGGGTTTTTCCTCCCCAAATCTTCCCTGGTAAATTCAGAGTCACAGAATATTCTGAGTTGGAAGAGACCCACAAGGATCATCAAATCAAATTCATAACTGTATGACCCATTGGGGATTGAGCCTGTGAGCCTGGCATTATTCACAGCATGCTTTGACCAAATGAGCTGATCTCAGGGTCACTTTGATGGATTCTTCACAAAATCGGGAACAAGCCCAGTTTCTGGAGGCAGCTCCCAAGTGCTGATCAGCTCCAGTGAACTCATGACGCTCACAGCTGTCATCAAACCATCCTCTCTTCCATGGGGGCATGAAAGGGGAAATATTTCTGCCCCACATCAGGATCCAGCCATGACAATTAACCAGGGCCTGTGGCCTGGGGGGCACAGCAGATCTGCCCTCAGAGTGGTTGGCAGTTGCCAGCTGGCTCCCATCTGTGGAAACTGCCCCTCTGACCTGGAATTATCATATGGGTTGGCACTGAAAGGAAACAACCATAAAAACAGAGCAGCATGAGGGAACTGTAAATTCTTTGTGAGTTATTTTCAGACTTCTGAAAGTTTAGTTAATCCTCGCTTTTGAGAAAATACATTTTAAAAAAAAGGACAAGGGAAAAAAAATGACCAGAAAAAAGGATGTTGCTTGTGTGAAAAAGCCATTTCCCATTCTGAGCAGTGCCAGACCAGCAAACTGCCCAAACTGTCCGGGATTCCCTGCATTTCTCCTTGGAAAGGGGTTGACCAGAAGGCTGGTGAAAGGCAGAGCCAATGCCATGTCACTCCTGTGACCTCTGGACTGCCAGCAACATGGAACATTGCTACAGGCTGTGCTGGGGCTGCTGTGTCCTTTCTCACAGAAAAGAGCCGACAGAGAGCATGGATGCTGCTTTCCAAAGGTTAAGCATCACAGGCAATTTCATGCTCTTTATATTTCTAAGTGGTTGATTTTTGGTTGTTTTTTTTAAATAATCATAAATCCCAACATCTGCTCCCAGGGCGGGAGCCCTTTGGCTCTGTGCTCAGCCAGGGAAGGGAACGTGGCTGCTAGTGGCTGCTGCAGATGTTATTTTTAGTGAGACAGCTATTTACCAGCTCCATTCCCAGAGGGAATTCAGGGAGTAAAAGGGATGCTGATGCATTTCTTACTAAATATAGGAAAGGGGGCGAGCCACCACACGTAGCGTGGCTGCAGCTTTCCGCTCCCGCCAGGACCTGGCCTCAGCGAGGGGGATGTGGCCCCAGTGGTACCTGACACCACAGTGGGGCCGCCCCAGCATAGGCTCCCCATTCACCACATTCTAACCTTCAAGCTGGTGTTTGGAAAAAGCTTTTTAAAAACAGCTCTATAACTAATTGGCTTCACTTTGAAGCCCTGATCCTGTAATGAATGGCTCCCGAAATCAAACAAAGCATTTTCAACACCAACAAAATTGCCTGTTATGAAAGCAGAACATTTTTGGGGTAATATTGACTTTAACGCTCTGTCAAGGCACATTGACAGCAGGATGAAAACAGCCCTCCCTCTGCTCAGGCAGCCCAAATCCAGCTGCTGAAAGGGGACCCTGAACACTTGTGCCAGGCTGTGCTTCACATCCCCAGGAGTGGGATAATTTCATATTAGTTTAAAAATATATACCTCTAAAATAATTAAAATCTTGCAGATCAAAGAAAGGGATGTGTTTCAGAATTACTCTGCTCTTCTCTGGTTTTAAGCCTTTAAAGTTCTGGAGAGGCAATTTTGACATCCAGGAGCTTTGCAGCCCCAGACAGATGGGGATTCCTGGTCGAACTCCTTTTATATTTCCTTTATTGCTTCATATTTACCAATGACCTGGAAGCGAGCAGTGTGAAGGTGCCACTTGAACATGACAGAAGGCATTTCCGAGTGAGGCTCAGACAGGCTGGAAAACCAGCCCAGAGCCCTGAACAAACTGCAAACTGGGCAAATGATTGACACAACACAGAATGCGTGGGATGCAAAAACCACAAAGTAATGGGGACTGGAAGAGCAAGATGCATTATTCATCCAACCTGTGAGGGTCAGTATTAATGGCATCACCACTGGGTAAGTGAGGGCATCAGGGCATCAGGGCACAGCACGATGGGACACCTTGGATGTACCTGCATCACTGTGAGCCACACCAGTCGCCCCAGATCCCCTCTGTGCTCCCCAGGGCTGCTACTCTGGGCAACCACCCAAACCCCACCCACAGGATACAGAAAGACCTATACATCTGTAAATCTATAAATCTATATACAGATACTCAAACACGCACTCCTTGGGACACTTCATCTCCCTCTACAGTTTCCTGAAGGGCGACCACTTACAGAACAGAAGAAAAAGAGTTTAATGAATTAAAGTGCACTAAAGTTAGGGAACACTAATGAAGTCACACCTTAATTGGGTATAATTGAGAATCCAGCACTGCCACTGTTTGGATTATGAACTGCAGTTTCAGGTCACATGGAAATTAGCAGCTACCTCCTCCCACGGCAACCTGCTGAGAATGAAGTGCTGGTCACCCAACACCTGTTTCATTTCAGCTCTCTCTGTTTCTAAGGGAGAAAGCACCAAGGTTCCCCCCTTATTTCACATTCCTGAGGCTTTCACTGCCTTACTTGGCCCTGATTTACCCAGCAACCATCCGATCAGTGCCAGCTCAGGGATGCCTCTCTCGAGGACACCACAGGCAGGCTCAGCCTCCCCGAGAGCAGCCCAGCCACAACTCTGGAGGGGCCAGCAGTGCTGAACGTGCTGGGCGTACAGGGATGGCATCCAGACACCAGCATGCCACAAGGGACAGCCTGGCAGGCCCATCCCAGGGATGGGCTTTGTGCCAGTCCCAGCTATACTCTGGGAGTATTTCGGAACAGGGCAGCTCCCAGGCCCTGCGCATCGTGCTGCCAAGAGGAGTCTCTGGCATGTGCAGACAGCTTCTTGTCTGCACTTAAAATACTATTTGATTAAAAAAAAAAAAGAAAAAAGAAAAAGGAAACAAATCGTGTTTTGTGGGACTGGGCGCATCAAGAGCAGAAATGGCAGCAGAAGCGACGCTCGCCCGACCCATGCTGCCAAGCTGAAAACACTTCGGCTGTGCCTGCACATGCCCTTGCCTTCAGCTGGTGTGGCTCCTGTTTGCTTGGCTCCAAATGGGGAGGAAAAATGCCATTGCCTCAGTGCCTACCCTGGAGCACAGGTGAAGAGGAAAGGCTGCGCTGTTCCAGATACACAAAGAGTACACAGAAGTAGAAAAACGTCATCCCGTCGCTTAATGTATGCAAATTATGTTAAATATTTCATTCATTAAATGGCTCCGGTTATTACTGAATTGTACCTTAAGCTGTTCAGAAAGTTCATTCTTCTTGCACTTGCTCAGTAACGTGAAATAACTGACTGAAATGAATATTTTACAGTTTGTGCAGACAGAACATTTATTAACAATTCCTTCCCTCTCAGAGTCCCACTCCTAAGCAGGTTTCAGGCACTGTGTGACTTAAATAATCCAGAGGGAATGAATTTTGGTTTATTTTTAAAAGTTTGGTTTATTCCCAGTTTGGAAGAGTCCAACAACCTAGGAAGACCTAAACACAATCCTCCTGGGAGAGAGGAACAGCCACAGAGCTCTTTCCCAAAAGGCAGGGGGAGGAGCTGGGGGAGAGGAAAGCAGCCACAGAATTTGGGGATTTTCCTTACTCTGAGCCCAGTCAGAGAGCTCCACTGTTTGCAGGGAAAACAGCTCCTGCAATAGCCCATAACGTGCCACGGGTCCTCCGGGATTTCGTACGAGTAATGTGAAGTGACAGGGCTCTGGCTCCCGCCATCCCCAGTCCCCACCATCCCCGGGCCAGCCAGACAAGGGGGAAAGGGCCACTGCAGGCGGCTCCAGCTGCTTCCAGCCTCACCAACAGCCCAGGCAGCAGCGTCCTCACCCATGGCAGCAAGGTCATCACCAGTTCCAGTTAGGGGAGCAGGTCCCAATTAACCCCCCAGCACATTCCAGCAGTTCCCAGCCCCATGGCCCAGCACACAGACCCCCCCTCCTTGGGGCGAGGGCAGTACACAACATACCCCAACACATGCCCAGAAGACTGGCATCACACAGGCAGCTGAGCAGCAACAGAGGCATCCTCCACCACCCTCCATGGCACCGCCTCCCACCACGTCTCCAGATGACTTTCCCTTTCGCACGCCATGGGCAGCTCCCAGGGAAAACCCACTGGGCTTCAATCCAGCTCCTAACACGGTGTGGCAGCCACGTCTATACAAACTTCCAGGCTTAGAGGAGACAGATGGATAAAAATAATTATCACTGGAATGGTGGCTCCAGTATCTAAGTCAGTCCCTGGCCAGTGACCCGGGAAAGGCAGCTCCCTCTGGCAGAAGCGTGTCCCTGGGACGGAGGTTTACAGCCTCAGCTGAGCAGACACCCTGCAATGTCTCATCAATCTCGGCTGGGAAAAACCGTTCCATTTCCAACGGGAATATGCAAACCAGGCTCCGCACTGTAAATCTTCCTTTGCGGCGCTAAGGAGATAAGTAGGACCTATTAACCTCCCATGTTATTTCCAACTTCATTATTGGAGCTGACACAGGGAGAGCACACGGTGACGGCTCTTTTTGGCAGAGTGCATGTAAATCGCTTTCTCAAAGGAAATTACTTCTCTGGGCTGAATGTTATTAATCTAAATTCTCCCTTAGTCAAATTGTTGCCCGTAATAAATATGGAACAGGTTGCTACGCTCATCTCCGAGGGCATCCTAATCCAGCTGTAGGTTTTCCCCTCAATTTGAAGGAGCTGCCAAGAAGCTCCTCTGTGAGAGCAGCCTTCACCCCAGGATGGGACCATCCACCCCAACGTTGCCCAGTGTGCGAGCACCCTGTGATTTCATAATGAAGATGTATTTCGACACTGCCAACATCGCATGCTCCAGCAGTGAAGTGTGAGCAGGAGCAAGCCAGGGCCTGCTGAGGCTGGGGAAGGGACACAAGGCATGTCCTTTTCCTTCAACATGATGTGGTGGCCTTCCATGGCCAACATCTTTCATGGCTGATGCTTCGTTTATGTCAATTGTGGTACTGTTAAAGCAGCTCAACTTACAGTGCCTAGGAGTTTATGCTCTTTTCCAGTGGACGTATACTTGATATCCTCCTTGTGCAACTAATAAACCCCGGAGTTTAAGCACAAACGGATCAAAAACCCCATAAAAACCAGATCCAAATCCAAACTGAACTTTGCCAGAGATGCAGGTAGGAATTTTATTTGCATGGTATTCGTTCCTTTTACTGAAAACCAGCTCCTTACTAGTAAAGATTTTCACAGAAATCCTCACAGAACACCTCTCCACAAAAAGCTAGGATCCCTTCTGCTCAAAGGCACACCCCAGGTACGAAGCAGATTCAGAACACTATAAATTCAGTGGCACACACAGCCCTTCTCCTCATTTGTTACCAGCCAAGTGTGAAAATGTTAATGAAGGCAGCTGTAATAATCTACGGGAATTTCCCAATTAAGATTTCGTTCACGTCCACCAGCTCCCGCTCCAGCGCAGCCCTTGAGCATCCCCCCTTCCACCCAACAGCAGCCATAATTGCCGGGCTCCATCCAGGCACCCTCACCCAGCCACCCCGATGAGGGAAATCACTGCCACTCTATTAACTCCAACTTCTATTGCATATATTCCTAGAAGAAAATGAACGCAGTGAGACTTTAAGCGTGTACCTACCCCCCTACATGAGTATGTTTGAAATATCAACACGCTGACAGCACTGAGTCAGGCAATACCATGGCAGCCGCTTTTACTGAGAAAGAAAAAAAAAATTTTAAATTAAGTTTTGGGGGTGGCTTATGGCAGCCCTGGCTCGTGGGAAGCTGATGCCTTCCTGGTTCAGCAAGGCGAACCCTGGGAGCCTGTCTGGGTGTCGGGAGGACATCTCTCTCCTGGCAGAGCC
>NW_008238340.1:1489520-1492816 GCF_000691975.1 Corvus brachyrhynchos
ATGAAGGCATTCTCGCAAATAAATTACTTTTCTACCACAGTCGTGTGATTTTTAATTTTCCTCTAATTTCAGGACTGCAGCACTGATATAAAACCCCTCTAAGTGTTTTAGGGAGATGGTAATGGTCCTATACTAAAATAATTCAACCAACACTATAATTTTAGTACCACTATCAAAATGAAATAATGGCTGTTTACTGTGTTACACCTTTCAAATGACCTTCATTTGAATACAAATTGTGGCTCCAAACTCTAAAAGCCGCTCCATTTCAGGAGGCAGCAAATTGAGGATGTTTACCTGGGATTTACTCTGCCAGCAGACTCCTCAGCATAACCACAAAGGCCAAATGTTTTTGAGGGGTTCTTTTCCTCTGAAGTTGCCTAAGACTAGCCTAGAGGACCCACCTGGATCTGATGAGAAGCCCGAGACACAGCCCTTCACTCTGCTCCAAGCACAACAGGAATCACACATTCTGTTTTATGTGGAAATACTTATTGGTGATGAAACTGCTCACTCACAGCTCACTCCCTCCCAACCACCTCACCCCAGACAAAGAACAAAGATTACTCTGCCAATAATCAAGTACCCAGATGAGAGGAAGAGGTGGATGGGTCCCATCTCAATCTGGGCCTTGAAAACACTTTATTTGATTTAATTCTTTTAAGGTTAGGCTCTCTCTGCCCATCACGGGTTCTCACACTGGTTTTGGGGACCCTGTGCAGCCACCTCTGCCCAGAGAAGCTGTGGGTGCCCTGGCTGTGGGGAGCCCCTTGGCATGGACCTGGGTAGCCGTGTACAAGTGCTGTTCCCAACTCCCGGGGCTGTGTCGCATTCGCAGCTCAGCCCACGCAGCCAGAGCGGGGGCAGTCACAGGCGAGGATCTGCAGAAAAAATTTCACTACAGACATTTGCTGATATTCACTCATCCACCTGGGAACCCCAGTCTATCACCAGCTATTCCACTCTAATAATGAATTTCTGCCCTTTCATCAACATTAGTCAGAACAAGCTCTGAGAAAATTCCCATTTGGTGCCAGGAATATAACAGAAAACATTGACATGAATGGCAGCAAGCAAAGCCAAGCAGTGTGCCCAGGGCAAGGCAGCACAAGCTGCTGCCACCCAAATCTGAGCCCTTCCAAGATCATTCATAAGCGGGATAAAAATGTATGATAAAAAGTTTCTCTGTAAGGCGCCAGAAGTTGTGCTACAAACTCCCTTCCTGTGGGCACCGAAGGGCCATGATCCCACAAGGATACTCCATGTTCAGGCGCACTCCCTTCTCTTCCCCAGTTCCCAAACAAACCAATGGTGATCCAGGCACCAGGCTGAGTGCAGCTTTTGCTGCTGCTCACAACAAAAGTGCTAGAGTGGGAAAATCCCACATGCCGAAAATACAGAGCGTCTGTAAACACTCCCGTTCCGAGACACCTACGTGTAATTACTCACGACGAGTGAGGAGGAGGAAGAAAAACCCCCTTTTTGTTTTACTCTTCTCTGTGCATAGAAGCTATTTGCAAGAGAAGCCCTGGCCAGCCAGCATCTCTGGAGGGGAAGAGCAGCATGTGGCCTCAACAGCTGGACTAAGGGCAATAGTGTTTTGACAGCAGTGCCATTTTGGGGCAGGAAAAAGGGAAATCCCTTCTGTAAAGGATGACCTCTGCCCTTCCCCAGAGCTGCCTTTCCTTGGCAGATGCAGCCCTCCCGAGGACAGAGCCAAGTCAGCAGTAGATGTCCCAGCTGGAGATCCTGACCCAACACCCGCCTCCACTGTGGTGACATGCAGAGAAACAAAAGGGGTTTAAGCAATAGGTGTTGTATAAAACATCTGAAAACAAGACAAATTAGTCATTAAAAATTAATTTTGGAAAATTACAGTCTTGCTAATAGACACTGTCGTGACTCTGCATGTTCCTTTTCAGGCAGGAGGGAGGAAGGGGACTCAAAACACATTTTACTGTATTTCAAAAACTGAAGAGGTAGATACCCATGCCTTTGGAAGCCTGTGTTCCCCTGTGCCATCCCAGTGCTGGCAGCATGGCCCCATATGGTGAGGTGCCAAACAATGTGACCAGGGCAGGTGAGCACCTGCAACCCTGCACTGAAACCCCCACCACGAACCTGCCCGTGGGATGCTCCAACGTTATTTTCATGCGCTCCACAGCGAGGACTATTCCAAAATATTCAAGGTCAAGAGACCAGCATGGTTCGAGGCAATCTGCACCTCTTAAAACAGTGACAAATATGTTATTTAATTTTAATGAGCTTTTTTGCATCTCCAATCTAATTACAGCATTATCAAGCACTGCTCCGAACTGCAGGTGGCTGCTCATTACTTGGGGTAAGGCTGTCACAAGCATTTTTCATGAATACTAAAAACTGCCTCGTTTCACCACCCGCTCCGAAATATCCCCAGCTGATAGCTCCACTTCTGAGTGTGGGGTTTGGTGTGGTTAAGAGAGAGCAGCACCCACAAGCACACCTCTATGCACCTGCCCAGCTCCTCCGGCCAAAACCCCTGGGGGAAACGCCATCCACCAAAACAAAGGGGTTTTGGTGTGCAAGATACTCGTGCCAGCAGTGTCCCCCAAAAGCAAACATCTCCCTGTTCTGCACAGCAGTGAGGACACCCTGTGACAGGGCACTGAGGAAAACCCCTCACTTCCAGATGGCTTCTATTTTTTGCTTTCAACTAAGTGGGTTTTTTTTAATCATTATTAAAAACAAGGAAAACTCCAATGTCAAAAGCATTTTGGCAAGATCAAAATTCTTCAGTTTTCCTCTTACTTTGCAAAAAATTAGATTCTTCTGATCCTTTATAGTTAATTCCTTCGACCAACTCTCCTCATGGACTGCTGTTTCCTCCATGCAGCACAAAGCTGCTGGAGCTCATGTCCAAAAGGCTCAGTAACCAGCAAGAATCAGATATTTTAATCCTCCCCAAATCCCCTTTTCGCTGCATGGTTTGGTGAGCACAGGCAACAAACAAGTGGTAACAAAACCCCAGCAGCAGCTTTTTCTCTTACAAAGCAGGGAGGTAAGCAGGACACCTCCCTCAACAACCCCAAATCCTCATCCCTCAGGAGGCAGGAGTTGCCTAGCTCACCCTCGGATTGCCTTCCCCCCATCTCCCCCCAAAAGACTGGGCCAGATGGTGGCAGCCCACAGGTCTGCCTGACCAGGAGCACTCACTGGCAGCCAGGGGGACATGGGGGTGATGGCAGGGGACCGAGGGGACACCAGGCTCTGCACCACAGGGCTGCCCCAGGAAAGGGAGAGCAGCACAGGCAGGCTCC
>NW_008238340.1:1492991-1507789 GCF_000691975.1 Corvus brachyrhynchos
GGGCAGGCTCCTGGCTTGTCCCAGTCCCCCCGGCAGCCTCATCAGTGCTCACTGACAGCAGCTGGGAGAGGCCGCGGCACCTGGGGCTGAGGCAGCTGGGCAGCAGCACCTGGGCCACCTCCCACACGCCAAGCACGCACGTGTGTATCTGAGTATGCATGTGTATGTGTGTATGCATGTGTTTATCTGTGCATGCACGTGTGTATCTATGTTCTGGCATGTATCTCTACGCCTGCATGTCCATGTAACTGCACACACCACACACACACACAGCAGAGCTGCCCAGAGCACCGCACTGGGCAGCAGCACCTGGGCCACCTCCCACACGCCAAGCACGCACGTGTGTATCTGAGTATGCATGTGTATGTGTGTATGCATGTGTTTATCTGTGCATGCACGTGTGTATCTATGTTCTGGCATGTATCTCTACGCCTGCATGTCCATGTAACTGCACACACCACACACACACACAGCAGAGCTGCCCAGAGCACCGCAGCTCCGTGTAACACCGGCACACGTGAACGCCGGCGCGGAGCCGCGCTTCGTTCCCGGCGCCGCTGCGGCAGTCCCGGCGTGTTCCCCTGACCTTGCTGCAAACCGCAGCGGCCTTTGGGACGCGGGATGGCAGCCGCACGGCTGTGGGAGCGGACGTGCCCGCACGCCGGGACGGGGGATGCCAGCGGGGACCCCCTATCGCAGGGACCGGCGAGGCAGAGACACGGGCCGGCGCTCCGGGGAATTCCTGCACTGTGCTCGGATAACGCGTTCCCTGGCGGAGCGGAGCTGCGGGAGGGCCGGGGATGGGGCAACGCGTTTGAGCGAGCGTGTGGCGAGACCCGCGTTCGCTCAGCCGGGCCCCGGAGGAGCTCCCGGCTCCCCCGGCCGCTTCCTCCGGGCCCCTCTCCAGATAAGCACACTGACTTAAGTTAAAGTGTGTGCCAGCTGCAGCCCCGCGACCGGAGCAGGCAGAGACGTGGCGCTGAATGATAATTAAATACATTCGCATCATCTGTCATTTTTTACTGCAGGTGCCGGTAATAAATCCGAGCTTGACTCTTCTGTCAGCTGGCAGCGAACATGTTTTAACGCCAAATCCCGGGGGATGAATTCAGAACGGCTTGGCCTTGCACGGGGAGGAGCCACCTATAACACGCCAAGTGGCTAACGCATACTTGATTGCTTTCATAGTACTTTTATTATTTTGGTGACACGTGTCTGATGTAGCATTTCAACCCACTCCCACAGGGAAGGCAAACATTTCCACCACCGTCTTCCTGTCACACCGCAACCCTCCACACACAGCCCTGGCTCTGCTCTCCTCAGCCCCCAGCACTGTCCCAGGATCTTGGTGTGCCCGTGACTTGTTAGGGTTATTAAGATTTTGGTCAAAGAGGAAAAAAAGTCAAAGGAAAAAGGCAAACAGAAAAACAATTGCGAATTAATTTAATTAGAACAACAACTCAGAAAATTAAACATTTAAGTTACTATGTTGTAAACCTAACTCATCCCTCTGGTGCACAGTGAAGGAGCAGCTCTGTTTCCCCATGGATGTATGCAAACTGCTCCCCAGTCATCTTGTGGAGAACAGTGAATCCTTCACTGCAGATACTGCTGGGACACACCATATGACACCATTTTCCATAGGCATTCACATACCTGTGATGCAGCACCAGCCCCTTAAGTGTATTGATGCTGCAGTAATGAACTGTTTTAGTTTGAAGTAGATTTATTATTTTACCAACAGTTTTCTTCTCCTTGCCTTCTGCACGTGGCCCGGTTGATGCACAGATCAAGTACAAATCCAGGTGCCGCAGGATGCTCCTGCCTCCAAGCTGGCCCCTGTCCCAGGAAGGATAGCCAGGCCTGGCTGCAGGAACCAGTCCCTGCAAGCCCAGGTGGGAAAAGCATGGAGTGCGAAGGGAGAAGCCAAAACCCCAAAAAGAACAATCCTCCCAATTCTCACTACGGAGCACCGGTGCCTCGGTGTGCCATGGCTGGGGCTTGCCAGCTGTACCCGCTATTTATAACCCTGGCACTTACACAATTACAGCTTGACAACTTACAATGCAGGCCTGGAAATCAGAGCACTTTATTTACCCAGCCAAAGCTTTATCACTGCAGTTGGCTTTCCAATGAGGGAAGTGGTGTTTATGAAGCCCTTCCATGTAGGTGCCTGTCTGCCTTCAGCAGTCCTGAACAGCGTCTCCGTTCTGGCAGCACAGGCTGGTGGGAAACACGCAGGTAAATCCTTTGGCAGCACTCTCCATCTTCCAGGACTTGCTGCACTTTTAACCTAGTAAAGTCCCAATTCTAATTTGAGGCATAAAATGCATCTGAAGGGGCAAATGGCTGTGGGTCCTGCCCCAAAGTGGGCACAGGTGCCTGGGCTTGCCCCCAGGCGGTTTCTATCCACATTCACCGTGTGTTCCACTCCTTGCTCAGTTTTGACTTTATCATGGTACTTTTCCAGCCGTCTGTGTGTCCTGGAGCCACACGTCTTTTTTAACAAATTACATTAAACTAAATCATAAATAAGCTGAGTGGCTACAGAAGAGCAGAACCCCCCCCTTTTGTGTGCAGAACAAAACCCGGTGCTGCCTGCTTTGCGGTTTCCTTGGCAAGTGCACGGCTCTGCTCAGCTCTCCCTTGCTGGAGCAGCAACAGCCCTGTAACACCATCAGAACACAGGGACAATTCTGAACTCTGGGGCAGGAATCACTAACACTGAACTTATAGCATGGTTACAAACCCCTTCCCAGCCACAGACTGTCCCAAGACGTGGTCCTTGCCACTCTCCCCAACATATTCCTAAACCCATAATCCCCAAATACGGGATCCACCAGAGCCAAAAATATGTGATGTGGGTTTGCAATTCCCCCCACCAGCACTGCTGCCCACAGCATCACCCCGTGCTTTAAACAAAAGCACGTTTTCCTTTCATTAAAAATGTTCCCACGGATTAAAGATTTGGAGGCCACAGCAAAGCAAGTTAAACATTTACTTTCTATTAAAACATCTAAATGAGAAGATTAAAACCTGTTTTACATTTAACAGGCAAAGTCAAATCAGCACAGCAGCAGCTTAACACGTACTTAGAGCCAAGGCCTTCTGATGTGCAGAGGTAATCAATTTACAGAGGGAAGGATTTCCTAAAACTACTCAGAAAGGGGTAAAAAACATAGCACACATACATTTGAACAAACCTTTCCCTTCTCTGTCCCCATGCCCGCCTCCCGGAGCTGTTTTGCTGCAGCTCCAATCAGCTCGCTCCCACTGACAGCTCTTGCCCCAGATTCCCCCATAAAATATTTTCACAGCTGATTAGTCTATTTAGCACGTTGCACGCTTAAGCTCTTTTGTTTATTTTTCATTTGAGATGGCAGGAAGAGACGATCCGATGGAATGCAGAAGGGGGTTATTGACTGTGTTTAATGGCAACTGTTTGCAGGAGTAGCAGTTAGAGGTCACAGAGGTGATGCAGACACAGCTGACTGCTGCAGGAATTTCTGCTCTAATTTTCTAACATCCAAACAGACTCTGCCTGGTAACAGAAACCACTGAACTACAGCTGGTTTCTGCCAAGGCAGAATTCCCGGGGGAAGCTGAAAGTCTCCCTTTACAGGGCCAAAATCCAAGTCTATTTGTATTTGCCTGCAGCTGATCTAACACCATTTGGACATGAGACCAGCTCCATCCTGCCATGTGGGTGCTGAGGCAGAGCCCCCGCTACTGTCAGGCACCTCTTCCACAGTGTGTATTAGCCAAACTTCAGGATCACCCATCCCACCAAAAGGGTTTTTTGGTGATGCAATTTCAGATGAGTGTCAAACCCACAGAGTAACACAAAGCACCATCACTGCTGGACACTGTCCTCCATCCAAACACCTGGGATCCAAACCCAGGTACTGAACCGGCACATGGCGTGATGCCCCCGTGGCCAGCAGGGAACCCCACAGGGACTCGCACATGGATCTCAGTCCCAGGTTTCCAAGTGAGGTGCTGTGATGCAATGAGCAGCTGATTTTACACCCCCTCTCTAACACAGCTCCTTCAGTTGATCCTGCTGCCATTAAAGGGAAGGAATCAGAGCTCCCACACTCCCATACAACAGAACTAGACTGAATCCCCCTGCACATCCTAGAGGTCATCCCAAAGAGAAGTCAGTTCAGTTAACTCTACTTCAGTTATATAATCTTCAGTTTCAAAAGTTTATTTAAAAAGTGAAAAGCAGCAGAAGGAAGTGAGGGGCAGAGCGGATGTGTGCAGCCCCTGGGGTAGAGGGCTGTTCACTCTTAAATGATCACACTATTTCAGGGTGAAGCAGCACACAGCTAAAGGGACAATCACGTGAAAGTGCCGCTTAACTGGCCTTGTCAGACAAGTTTTCTGGCATGAGCATGTATTATGCAAAATGAATAATCCCTTTAATGAAAATATTTGGAAGAGGGTTACACAACCAGGAACCAAAGGGAGGTTTTGTCATTATTTCTCATCTGATCACGCTGAATAAAATGGTCCAACCTACAAAGTATTTTAGGACAGAACTTGGAGGCTGTCTCTACTTGCAAGCAAATGCATTCTGCCACTTGTGCAGACTAAACATACTACATGCAGACAGGAAAGTAGCTGGGTGGCCCCAAGGCTCGCTGCAGAGAAGCCACACGACCCGTTGGCCACGGACGATGCTCACAGGGGAAGGGTCCCAACACCAGCCACGAGCAGGAGGCAGGGGAACAGCCCGGGGATGCTTTGAAGCTACCAAGCCCTTGACCCAGTAGCACCCGAATGTCAGTGTTCCACTGCCGTCGCTCCCACTCCGACACCCGGACACGGGAGCCCACCAGCACGGCAGCGGGGTGCTGCGAGCCCCAACACCGACCACCCTCCACGCCCCTCCTCGGGGACGGCTGAGGCGCTGCCCTTGCCAGAGCCACGATCGCCGTCTCCTCCAAGCCCTGATCTTCCCTGCAAACCTGCACATTCAGTGCCTTCGCAGCACCCTCCTGTGGGGATTCCGCGTCCGTACAGACACGGGGGCAGCTGGAAACGGGGCGCGATGGAAACCCTCCTCTTCCTCCTCCTCCGGCGCGGCCGCGGGGACAGGCAGCTCCAGCCTCCTCGGCCGGCGGCTCCGGGGCACCAGGCCGTGCCGCCGGCACGCGCCACGTCCCCGGTACCGAGCGGGGCTGGGTGACGAGGCGATGCCAAAAGCACCACGGCCACTGGCACAGCCCGGACAGGACAGGCAACCGTGGGGGCTGCGGCCAGCGGCACTGCCGGCTCTGCTGCGCTGCTCTGCTCGGCTCACAACCAGCCAGCGTGTTTGTCTATAACCTACTGACTCACAAAGCCAAGCAGGGACAGGTAATTACAGAAAGAAGTAAAAATGAATAGATTTCTTTGTAGCAACCTCTGACAAGTACAAAGTGCTCAGCTCCTTCTCTGGGGTGTGCAGCTGCCCCCCACGGGGTACATCAGTGCTTAAAACCTGCTCTCAAAACCAGGAAAACCTTCATTTAGCAGCACCTCGTTTGGAACCACTTTTGCACTAACACTTTTGTTTTCATGGTGATGCTGCATTTTCATTCAAATACTTGAAAGCATTTTTGTCACAAGTTGCAGTGATTTTATGCAACACTTTGCACCTCAATGAAAACCAAACAGTGCACTCATTTTTAAGAGAAGGAAGACTTGAGAAAGTTTATAATTATTATGTTACTAAACATTTAAGTTTTTTTTAAAAATTTGTGTGTTATCTACACTGTTAATGTACGGCATTCAGAGTGGTGCCAAGATATAGAAATCCCAGATACTGTACACCTTCCCACTTTTTGCAAGAATGCTGCAAAATTAGACTTGGATAAATCTCAAATCTGAATCACGGATTACCCTCCAGGTTACACAGTAATTTAACATCCTTCAATATGTGACTTGCAGAGAGCACACAAATCAGTTCACTTGTGCAACAGGCAATAAGAACATGGATATGGCATCATTCACTTTTGAAGCCTCTCACACCAAATTAATTCATCTTAATAGATGATGCTCCTGCAGGAACAAACCGAATTTTTTCCTTCCCAAATGAAAGATTTTTAAACAAGTCTGGCAGATGAGCATTAGGTGAAGTGCAGACACACTACAGACACACATCTCTAGTTTAGATGCTCTAAAGCAAGGCAAGAACAAATCGTGGGAGGGACGATAATCCCTCATTTACTTTTTCTTCCACCTAACAAGGCAAGTTCTTTCCATACCCTCATTGCCTGGCAATGACCGCTTTCACCTATCAGGAGTGGCGCGTTGCTCCCATCCTTGGAGCACTCAAGCATCCTGTCATGGAAAAGAAAAGGCTATAGAATCAATCAGAAGCTGTCAGAGAAGAGCATCTAGTCTGGAAAATTGAGGTGCAAAACTGCAATTAAAGACTATCTTTTCATTGCCACAAAGCCTTTCCAAACCATCATCCTGGACTGTAACTAAAACCTTCTCTGGAAAGTTCAAAATTCATTGCACTCATCAAACTCTGAGAAAGGAAGAGCTCCTCAGCTACCAAATTCTGAAGACATAACTGAGCCTGCTCTTCCAGGGCAAAGAAAGACTGAGGCTGATGGGAAGCAGGTGTATGGAAGCTGGAGGCAAAGGCTGAAAATCTGTTCAGCAGAACCCAGGAAGGCAGGGAATCAGATGTGGCAGAACAGAGCAGGCAGAGCTGCAGCAAGATGAACCAAGCACATGATTTTTGTTGTTACTGTGCCATGAGGTCTGTGCCCAGGGAAGGCAGGGATTGGGTAGGAAAGGAGATTCTCATTGTTACCGGATGTACGACGTGACTTATTACTACCATCAAAAACTACAGCACCTTCCCAGTGGCAGCAGCAGGATTTTCTGGATGAGAACACTTCATTTCTACCTTGAAGAATATCAATTCTTCCTCCACTACCCAGCCCTGCTCAGGGGACAGCAGAGCTATTCCCAGCTACAAAGAAAATGTGTCCTAAATAAATGGAGAAGAGAAAGGCAAATAAAATGTTTGATAATAAAGTCTTGCAAGCTGTAGGCTTTTACAGGAGGGAAATAATCTCCACAGCTGGAAGGACACCTCTCCTGGCATCAAGGTCAGAACTTCTTAAGGAACAGAGGCCACAAGGCAGCGCAGACTGGCCCCAACCCAACCTGTACCTCAGGAGCACTGTTCCCTGGCTGCCACCTTCTACATATCCCAAGAGGAAAAGCAAAGCCACAGCATAAACCCTGGCTATCAGATCATATGTGGATCCAACTACTGAATCAGTAATTCCTCAGCCCCTCCTCAGCCCACAGCCCTGTAACACATGAGGGTGGAGGGGGACGAGAAATTAACAGAGGGACCTGGATGACACGGCAGCAGAGCTTCTCACTGGGAACGCATCGCGTGACGCAGCACCTTCCAGGCCCCTCGCAAAGAACGGAGAAAGGCAAGTTGCAGTATTTGTTTCATACGTTCATCACAACAGGAACATCATCCATATCTAGACTAGGTCCAAGGGATAATCACTGTAATTAGCACTTCGTTCATATAATTACCAGCAGACCCTGTAACATTTTACAATGGAGGTAATTACCCACATTTTACAGCTGAGGAAACAGATACAGTGCAGGTGAGTAACTTAAAAGAAATAATCAGTGAAACTGTGGCACAGCCAGAGGCTGCAATTATCCTTATTCCCAGCCAAGGCTTTCCCCAACAATCCATGCTGAATTCACTTCTGTCTTGTGGGAAGGAATCCAGAGAAAATAAACACAAACTGGAATTTCCAATGTCTAGAAGAGCTGAAAAGCAGACAAGCCAAACCTGAAGGAGAAATAAAAACACATGTTTATCACTGAGCATTTTCTGAGCTGGATGTGCAGCTACGAGCGGGGGACAGGCAGAGGACCCTGCTCTAGCAGACACAAAGCCAATGCAGGGTGTCAAGGGCTACAGTTCTACTTCTGAAGCAGAGGAAAAGCAGAAGCACAGGAGAGGGCCAGGGCTGGCTGCCCAATGGTGCCAACTCAACCCCTCAGCCATCAGAGTCCTTAATGCAAGTCGAGAAGTTAGAAACTAAAGCAGGAGCAATAATTAAATTATTTAAGGACTTTGCAAACCAACGCACACCCAGAGCAGCAAGCAGGGTGACAAGCCTGAGAAATTCACCCCCACCCTGAAGACAACCTCCCTGCAGAGTGGCTGCCAAGGATCCCAGTCCTGCCCAACAGCGGTGCCCCAGTGCAAGGTCAGAACAGCACTCGGGCTCTGCTCTAGAAAGGGGGAATTCCCTTCCCCTCTGAGCACAAGAGCAGTGGGAGCAGTGGGATCCATGCCTAGAACCCACCAGCCCTGAAACATGAGTAGGGTTAGCTGGCACTTGCTCAGTTTATTGCATAAGGTCAGGTGGTGCACGGAAATCTGTGTTTTCCCAGGTACAGTCTTGGGCGAGGCATACAGACCTGTCCTGTACTTTCATCCTGCACCTCTGGATGAGTTTCAGTGTTAACAGAAAATGGTGTGTTTGTGCTGACCAATACATCTGATTTTCAGAAGTAGTCAGACCAAAGTGAGCAATTTGCTGCTGCCTATGTTTTATTAAATGAGCAGCACATGCAGATGACACACAGGTGTCTATTAGGTTGAATAAAGCAGATTAGGTATATCCAACCCCAGCTGCATCACCTGAACTGCAAGACATGCAACACTCTGAATCTTGTACGTGTGCCAAGGATTTCATTTCAGCCCTTCAGCCTTCTGTTAAGGTTAAAATATAAAAGCCTTCAGCAGCAGAACATACTGCATAGATTTCAAAATTAAGACTTGTTTCAGGAGTGGATGTTATCAACACTCTGGCTTTGAGTAACAGAAAAATCTTGTAAGCAGGAACAAATCTCTCAATAGAGTATTCTCTCAATATTTAAATAGACAAATGTTTTGCTTTGCAAACATTCTGCAGCATTTGTGTAGTTCTTTGATTAAGTGTTTGACGAAAACATGTATTTGAGTTCCTGCTCAGTGAAAAACAAGCTCAGTAAAGTGAATTAAGTTCCATCATCTCTTGCCATCCAAGGGTCAGCTGTTGCTGTTCCTGCTGTATCCAGCAGCACTGCAGCAAAAACCTGGGGACAGATTTTACGCTGGGGCAAATGACAGTGCTATTGCTGGGTCAACAAAGCAGATTTTCTTACCAAAATTTACTGGGTTTTATACTGAAAAATTCCTATCTCCTCCCTTCCCAAGGGCTGTACCTCCTTCCTCCCTCAGCAGCTCTAGCATCCTGGAAGCCCATGCAATAGCTGAACAGGCATAACCCATATTATTAACGCCGATTTCTCTGAATAACCATCTGCATCTAACACAGTATGTGGAAATATCACAACAAAGCATGCACCACTCTGTCATCCCACCACCTTGGGAGCTACACCCAGAGAGTACCATGGGTCAGAGCGCTTACCTTATGAAAGACGGCAGGATGGACATGACAAAACATGAAATGAGACAAAAAAAAAAAGAAGACATTCTAACCGTCTTTTAAGCTCTGATTTTATATTATTGACTCAAATTCCCAACATCAGACATTTTTATTCCATTTCTTCTTTTTCTCTGCTATTTGTTCTAGCAGGAGGCAGCCAACAGCCAGCCCTCTGCACAGGGAGGGAGATTCCCTTCAGTTTCCAGACATTTAAATAAATGTTTTTAAGACTTGCTGCCCTGGAAAGTCAAGGCATTCACATGTAACTGCTGCCAACATAAAATATGTGTTACAAGGAGAAAAAGTCTTTGAGGAGTTTTCTTAGGCAAAGTAAGTATTTTTCCCCGCTGAGTTTTAAAAACCCTGTTCTGGAGACTGGAGAAATGGCGTAAGATGGTTTCTGGAGGATTCCTCTTCTCGGGCTGACAGGTAGCATTAAACCCAAGCCAAAGCCAAATCCCAGCTATCCCAAACAGGCTCAGTGAGGAGCAGCAGTCTGTGTACCTGAACTGACAACTCCAGGTCTACAAAAACTATTACAGCTAAAATTTGGAACAGGAGGGGAAAGAAAAATCCACCTGAATGCTTCAAGCATTTATGGAGGCTGTGACAGTCCAGCGCAGCTCATAGCCACAAAGTCAGAGAAACTCACACAGTAACACAGAGGTGCTGGGCACGGAGTTCTGTGAATACTGCATCTGCCACTACTTTAACAGGCAATTCTGCCACACAAGGGCAGTTTAAAAACAGGGATCTTGTGGTTAAGCACAGAGATCAGTGAAATACCTTTCTCAAGCAGGGATGCCAATTCAAACCAGCTGTTTCCTGAACCAGGTTCTGATGTTGACGGTGCATCCCCACTGCTCAGGTAGGACCTGCTAGGGCTGAATCCCTCAGAACTCACAGAGGACTCAGGGGAAGGAGACAACTCAGGCTCAGCCCTGGAGGTCAACAGGACCCCCAGACAGGGGAGCAGAGCCTGATGCTGCCCAGTTTCCCTGGGGAAAGGGTCAGCAGGAGGGTGTTCGGGTGAGCTTCAGGCTCCTCCAGAGGCCAGGCACGGGCAGAGCCCAGTGGCACTATGTGAAGAGCTTGCTACAATTTTAATCTGTAGTCCTAAGAACGATATAAAGTTTTATAAGCATCAACAAGGCTCTGAGAAGACCTAAATCCATTTCAGTGCTCATTTAGCAGCTTCATCTGTGTGCAATTAAAACTTCAGCATTAAATGTTAGAGAATAAAATAATGAGACACTTAAAAAGTAATCTGTACTTCAGTGGGCTGTGCTCAGTGGATTTCGTATGATCATTTACCAGATAAAAATAGAATCTGGCCAAAATCTGTCTTATCCACTGCTTCCCTTTCAACAGGAAAATGGAAAGAAGCAACTAAGCTTTGGGGGCTTTGCCATCCCACGTACACAGAACGCTGCTTCCCTAAGCACAGCCGTGCCTAAAGCACAGCTCCAAGCATTGATAACTTCCCTTTGGGCTCCAATGATAACAGAAAAATAAATGCAAATTGAGTTTCAAGTGAGATTTTCATTTTGGTCTAAAGCCTAATCTTTTATTAAAACAGCTATCAGTTTGGAGCTGATGGTTAGGAAAAGTTAACTTCAGGACAGGGAAGAAAATTTTAACAGCACAGAATAGTTCTTACTCTTAAGTGTATCTGAAATGCTCCCAAGGTTACTTTAAACTATGAAAGTTGACTAGAAGGGGACACAGATGGGCCCCGGACAGGCCACGAGCATGGGTTTTACTAACAAAAGAGAAAATGTAAATTAAAAGCAAAGATGTACATAAATATCAAAATAGATTAAGTGGGAGAACACAGATCAAAAAAAGTAAAGTATTATACAGGCAACATACGCACAGTTAAACTTGAAAGAAGCAAAAAACAACGAAAATTACATATTTTATTAACAAGTGAAATAATGTTTATTCAAGAAAAACCAACATTGCGCATCCTCATAGAAAAGAAAAAAGACATCTGGGGAGGTCAAAGAACGCTACAGTTTAAAATGATGAAATGTTACAGCTTACACACCAAAATTAAAAATGAAATGAAATTAAAAAATGAAATGGTTACCAAAGTAATGCAGGTCAAGGGATCAAAGGTGAAGGGTCACACACTATTAAAAAGAAATCCAAAAGGGCGTCTGCATCAAGATCTCTGCAAAACAAAGGAGCTTCAGTGAGTAAAACTAGAACCTTCTATGGAAGCACATCAAAGCTCTCGCACTCCACACACAGCCCGCGGCAGCACCGCTCTCCTGTGCCGGTGGCTGCCGACCCTCCTTCAGCCACTGACCCTCCTGTGGACAACCAACCATTCCTGTGGCCACACTGCCCTGGCCACACTGAGCAACTCCTGTTTCCAGCCACTTTGGCTTGCTGTTATTATTAACCTCCCTGTAGACAGGCTCCTACAAGTTTTCCCATTTCCATGCTGGAGCACTGGTTCCTTGTTTCACAAACTGTTTTCAGCACTGAGGGTATGAGGCAGCACAGCCCAAGCATCAGTTGCAGGTCCTGCATTGGCACTGACTGCTCCCTGTGCCAAGGAGGCTCTGTTTAGGTCAGAACACTCCTGGCTGTCAACACGACTGTCAGACCGTTGCTTTTCAGGGAAAGCTTGACATGCTTTTTCAACAGTTTGCTTTATTCACTGTAACTGTGGAAATCTGGTAATTATTGACACACATGCACACTGAACCCCTCACATCGTAACGTATTGCTTTAACACTCCAATAAAAAAGTAATTCAAATGTGGTTTCCAAGACAAAGGCCTCTCCTCCTGGAATTTCAATTACACAGAAGCTATAAAACAACCTTTGGTACCCATTTCCAAGCAAGATGCAGTCAATTATCTATACTAAATTTATGCAGAGAATGTAATATTTACATCAGATAACTTTTGGAGAAAGACAACCACCAAGGGCATTGCATCCCTCTTCATTCCAGCATCCCTCCCCCTGCCTGGAAAGGCATTAAGTTTTGGGAGACTCTTATCGGGACCAAACCAGCTCTGTGCTTGAAGCCAAGAAACAAACTCCCTGCACAAAACCCTGCCTTTGCAAGGCAAAGAAGCCCCCAGTGTCAACAGAATCACCGTATGTAACAATGACACGTAGCACAAGGATCTAGTCTGCCTGGATGTTTTTCCAGAAAACATGTCTCATCTTTCCACGTCATGCCTGCTTCATGTGTGTCACAGTCAGGAACCTGCTGGAGAATGCAAGTAAGTCCATATTCTCCCTCAGCAACAGTGTCTGGCAAACCCTCCTGCTAAAGCTATTGCTTGTTGACCTTAAAACTCAGTTCCTGCCATTATTTCTAACATTTATCAATTCCAATTTCTGTGAGCCAAACCAGTAAGCCCACATTTCCGCTGTTCCCTCACTGGTGTGCTGGGCTGCCTCCTCTCACCACAGCTCACACTGTACGACCTCGATATGAAAGAAAGCAGTTTGGGAACCCAGAAACTTTGCAATAACTCAACAGCATGGACACAGACTTGCAGTGACTCATCAGGTAATTAAGTCTGAAGGCATGAACATGACTTGTGCCACCAGGAAGACCCCAGAGCTCAGGAATCTCAGAGCTGCATGACAGGGACATGCCTGCAGGACAGACCAACGTCGTGGGGCTCCCTCACAGCTTCTCAGGTAACAAAAAGTTTGCACAAAGATAAGTTTTAGGTAACTCCAGGAACATTTTAGCCCTGGGACAACAATGATGGGGCACAAGGTGGGGCAGCTCCACAGGGTTCTCCAGTGCCTGGCTCTGTCCAGGGCTGCATGCTGCAAACAGCTCCCAGCTCCTGTGGTCTGTCAACGGGACACAGACACCAGAATCAAAGGAATGAGACTTGGTTTTACTTTCTCCCCTTTGCAGCAGACTACACCCTCTCCTGCCCTCCCTAGGACCCTGTTCCCCGCAAAGATCACTGCTTCTTTCCCTCTTTTCCTTAGGCACTGCCTCTGCAGAAAACCTTTGCTTTCACTGGCACTAATTTTTCCCTCATATCTAGTTTTTCTTTCCCATCTAAATTCTCTGATTTTTCTCTTCCAAATGAAACAGCCACCCTTAGAAGCAGCAAACCTGAGACCAAGATGACAGGACTGCAATCCCTTACAAAATATAATCTCCTCAGTTCCCATTCATTTGCCAAGTAAACCAATTCCTTCGTGTGTGTACATGCCGGGCCCTGGCAGAGAGACTGACTTTCTAAATTGACTTTGTTGTAACATTTTCCTTGCAAACTTGGAAGTACAAATTGTGTAACACCAGTGAGTATTTTACTCAGTGCTGCTGAAGCCAGAGACTCAGATACACAATGCAGTGATACCTACCACTACAACCTGCAAATAAACAGGTAAATATTAACTGAATTAATCCACTTTCCTGACTCCCTCATGTTTCAAGAAGGGTTTCCATAACTGGTAATTCCAACTTTTTATTCCCCACACACCGGATTCCACTTTTGCTTTTGACACTACACTTCAGGATAACCATATACAGTTAACAAGGACGATTACACAGGTTAGGAAAAGCACATCAGGTCCATCAACTGGAGGAAATAATATTTCATCCTATTTTCCCGCAAGACAGACAAAGGATTTGGAGCCACAGTACAGCCACTGTCCAAGTGTCTGGACACATATTTGTTGCTGCTGAACTACGGTCATCTATAACACCCCACTCTCTGTGGAGGAACCTGGAAGTGTCAAACAGCAAAAAAACCTAATACCACTGACCAATATTCAGCAGTACTTCGACAGGTTACTAAGGACAAACAGTCAGGCGGTTAAATACCATCACCATTTTATAGTTTGTGTACAATATGCTAAAACTAATGATGAAGTAATTTTTTTATTTAGGGTATCATTAAGTGTAATAAAGTTAATTTATTCAAAAAAGTTCACTTGGAGTAAAAAAAAAAAAAATCAGGAGGGCAGTGCATTACTCCCAACCCTCCCTCTGTTTGCTCTGCTTTACAGGAGCCATTCCAGTTCCAGCACTCTGACATACTAACTGCCCAGCACTACTAGATCAGCCCTTTTTCACTAGGTTCATCCTAACATGAACCAAAGGCAAGGGAAAAAAGCTAGGTTTTCCTAAGAGGAAGATGAGGATCCTCTCTGTGTCTGAGCATAAACAGCATAGCAGGTATTACTGCCCTTGTTCAAAATTACCAGGATTGGTAGGTAACCTCCTAATTTTGCTCAATCCCCAGCCCACTCACAGCAGTCACTAGGGCTGTAAACACAACTGAGGAACTGCAAGCAGAATGCCAGCACCACATTCCTG
>NW_008238340.1:1507827-1522987 GCF_000691975.1 Corvus brachyrhynchos
AGCACTAAATTTCATTAATTTCACAAAATAAACCCACAATTAAGTGCTTCTGTTAGAGAAATTGCCATCTCGTTCACCGATCAGCCTCAAACCCCAACCACACGCGCAGCGGGAGGAGCCGCCCCCACGTGCCAGACAGCCCCAGTCAGGTGTATCAACACTTTACCACCACTCTGCTTTCCTCACACTACAAACAGTTTCCCTTGCATTTCACTTGCCAAGCTCTTTCTTCTCCAAAGCAAGTGGGGTTCCTCACGGTGGCCAAGAGGAGGGGCAGGGTCTGGACGCACGGTCCCACCAGCTGTCAGCACAGGCACCCAGCTCACTGGTGACAAAGCAAGGTGGGACAGGTCTCTCTGAGGCACAGGGCACTGCAGACCACCACCACTGAAATGAAGGGTGAGAATTGACACTGGCACTCTGGATTTTATGGATGCTCTGGCTGCTCCAGCACTTAGCAAACACTTTGCCCCCAACTGCCTGCCATTCCAAACCCGTGTCATAACGTGCCTCAATCCCCAGCTCAGCACCATGCTAAGCACACCCCCAAGTGCCAGAGCAGCTGGGGCGGGGGGAGCCGCTATATGGGAGCGCACACGAGCTGGTCTGCAACCACCTCCTTGCTGCTTCTCCAGGGCGGGATCATCAGGCAGAACAGAAACCAACAGCAGCACTTCCTAGTAACAGCATTTGCCATTACCATCGGAGTATTTTATACTGCGATCACGTGGGCAGCAGGCAATTAGTCTAAATTCAATATTCTTACTGCTTTTGAGAAACCCCAGAGCTGACACAGACTGCGAGGATGCCCCAGCCCTGTGAGTGCTCCTAAGCAGGCACAGGGCTCTCGCAACAGCTCCCAGTGGCCTCTGACTTTGGGAACTCCGTGCTCCAGCTGAACACACCTGAATGAATTGATGTAGAGCATTAAAAAAAATATGCTGGACTTCAGAGTCCACAGGGAACTGTACTGAGCACTGCTCCTTTTCTATAGAGTTTTGCCATCTTGAGGGGACACTGTGATCTGGACCAACACCCCTTCCCTGCTCCAACTGTGCTGGTGACATAAACTGGTCCCACACACTTGCTCAACACTACAAATTTATAACACATTCAGCTACTTTAGTGAATAAGGAATGAACTGGAACATGCAGTGCAGAGTTACAATACACCGCACCACCCCAGGCAGCCTTAAAACAAGAAGGTTTTTAAAGTTTTCTGATATAAGAGTCAATTCTAAAAGGCAGTTAGAAACCTTAAAAGATAAAAAAAAAAGCAGTAGCAGTAGCCATGCTGCCGGGTCTGTAGCAGAGCAGGGCTTTGATGAACAAACGTGTGGCGACAGGAGCCGTGCGGTAACCAGCTGCCCAACACTCAGCTGCCGGCGGCCGAGGGGAACTGGAGAAGCAGGCAGCAGAGACCTATTGCTTTCACTTCCTCCCTGCCAGCATTTCAGAGCATCACAGCCAGCCCGAAGGCTCCAGACTCGCTCCCCCTTATCAGTCTGGGCTCCTCACGTCCCTCAGGCAATTCTCCAAACCTTCAAGATCTTCTCTACACTTTAGAGAAAAGACGGCAAATAACTCGTTGTCAAGCGAAAAGGAGAATGTCAGTGTCATGCGAGCAAAGCAAGAACGCCAGAGCACATCGAGATGTCAGTGAACACGCGACTCAGGCCCCCAGGCTGCAGACACAAAGAGTTTCTTCCTATGCTAAATAATGCTCAAATACAGAGTTTCATAATTGCATTATTTGAATACTCTCCCAAGCAGTACCTGAGCCTGGAATCTGCAAAATGTGGATGCTGGCTGACTCTAGAGAGCAGGGCAGTTCTGCCATGCCCCTCCAGACAAGCCCAAGCACACGGAGCAATTGCTGCTGGCTTTTTCTACCATGGAAGTTCTGGGCTTCTCCCAACAGATTGTAAATAGAGAATCCTGTTGGAATCAAAGCCCAAGATAGCATTTTACATTTCCAATGTTTAACTTTTTCTTCTTTCTCGCACCGTGTCATTAAGTGTTTACAAGGATGATTAATGACTGCGGCTGCCAACTGTTAACGAATGGCATCTCTGTTCAGAGCTGCAATCCAGTGCCTGGCAAGTGCTGTGCAGAGACAAGGTTACTCCAACATCCTTGAGCCCCAGCACCCCAGGAAGCCCCTGCTTCCTAGACAGAAAGCAGTGGGATGCATCTCCTGCAGACAATGCATCTTGCTGCCCAAAGTGACTAGCAGGTAATGAGGCCCCACCTTTGCCACCTCTGTCAGGGGACACGGGAGTTCAGCTGGGGCACCTGGAGGGTGGCTCTGTGCAGCCCTGCTTGGGGAGCCTAGCCCCACGCCATGGAAAGGAGCTAAGATCCAGTGCTTCCGAAATTCTTGCTCGAAGCGCACTGCCAGCATGCCGAGCCAGAAGCCTCTGCTCCATCCACTCACTGAAACCAAACTGGACCTGCATTTCACAAACCCTAAAATGGTTCATAGTGAACAACAACTAAATCCTTAGAGTGAGGAACTCTCTCACAAGCACAAAGCACTGCAGAACTTTCTGGCAACTAACTCATTTGTCTTAATGTGAGAAATTGTATGAAAGCCCCATCTCTATACTCTCCCAGAGCCGGAGAAATAAGCACAATGCACCTTTACAAGCATTTCAAAAATGTAAATCTGTAATTAAATTGCTAGGCTTAACTTAAGATTTTCTATCTCTGGTAAAAAAAAAAATTGAATTAGAAGGAACACTTCCTTCAGTAGGAAATATAAAACCGCTATAAACTTGATTTAAGACAAGATGACATCTTGGTATGGAAATGTATTTCCATCAAACACTGCAGTTGCAAATGCACGATCGGATGGAAAGCAAGCACCTCAATAACGTGTTTGAACCATTTTTAAGCGCTCCATTTCTCTTGCTACTCATCACGTGATTTTACTAAGTGTAAAGTCAACCACAACTCACCCAGCTCTCAGAGGACACAGTTTCTCCATCCCAACTACCCAATCCAGAGTAACATCTGACCGTTATTCCCAAGCTGCAGACACAAGTGCTCAGAAAAAGTTATTTGCAGTGTTCCCATGGTGATGCTCTACCCTGGCTGCTTCCTGACCTCTGCACCGGCAGCACCGAGGACTCGATGGAGTCCAGGCCCAGAGACTGCACATGCCCATCCGGCCACCCACCACCTCCACAGCTGGGAACATCTGTGTGCTGGGCTTCAGGGCCCTAAGAGACAGGCAAGAGCCGTGTTCAAGTTTCCATGATCCATGCCCATGCAAAGGAGCACAAAAGGAACACTTAAGGATTTTGGAAAGGAGTCAGGTCACAGCTGGGTTAGGGGGTTTGGCCCCCATCACCCCTGGGGAGGAATCCCATACCAATGCCTGCTACGCTCACATTCTGCAGCTCATGGTGAGACTCGACACCCGTGACTGCCCGACACACACCATTTGAGGGAGGACAGCATTGTCACACACGTTCAGATCTGTAAACTGTTTAGGCATTTCATTTCTTTTCCATCTTTTACTAAACCTCCCTGTCCAGGAGACACCTCACACACAGGACCAGGGATTCTGAAATCAGTACAAAAATTCTGGAAATACCACAATATAAAATACATCTTTTTCTTCTCTACTTTACAATTTGTGTCTTCACTAGCACAGGCAGAACACCTGTGTACGCAGATGAAAAAATTTATTCCCTTAGGAATGCCTCAGAAATGTAGTCCAACATTATTATTCAATTATACCCTAAGAAAAATTCAAGTTTTATAACAGTGCACAAAATTAAACTTTCAGATTGGGGGTGGGGAAGGCAATAAAATCTGGAAGCTCAGCTCCTTCCTCCCCCATAATTAACACAAATTTCCAAGACTTCATCTAGGCATAAGACTCTGGCTTTTTCTATTTTTTCCTCCCCTCTTAGCTAATGAGGCCAAAAAATCTCTGGCCACAAGAAAAGCTCTTTCATTTAAATCGTGCAACATGGATACTTTACCAGCCACACCACACAGGCTGGCAGAGTCAGCACAAGCTATAACCCATGGACAGACCCAGCTCCACATCCCCATGGCATAACAGCCACAGTGAGAGATTTGTGAAGAGGGGATACAAATGAGAGTGAGGAGCCTGATATTCAAAAAGACAAGGGCTGGGTCTGGTTTTAATGTTCCAGCTGATGACCTGTGTCCATTAGCAAACAATCCAACCAGAATTACAGCACCAGACAAACCCAGCCCAGCAATACACTGGTGAGCACTGGCAGAGCCGCTCACTCCCCGCTCCCCAGAACACTGACACAACCCTTAGGAGAACGGCCACACTCCCAAATTCTCCTCTGTTTTCAGCTGCATGATGAACTCTGCCACATCCTGTACCCACAGGAGGCTCCACACACCAACCCTGCCCAAAGCCACATGTGCAAGTGTGTGCACAAAGCACAAATACTGAAGTGACTAAACCCCACCCCAAGCAGCTCTTTCCAGTAAGAGGGAAGAGCATCCTTCTGTCACAAACCTGTGCAGAGCTTGCTTTCCCCAACTGTCTTTGTCCAAACATCATTGGTCAGAGCCACTGGAATTGCCACTGCTCCATGCCCTGTACCCACTCGTACAAACACTATCACAGAATAAACTGCAATCCACATTTTCTAAGATTTACATTTCAATTTAAATGACCCAAGACAAAAACATCTACACAAAAAAGCCAAGGCCAGCAACTCCCCCAAAGACCCGATTCATTCTATCACAGTACTGGGTATGTTAAAAATAGGTACCCGATTGTGACTTCCAGACACCAGAAGGAAGGGGGGTAAAGGCTCCAATTTTGAAAAATACACACAGGAACTGCTCTGTGATTGATTCTACGCTCAGCAAACACACACACACAAGTGAGCCGTGTTTGATCCTGCACTCAGCTGCCACTTGCAGGTGATAAACTCGTGAGCACAGGTTCTGTTAACAAGTTTAGATCTACAAATGAGGGAGCAGAGGAACAGGACCAGTCAGCTCCCAACAAGCAGATGCTAACTGGAGTTCTACAGTCATTTCTCCAAGTGGATTGCCTCTATTATTAAGTGATTCCCACAAATATGGCAAAGCTACACTAAGACAGAGCTACTAAAAACTAAAACTACACATTGTGCATATTGCTATGGGACTTCCAGCATTCCCAAAGAATTTTAAATACTTCTTTTTTATTTAAATGACCCCAACCTTAACACATTAACAGGTGACCTGTGAACCAGCATACTCAGGGTAACTGGATTCCAGTAAAAAACACCCAGTTCTGTGTTTCTCTTGTTCTTAACAAGATTACTCAGACAGAGGTAAGCTGGTTTATCTCCCAGGACCCTGTGTGTCAGGAAAGAACATACACCACTTTTTTGTTCGGAAGTCTTCATGCACAGGAAGGTAACACTTTATTCAGCACAGTACAAACACACCTATCTAATTTTAAACCATTTTGAAACGGGTCATTAAGGTGATATAAGATTTGACTCTGAGACAAGTCACACACACATGAGCAATAGACTCCTACTGTACTAGCAGTCAATTTACACATTTGCCTTCAACTCCCACTTAAAGCTCACTTTCAGCATGTACTAGGACTTATTATTTATGGAACAGGTTCCAGAGCCAGAGAATTCATATCCTGCAACTTGCATGGCATGCTCTCACAAAACAGTCCATAAGCATTAAGTAAGTTGATACATTTAAGAATAAATAAGACATTTAACTACCTCGTTAGTGTTCCAGCGGTGCCTCTCTTTCGGTAAACTTGAACATTTTGGTAGACATTCAAGCAGCTTCTTCGGTAAAAAGATTTTTACATGACTGCCATTGCTGTTCCCATGATCATCTAGAAAGAAGAGGAGACACATGATGTACACACAGGAGAATGGGTGGTTGCAATCAGGAGACTCAAGTGACGACAAGACTTGGGAAACCCCCCAGTCCCCCTGTCCAAAAAGAGCAATTTGCCATGGCAGTAAGACAAATAACAGCTTTCTGCTGAAACTACAAGTTTATTTCAGAAATACAAATACAGTTTAATTCTTTCTGGTTGCAAAGTTTTAAAAGAGCTTTGATGGATTTGGGCACAAGCAGCCTGTGTGCGCTTACCTGTGCCTATTTTAGCTCATTATTTCCCTCAGTGGCAAATTTTACAAGCAATAGCAACGAAACACTGTAGAAGCTGTGACCACAGCGGCCCAACCTGCCAGGGAAGTCATAAATGAAGTTCACACTTGACAGGATTTGCAAGTAAATAAGCACAGAGCCCCAGCACCTGCTATAATTTTGTCAAGCTGCAGCAGAAATGCAACTCAAGGTCTATTAGTTCATTTAAAACTAAAACACACCACACATGATCAATCCCAGGTTACTTCTACTTCTGTTAGCTAAAAAGTGAATGTAGTTCCTCAACATGAGAGTGAGGAAGAGGGATGGAAGTTTTCCTACCTCACCATGCCCAAGGGTCTCAAAAGGAGAAATACTAAATAATACACAACTATTCTTTTTTATTGCTAAATATGTAGAAGGTGCATCAATTCCCCTTCAAAGATTGGAGTCCCAAAAAGCCCTGCAATCCTACACCAGCCTGCAGCAGTCCCAGCAGCAGCACCTTGAAGATGTCTCTCTATCACCCTCTAACACCACCAAAAGAATCAGAGCATCCATGAAATGCACGTGTTTATCAAGTAAATCAGTCCCCACAGGAAAGGGAAATGGAGCAGCAGGGTAAGAGAGACCAGCCACAATGCAGAACTTTACCAGTTCTCCCTCCAAACACACCATATCTCTGTTGTCTTCTACCAGCCTCGTGTCCCATGACAGATCCTGGGCAGTGCTACACAAGCAGTACAGTTACTCACTGGCATTTTACCCTACAAAATTAATTTATAGTAATTTCCCACTTGGAAATGTACAGAAAAAGGGTATTAACTTTACACATCTAATCATTTTATGTCATAAAACACATGCCAGCACTATGATAAAACTCCTCTGCAATTCTGTACGACACAGACATTCCCCGTGACCTGCAGTGAACCCAACAGAGCCTGGCCCACGATCATTCTTAGAAATGACTTAGGAATTACAGAGACTTCACACCAGCAGTCAGACATCCCCGGTATTCTTAAAGCTTGATTAGACTCTTGGATGTGTCAAGTTCAACAATATACATGCTGTTAAATCAACTGCTCGTGCAAGCCCAGCAGATGAGTTTACAAGATAAGCAGCGATGTGTATGATAAACGTGAGCTGCTCTGTAATTTACAAGTCCTGCACGCTCCCTGAGTTATTGGGAACTTTACTGTGCGCCTGTGTCGGACTAAATCAACAGGGCTGCCACTTCCCAACTTCTTCCTGGGCAAGGAGCAGATGGGTAGATCGATCTCTGCTGGACTGCTAAAGAAATCAGGGAGAGGGTGCTCTCCATTACGCCATTCCAGGATTTCTATTTGGTTATTGAGTTATTTTAGACCATTACTCTACAAGGCTTTTTGGCCACATCCTTTCCCCAGCCAGTGTTCTGCACGTGTGACTGTCACTGCTATTTCCCTGCACTCAGGCCACTCAAAGCCTCACAGACACCCAAGTTGTGATAACCTGGGGTTATCCACAAAGACACAACTTGCCTGCAGCAAAGACCAGAGCCGGGCAAGGCCTGCCATGCCAGCAGCCCCCAGCCACTTCCAGGTCCACCAGCCAATGCAGACAATACTCACTTCACACTCCCTGCATTCATTTTACACCATTTCCATTTCTCATTCAAAACACTGCATTGCTCTACATTCAATTCATTAAGGCACAGAATATTTTACAGCACACATTATTGCTTTTATCAGCCAAACTACATCCCAGTTACATCTCATCAGCTTATTTTCCATGGGCACATTTTAATTGACATTAATTGTATTACTTCCCCTTACCTCCGTATCAGTCAGGCCCTCTATCATTCATTCCATTATTTTGCAGGGCTGGCAGACCTCTAATTATTCAGCTCGTTTTATTAACTTTCTTCCATTGTCATCAATTATCAGTATTATTAATCCAGAAAGTGCCTATGGATAACAGAGCCCTTTAAAATGTTTTGGTAGAAGTTGTCAGAACTTGCTGACACTAAACCTTCCAATTCCTGTTGTTAGTATCTCCCACCTTCTGTTATAACAGCAATGGAAGGTCATTCTTACCATCCTGTAACACAACTACATCTCACGGATGCCCCCCTTTTCTGCATTTAGCAATGGCATTTCTTCACTCCAAAAAATCCCCAATGTGGAAAACAACTGCTCCTGCCTGGATCCAACAGGCTTTTCATTATGGACTCCTCAAGCCGTGTGGTCAGAACAACACACAACCACCACGATACGGGATGCAAATCCTAAATCCAGTGACCTCTAAACCAGGTTTGACCTTGGAAAAGGATTAAATCAGCCAACCAGCTATGAGGGTGAAGAACCCATAGCCCCAAATGATGCACACACACTTGCCTTCAAACTTGCTTCTCAGCCCTCTGGAATCACTCACAATGTATTCCCACAGGGAGGAAAGTCCAGGGAAGCTGGGAACAGGAGAGGAGGATTGCTCACCCAGTGGCACTGAGGGTACTGGTGGAACAAGAGTTCCCATTCTTCCAAACGAACCACCATTTTCCTGCTCCTGTTCCTCACAAATAACACCATGACATCTTTAGGGAGGTGGAGGAAACCCCCCCCCTTGGCTCGAATAAAATCTGCCATTGCTTGTGCAGCTGACGAGCCCATCCACCACCACGGGGGCTCCTGGTGAAGGCAGAGGAACAAGAGTCCACATTGCTCTGCAGCCCCGCTCACCCGACGGCACAGCCAGAGCAGCCAGCAGGCAAATTCCTCCATTTATCGCCAACTAAAATTTCCTCGGTAGCTAAAAACAGGAGCTGCAACCTCCCAGCACTGATTTGGTTTTACTGTGCAAATCCAGATTTTTACTTGAACTTTCTCCTTGTTTATTTTTGCCACGGGTGCGACTAACACCACCGAGATCTGCAAATCCATCCAGTGTCAATAAAAAGTGTCTGTGCAAGCAGAGCCACACTGGCACGGGGAGGATTTGTCAGTAAAGCTCTATCGACACGGGGGTTTTTAGTGCAGAGCTGGCCACAGCTCAAAAATGTTTCCCAAGGCAGGCACAGCCACAGCTGAGAACTCGAGTAAGGAAGCTACAGACTAAAATATAGCAGCCTACAATGTGTCCTGTTATAATTCAGGATGAAAATGCAAAATTTAAGTTCCATTAGCAATCTTCAAAATTACTTATTAGCAAACCAGAAACTCATGTAGAATTTAAAAAGTGTAAGTATTATAAAGTTCATGGAAAGTTCCATATTAATTATACCACATAAACCCTTCGTCATTTTATGGGTTTCTTCATGCTCCTTGCACTTTATCCTCCCAAGGGATGCACCATGGGCCATAAAACTTTAAAGTGCACAACAGCAAATCACAGAGAGTCTGTGCTCTACCCCCACTCTCCAAACAACCCCCTACCCCCTTTTTTTTTTCTTTAACTGGTTCTTAAATCTTTGGTGATCCAGGAGGTGAATTTAGACCTGCAGCCCCATTAACTACCACAGTTTGTCTATATAACATGTAATTGGAGAATACAGAAATGGCCAAAAGGGTGTTGATCAGCTACTGATCTGTAGACAAGTCTATACTGGAAATAAATATCACAAGTAAGCTATAAACTCACAAACACAAGTTTTATAAGCCCATTATTATGAAATAATAACTTAGGACTGGCCATCTCCTTAACTACCTCAAGAGAGGGAAGAGGTGTTTAAACATTACAAATGGGCACTTTAGTACAAAACAAACGACTAAAATCCCAATGTCATCCTTATCTGGGAATGGGGCAAGCATCCAGCTGATCCCACCACCACTGACCACCCACTGAGGCGTCAGAGCCGCGGCCCTACAGCGTGTAAGTGGCACCACAAAAACACAATACACAGAGGCCACCATAGTCACCGGGTCACTTGCTGACCTCCAGACACAGATAAATCCAACAAACTCCTTCTGGAAGAAATAAATGCAAAGAAAGACTCCAGATCCAAACAACTGCAGGACTGCCATGCTATTTCTCACAGTTAAACTTCAATCCTGGCATCTTCCATCCATAAACAAGCAGCAATAGAAGCAAACCCAACAGCTCTTGGTCTGTTTGCTAGAAATATTTGTATGATTACAATTGTAAATCTCTTGGCAACAAAAGCAGATTTCTAAATATCAATCAAGGGTGGCTAAGAGAAGATAACCAGGTTCAGCTCTGCAGTGCTGCTGTCTCAGCACGGCTCCGCTGGATGCCAGCATTTGGTCAGACACTGGCCGAGCAAAGGCATTCCCAGTCCTCCAGCATGGGATGCAACCCGGGGCTGAGAGGAGGCTGCAAAGTAAGCCTAAGCAGCTCAGGCAAAGGTAAAAACAACAAGAGCAAGAGGCCAACACAAACCAGCATGTGTATGGCCATGACTGCTGCCTACATGGAATAAGCAAGGAAGGAAAAAACCCAAAAAGGATGAGGAAGGAATCACAGGAATGGTGGCAGTATGAAAGATGAGCAACAGAACAATTTTCCTCTAGAAGTTACTGAATCTAGCTTCAGTGTCTTGGAATATTTGTGATAAATACTTTGTTGCTATGACAAGCTCTAAAAACAATTCTAAGACCATAAGAAACACAAATATAGCTGAAGCTGCTGCTGTGCATCAGTGGCCCAGTTCTTCCTACCAGTAACGTGCTACTCTCAAGTCCCTTTGTCCTTTTCACATAGCAGAAAGTTTCTTGACATTTTGTAACTAAATTCAGTGTGAACACCAGTTAGGTAAAACTGCAAATAGTGCATTTTGGGGAAGAGTTGAGAGCCAAATTTTCCCTAATGAAGGCCCGCACACTGGCTGAGGGCTAGGTGACACGAGCTGTTTATTTCTTGTGCCATATGCTTATCGACCTGCACAACACTTGGAGTCTACTTTCTCCCACCAGCAAAACAAGCTCCTCTTTCCCACCTTGGTGGCTTCCAAGCACTTGCTAATGGAGTAAGAGAATTCCTTTACAGTCAGAAGGTGCACGAAAGTACCTCTCTCAAAGCAAACTTTGGGAGTGTTCAAACAGTACAGTCACTTCAGCCTCTCCTTGCAGCTCCTCATGTTCATGCCTGACTTCCACTGCTTGGCTGCTAAATCTGAGAAGTGCACCAGAACGATGAAACCATTCCTTACCATCATCAACAACTCTTTGGTTGAGACATGTCATCAATTCCTTCATCCCTTGGTTTTCACTAAAATTACATCATCAACTTCAATAGCAATGGAGCCAAGGAGTGGTGGTGGATATTATTAGCCAGGTTTAGCAAATAAACTATCTCTTTATTCAGCTTCCAATACTACAGATGTTCTCAACACTAAAACACATTTCCCAGAAGTCCCAAGGTAGTGGCTAAGGCCAGGGCAGTCACTTACTCTGACCCTACGTGCTGGCAGCCACCAGTCACAGATATTTTCAGTTCTTTCTTTTTACACCACAAACAGTTTGAGTTTGGAAACCTACCTGGAGAGCCGACTGGAAAAACCCAGTCCCCTGAACCAAAGCGTGCGATGTGAGCAGAAGGACGGCGAGCGCTCCATGTCCAGTGAGAGTAGTTTGCTCTCGTGGTCAGTGCCATGACTGCTCCTCAGCACAGAGTGGCCCTTCAGCATTGCCCTGGGAATAGGGTGGGTGCTGTACTCCAAAGAACTGGAGCTAAGACAGGCACCAGTAGCCACAGGCAAACCTGCCTTTCCAAACCCACGGGGTTTAACACGGCACAAACACAACACAGCGCTGCCAGGAGCCACGGAAGGTGAAAACAAGAGACTAAGTGAGGGGAGAAAACTACAAAGCGAAAACTCAGCAAGGTGTGGAAGAGGAAGCCAGGGAACACCGAAGCTGCAGGAAGCTGCTGGAAGCACTGCATTTCAATTAACCAGGCCAGTATTCCACAAGCACTCCACCCAGCCTTGTTTCACTCCCTGGCAATATTTGGGTTTGTTGGTTGGGGTATTTTTTTCTTTCAGATATAGGTGGCTTATTGAAGCAGAGACAGAGGGACACTGAAAAAGAAAGGTCACATTCCAGCCTCCTCTTTCTGAAGGCTGTCCGGACAGAGGGAGGATAGCTATGGGCCCTTCCTCCAACAACATCCACCTTTGTAAGGAGGTCTTTATAAGAGCTATTTAAGACCACTAGTAATGTAAAGTCAGCACTGAATCTTTAAATACTAAATTTAAAGGTATCTGTTTTAGCCATACTTGTACATCATTGTTTCACAACATCATTTTCTGATACAGAAAATGGAATCTGAGTTAATACATCTCCAGGAAGGTTTCCTACATATGTAGCTTTAAAACTGACACAAATAAACCAAAAAACCTTTAAGCCAAAGTACTTGTGAAAATCATTAACAAGAAGAGATGCAGAATTAAATTTAAAATCCAGAGCTTTAAACAAGTCCTAAGCCTTACATCGGGAATAACACGAATGTAATACCAAAAGTACGCAAAAAACTGACCTCACAAACATATAGTTCCTACTGTTCGGAAAAAAAGAATGAAGCCCACTCCCTGAACCTGTCCTGCTGGCTGACAGTCCACAGAGAGGGTCTAGAAACTTCACCAGGAGACAATTTGCTTTCGATTCTGACAACAGAAATGTTGGTAAAATCCCAATGCTGAGATTCAGCAAAAATTCTGGGACAAGGAGTGGACTGAGCCGAGCGTCAAATGCTGCCTCCTCCCCGCAACAGTCCAATCCTGCAGCACACAACCCCGACCATCAGCACAGTGTAAGTTCGGGTTTGTTTAAGTAATAAAACCTTAGGCAACACTTCCGTAGAGGGAAGTAAATATTTGCTGTTTAACAACCAAATCGGGAATGCTTTGTTTTCAAAAGGCTGCTGTTCCCCAAACTTGCCCTCTTCGGTGAGCCCATGCCACTGGCACCCTCAGCTCAGGAGCTGCAGGGAGAAACACCACCTCCTCCTGCTATCCCACCTATGACCCTGCCTCAAAGAACAGACAGAAAATTCAACTGCACGTAACCGAAGTCAGCGCACAGCAAAATTCTGGGCCCCTGCGCCAGCCACACGCCAAACACACAGGCACTACTCTCTGCAAAGCTCTCGGTTAGAGGTACCTGGCTGTGAGAACACAGAATTAAAAAGGCTGTCCATGTACATTCTTTCCCTTTTGAACATTAAATTAGAAAAAGGAAGTTTTTCAAAAGACACCCCCCTTAGCACCCCCTGACCAAGTTCAGAGCTGTCACAGATGCCAAGATGGCACCGCCGAGGGTCAGTCCTCCCGACTCAGCTCAGATACACAGAACACAGCAGAAACTACAAAACCCACAAACCCTCTGCTGCAGGATGGCAAGAGCCGCTCGGTCACCGAACCAGCCTCATCCTGCCCGAGGAAACCAGGAAAGAGGGAACTCACCCGAGTTCTCCAAGCCGTGGAACTCTCTCCTGCAGGCAGGGGACAGTGGCGCCAGCCTCATTCCAAACCTCACCTCCCGCCGGGGATCTCCCGCTGCTCGCGGGGTACAAGAAGCCCCGACGGCAGCTCGGCAGGGCGCTCCAAGGCCAGGCAGGTCTGCAGAGCCGTGTGCTGCTGCTCAGAGGCTCGTCGCTGCTGCACCGCGCTGGGGGGATGGAGCAGGCGGCTCCCCAATGAAAGCAGCGCTCGGCCCGCGAGCTGCCATTTACATCCGCTTTTAACTCATTGAAGTAACAAAAATCTAAAGTAACTTGTGCTCTCTCCTTCAGCACCTGCACTACTGGTGGAACACTCTGCTTGAATCATGCCTTAAAAGCATTCCCATTTAAGTTTCTAACAGGTGGAGTTTAGGTTTACGGAATGAATGGTTTATATCTCGTCTCCTTGAAAATCCACCGCAAAAGTAGGTCAGCGGGGGAGCAGCTCTGTGACTTCGTACGAGAACACTCCGGGCGCCGGTGCTGAGCCGGGGTTGCTCCGCTCCCACCTCCGCGACGCTGCCGTGCTCTGCACGGGCACAGAGCAGAGACAGCGCCGGCCCAGCAGCGGAGACGCCGGACGGCAGCGCCGGGCACAGCGGGCGCCTCGCTGGCAGCTCCTGCACAGCCCTACCCGACACAGCAGACACGCCGCCGACCCATCTCCTCAGCAAAGACACACCTCAGCCGCCCCCTGAAGCCAGTTACCAAGACCAAACATGACAAAAGTTGCAGTAAATAACAAGCGGAAAGGACAAATTACCCTCCCAGTCAGGGAGCACTGACCTGCCTGGTCCGTAGAGCCGCAGCCTCACAGGGCTGCGCACACTGAAACCTGTGCTTTACACAGGAAAAATCCATCGAACGTTGGCACAGGAAGCCCGAAAAGTGAATCGAACCCAACTGTGCTTTGGTGAGAATACTGTCACCCTCAAGAGAACCAAAACGTCACAATCTGAGCTAGGAAGTCCAGGTGAACGCTCGCTCTCTCCTCGCTTAAACCCCTGTTAGGCAGGTGGCATTTCACTACTTCAGTGCAGTTAATCGTGTGCTTCAACGCAAGTGAGAAAAGAATGAAGACCGACGTTTTCCAGACCAAAGGAAAGATCGAACTAATGGATCTGGAAGCATCAAAGAGATCAGTAAAAGATGAAGCCAACGACACTCAAAATCATGTCTACTACTTAAATATTAGATTTTTGCAGAGCCTCTGGATTTCACGGCGCTGGACACGGCGCAAGCAAAACTCAAACCTATGCCCAAGGGGGCTGTACAGCCACCAAGTCACAAGAAACAACCCACTAAAAATATATTCCCAAAGCAATCTGAGAAAAAAATCCAGACAAAAGGTGGGATAAGAACCCTTGTATTCTATGAAGGAGTTTCCCAGTAAAGAATGCAAATGGGTTCCAGGAGAGGACGTACATCTGCTGTGGCGGATAAGGAAAAAAAAAAATCCCTATTACTTAACTAAACACCATTCCTTGAGGTGCCCAGCTACGACCAGCGCAATCCCTGGGGTGTTGGCACGCTCAACCGGATTTAGGCAGGGGATATGAACTGCCCTCCGCCCTCTCCTCCCACCCCTGTAAGATGGAGGCGCCGATACG
>NW_008238340.1:1524553-1536830 GCF_000691975.1 Corvus brachyrhynchos
ATCTCCCGGGCTCTCCCCCGTTTCTAACTGACGGACGATGCCCGGAGCTGTTTCCCTGCCCTGATCGGCGGCCCCGACGCTGCAAAGGTTATTTCCCCATTTTTCAGTACTGCTGAACAGTCGGGGTTGCTGTAGGCCCTCTTCCCCAGCCGCAGCGTTCCGGGGTGCACAGCACGATGCTCGGGTGAAACGGGCGTTCTTGGCACTGTGCAGGGAGGTGAGGATTTGTGATTTCCAGAGAGAACCAAGTTACGATGGCCAACGAGATGTTAAAGGTTTGAGAGAGTCCTGCCCACCTCTCGGGCACGGTTTGTGAGACAGTGTCACAGATCCCACTCAGCACACACTGCAGGGGGCCGGGGGGGTGGGGCTGTGAAGGGGCTCCCACGACACCAAAGAAATCGCTCTGTCCTTCTCAAAACTGACGTGCCCCAAGGAGGAGCGTGTTCTGGCTTGGTTGAGTCTGCCCCATCTCCGTGAAAGCTTGATGAGCACGGGCACTTCAGCCTCTTCAAGCAGATCCCTGTGGAACTGGACCACAGCTAATGCCTGCACAATGCAAACCAAGACTGGAACGGTTGTTTCCTTTGATGTGTGTGACTAAACTCACAAAAAGGATATTTTCCCTTATATCCTCCTGGGAGCAGAACTTCTTTAAAAAGACCTGTTGGTGCTTTGGCTTTGCTAAGGACCGAAGCCGTTTCCAAGCCCAGACGAAAGGAGGATGGTGTGATGGGCCTCTTCTAAGACAGAAGAAAGGAAAATTCCTTTTTCCTATTTTCAGCAGCTGCTAATCTTGTGGAGCGTGAAAGGCACATTGATGAAGAGGCTCCAGAATGACAGGCTCACTCCCGACGGTCAGAAAGCTCATCTGGTACAGTGTCCTATAAATACCCACAAATACTAATGCAGCCACAGGATCAGCTAAGACAGTTGTTTCCTTCAGTGCTTCAAAATATGCTGGAAATGAAAACTTTTCTAGTTGCCACATTGGCAAAGAGCTACCATTTTCTTGATGAATTCTAGGGAATTTATGTCTCTCTTTGGTTATTCTTCCAAGGCGGTCCATATGCTTAGCAGAGACATGAGGTAGCCATACCGTTGTTGTAGCTCAGAGTTTGCATTATTGCAAAAAATAGTATCAGACTAACAGATGCATCCCTCAGGGCTGAGGGAGGGGAAGCAACTTCCTGATGCAAGTCCCAAACCTTTGGTTGACACTTCATTGAGGTGTGGAGGGCCAGTCCATGCTGAACTCCTCCCCAGTGCTCCTCGGGGTGGCAGGTGATGGAGCCCCAATGGACATCCCTGCCTTGCCACCTCTTCTTCAGCAAGAAATGGGCACCTGGCTTAGCCGAGGAGCACAGCCTGCAGTGCTTCTGCCTTGAGCCAGCTCACCTCCAGCCACATTGCTCTCCTGCCCCAGCAACGTCAGGCCGGCATTCCCAGACAGCTTCAGTTTCCATGTGGGTATCCAGGCAAGACCAAGTAATGAAAAGGAGATGGGAGAAATGATGGGGCTAACACAGCTCCTCCGATTAACACAGCTCCTCACTCTGGTACCAAACACAGGGATGCTGGAGAGCTGTTGGGTTTGTTTTCGCAGCCTCTCATGCTCGTGGCAGGAACTCAGGCTGCTCCCTGCAAGCACACAGCAACTGCTGCCACAAACAGCCTTCCCATTCTTGCCAGGGAGACTGGCACAACCGTTCATTCCAGCCACAGCCCTTGCTGCAGTATTCACTGACACCCTATGGACAGGTAACCATGGGGACTCTACATGGGTCACATCACCCTGACATCACCCACAAACTACATGAAATGCCAAGTCAGCTCTGCGCACACACGAGTGTACATCTGTCTCTTCCCTCCAAAGCTTGAGCAGTTCTTTCTGCACATCTCTGGCTCATTAAAGTAACGAGGTCCATGCTCTGAGGGACAAGGTTGTTCAGGACACTGGCTGCCTTCTCCTGGCTGCACAGCCTGGGAACATAGGAACTGCCATTGCACCAGTTGGGAACAGCTCCGCTGCCCCAACTAACACAACCACCCTGACTCCACAGCAGTGTGTACCCTGCTCTATCACGTGTCTTTGGGAGCACTGCCTGGCTTTCTAGATCCTTCCTGGTCCATAAAGACACAATAAGAATTTGCATGGATGAGGATGAATAAAGCATTTTTAAGGGGTTACTGAAGCAGTGTATGAACTCTGCTCCATCTAGCTACTGAACTCATTCTCCTCATCAACATGAGGTTTTCTACCAGGAGACACAAACCCCTCATGAACTGAATCTCCCACACCTGAAATTACCTAATGTTAGGTGTGATTCTGTACACATAGGTTACTACAGCATTACATAGGTAATGTGTACACACAGGTTACTACAGCAATATGACCTGTGTAATACCACACATACTAAATGGGGATTTTTCATCCAGAGTGCCAGCAAAGCCCCAAATATTTTCATTTAATTCGTGTGCAATGAAATGATAAGAAAGAAGCCATTTGAACTGAAGTGCTGCCGGTATCTTTGAAGTTTCCCAGCTCCCACTGTTTAAAACTCGGTCCAATTGCTGTTAAGGCACAGAGGTACTGAACTGCACAAGATTTCGTGCATGGATGGCGTGGGATAAACTGGCTCGCTCTTACCTTTCCAGGGGCACACGCACAGAGCCACCTCCAGCTGATAAGCAGCAAGAGAGGAGATGTGCCAGGAGTTTGTGCAGTCTGAATCATGAATAATTTTTATGAGCGCACTGATAAAAGCTGCTGCTATGCTGGTGATTGGTGTCTGGGTTGGTTTCATTAAAAGGGAGGTGAAATACCAAGTTCTTTTAAAATTCTTAATTGTCAATACATGGCAGATGTGGGTCTGGCTTGGTTAATTGGGTTAATGTGATGATTTGGCATACTGAGCTATATGCAGAAGTAAAAGTGTAAAGAATATATTCAAATATCCTGTTATGGATATTCAGCAAATTACACATCACCGTTGCTATGGCAAGCAGCACAAAGGAAAACAGTTCAGACAGGTTTAACAGCCATAATGACAATGTTGGAATCCCATTTCTTGTAAATTGTTTGCAAAAAGTTACTTCATGATTTAGAAGCAAGGAATGCCAAGTGTTTTCACAAAAATACTCTCACAAGTGTGAAAAGAGATAGTTAAAAAAACTTCACATGGTAGAAATTAAATGGTTTTGCCCTTTACTTTCTCCACTTATGGAATCTAAAGGTGTTTCTTCAAGGAATAAACCCAAGACTTAACCAAGACAAGGTGCGTGGACAAAACCCACTGTTACAACATGTCACTGCATTTGTGATGTACAACTGCCAATTCCTAGGCTTAGCAAAACCAGGTAAACATTCCAAAACATGCATTTCTTCCAAAAGGTTCTCTGAAAAAGTATACTCCACCTAATGCTCAGCCATCCAAGTAACTTGTCTGATATTATGTGGGGAAGTTGAAGAGAATATACATTACCAGGAACTAAGAATACTGGACTCCCTCAGAATGGACAAAAGCACATACTACCCTAGCAGGAGATCAAGCTCAGTCACCTTCTACACTATGGGCTTTGGGTCCATCATTCTTGCCGTTCCTTCTGCAGTTCTGAGCCCATTTGTTTCCCTCAGAAATATGAAGACTACAGTCAAATTCTCTCCAGTTAAACTCTCCTGGCTACAGGGAGTTCACCGCAGGCTAAAATGAAGTACAACTCCAAAGCCTCAGCCCTTTTAATGGACCCTGAGGAAAGATGGTTTTGCTGTGCAAAGCCCCATAAAAAGTTTGTGGATATTTAAACCAGTAGTCACAACACAGCCATTTACCTGTTTAACCAAGAACAGGACCAACAATGTAGCTCCTCTACAGGGGCACCAGCTCCGGGTGGGAAACACGTGGCCACCCAAGGGGTTGCAGTGCTGGAGCCTCGATCATTCCAGTACAGCGTCACACAGCTCCAGAAGGACTGACATGGGTGCCAAGGGCTAGCCTTTGCTGCAGGCAGCAGTGCCAGGGAGCGCTGTGCCACCATGCCCTACACACTGCCCCTGCAGCCAGCCTGGGGTCTGCCTTCACTTTGGCTCCTGCTCCCAGCACCCCAGTGACACTAAGAAAGTAACAATCATTTTGCCCTAATATACACCCATAAGCCAGTTAGAGGAGAAAAAAAATGAAATATGAGGTAAATTAAAGCTTCCAACTAAGGGGATTTACCAGTAAGTCACCATAAAATTCAGATAATTTATTTTTTCAATTCTGCGGCAACTTTCTCCAATTCATTTGGATTAGCTATTAGAAATTATGTCTCAAAAATTAAAGAAAATGTCTATTGACCACTATATCAAATTCTAATTTTAGCCAGGGAAAAAAAGAATAATTAGGCTGTGATTTACTCCGGTAGTCAGCTTACATTAACAATTTTCCCCCATGTTTATGTAATTCTGGCAAAATCAAATAATATATACAGTACTCATAAACGCTGGGCTAGATTTAGTAAAGACAATTTCCTACACTACATCCAGGACATTTCTCTCTGCTTTCTGTTCTAATAAGACAAGCAAGTTGTTCTGTGTAAGGAGGGAATATGATTGTCATCTGTGGCCTCCTCAGTTGGAATTTTAGTGCAGTCTTCAATGAGGGTCATGGAAGGATTAGATTTTTAATTTTTTTTAAGCTGTCATCCTCCTGTAACAAGCTGTATAGCCTGCCTGCTCTCTGGGAATGGTTTAACCCACATCCTAACCTTTCTTCCCAGGGAGAAAGTGTACATCCTGCAAACTCTCAGTGCCAGAAGCCATCATGCAGTGTTGGCTCTGCAGCGGATGCACAGCTCCCAGCTCAGTACAAGTGAGTTTGAGATTGGATCTCTAGCCACAGCTGGAACAAATGGGGAAGGATGTTTAAGATCCCTAAAGTTATACTCCTAAAGTTGTGTTCCTGTTTTTAAATGAGTATCTCTTCCAACTCCTCTAGAACTGGACTGCTGTCTACATTAACTGAATAAATAGGGATCTGGGAGCCAAACCAGTCACCAAGGTATGAAACTGTCAGCCTCAGGCACTGAGAACAGAAGAATGAGTAATGGAAGACGACAATGGAAGAACAACAGAACCAAAGGAAGTAGAATTGGTGATGGTAACAGAGACAGAAGGTGCTCAAAGTCATGTGGATTCCAGAACTAGAAGCCAGAGATAAAGTCAAATTTACCTGAGTCAGTTTGCTCAGACAGCACTGCCCCAGCACTGCCCTTTGCCCAAAAACCCATCCTGGCACTTCTGGACCAAGTCTCTCCTGTGATTCCCTCAGGGAGCATCATTAACACACAGAGCACTCAAGCTTTCAATTAAAAAGCATCATTGCTGAAAGCATTATCCCAAATCTTTCAAGGACTCCATCCCAATTGGGCTCTGCCACGTTATAAATTCACAATGAGGGGGAACTTCCCTGACTTTTTTTCCCATCATTATTTATGAATAGGCAAACCAAATGGAAGAGTAAACCCAGTGTCACAAACTAGAGTCACTCGTGCTTTGCTCCCAGTGGCACCATGGCAGAGGAGCTGCTCCAGTTCTCTTGGGGTGGCCCAAGGGTGCCTTATCATACCAAAACCCTTCTGCTCTGTCAGCAAGGGTACACAACAGTTCTTATAAGCAAAAATGATTGGTTTAATATTTTCTCACTAGTTTTAGCCACAGAGCAGTTTCTTTCTAGGTCTGCCTAAACCTTGTCTAACCTTTAAGACAATTCTTTCCCATGTGACCCATGAGAGTTGCGCGAAATGAGAAATATATCCAAACAGTAGCTGCAGAAAATACACAGAAATAACTCGTTTTCACTGAGATGGGTTCATTTGTGAGTTCTGACTTTCCCCTGAACTTTCTCCCCTGAAGGACTGGAACAGTAATACCAGTACAGTAATACTTTTTCTCCTGAAGTGGAGTAAATCAGTTCCTCAATCTCAGTAGCAAAGTGAAAATTAAGATGAAAAAGAGTAAAGAATGCAGAAAACCCCTATTACTCCAGAATAATACAATTTGCTGCTGATCCTCAGTTGCTAAGACAGGCACATCAATTATTTATAGAACCCAGAGTGTGAAATATGAAGTATTTCAGCCTGGGACACCACGAAGGTAAAACCAGGAACACGATCCTGTCAGCACTGGCAGACAAGGACAGAATAGGCAAGCACAGAATATTTCTACACAGATTACCCTTTTTATTGAACTACAAATTGCAAAAGGTCTCTATGAAGTGCCACTTTCAGTGTTAAGTGAGCTACATCCTGCTTTTGACAGTGTCAGTCTGTATTTAGTGTTTATTTAACATTTATCTAAAGGGCCACCTCTGCCAGGGAAACAGTGTACAGTAAGTCAGCATAACTTCACCTGAATATTTACAGGAAGCCCAGGATCTTCTCCTGGATCTGTGCTTATGTCATCAATAGCCTGTCACACACGCTGTAAAACCTGCTCCACGTGACCAAACTTTGCCAATAATTTTCACAATCAAAATTCCAATTTATGTTCTCAGTAGCAATATCAGAAGTTTATCCGCACAAAAGCTCTTGTATGGTTTATAGCAAGTTTGTTGAAAGCAAGTATCTGGACTAAAACTCCCAGGGTTGCAGTGAAAGGTTGTTCATAGCTCATCGGAGGAAGTAACCTGTACTATTCAAAAACATCCACAATTTCTTGGGGAAAAACCCAAAGGAAACCAAATAAAACCCCACAGACAAAATCAGAAAACCTCGGAGCCCCAACTTCTAGTAAAAGCCATTGATACATGACACAGCCTTGCTAAAATGCTTTGGTGGGTCCATGCAATATTCTACCTCAAATCAAGTATTTCAAAAATCGAGGAATTGTAAGTGCATCTCCTCCTCCTGCCTTGCCCCCAACTCTGAGGGCAAGAGCTTCAAATACAGTGACTAAGAAATTACAGAAAAGGACTAGCGCTGAACTTTCAGATCAAAGGATACGAGGCAGTGATTCACCTTCCTTGCCTGACTGCTTGCGAGACGTGGGCTAAACACGAACACTCAGGTGCTCTGAAAAGCTCCACCTCAGTAAGAGAACTTGCATCAGCAGTGAGGCTACAGGACCCCAAACAATGTGACTTTTCCCTTAGACAGGCTCCCTCGCTCAAGAGCTCTGTCTGTCAGCCCATGTCACCAGAGGGGTGACACATACCACCTCCCACTGCTGCCAGTGCTCATCGATGCCAGTGTATGCAGGACAACCAGCAGATCAGAACAGGCATTGCCCGTTGCTTCCCTACAACTGAAAACCTGAATGCTGACACAACTGCGGGAAAAACCAAAAAACCACAAGCTAGCCCAGCAGGCAACTGTCTGTCCCCAGGGTCACACCAAATACCATGTGCTGGAAGGAAGCAGAAGCAGCGAGGACTTGGCAGCGCCCGAAGCACAACGCCTGCAGAAGTGATTGTGCTGATGCCAAATCTGGTCCTTTCGGAGCTTTCCAGCCACTGCTGAGCGGACAGCACGTCTTGCAATGCTGGGGCTGGCAATGGCAGTGCTGAGCACAGCTAGTGGCCACTGGCCACCTTAAAGCACCAGCACCGTGCGCCTGCCCTGAGCCAACATTTAACGGCATGAGCGGTAAAATAACACATCTATTGAGCTCTCAAAACTGCAGCAAATAGTGAAAAGCCTCCCTGTTCCACATGTCACCTGGCCTTGTGGGTGCTGTAGCCACCACTGCTCTGTGCTGGCTGGGCTCCAGGACCTCAAACAGGGACTAGGAGGAACGAGGAATGGCTACATGACCTGGCTCTGGGGAACCAGCACTCCTGTAGGGACATGGGTCCTGCCAGCACTGGCTGTTCTCCAATTTTACAGACTCAAAGCTCTCCAGACTGATGGTGAAGAATTTTGAAACCCAAAGAGTATAACAGATTCACATCCAAGTTTATGGAAATAGCTGAAAAATACATCAACAGCCTTCACATACACATATCCAGAAAAACAACAAACAAAACTATCAGATCTCCCAAAATACGGATTGACAACAACAGAAACTTGCTAATTACTATTTTAACTATCCTTGAATTCTCATCTCTGGTGTTATTAAACTAAAAATTATATAATCATGTATTTGAACTGTAGGACAGCTTATACAAGTTAGGACCATTCCAAAAGAGTCAATCAGTGTTTCAGAGTATATTTAGCAGATATTTTGAACACGGGCAGAGCAAAGAGCTCTGTCCCTGACAGGCTCTTGTCATATTGGGCTGGAAGGCTCCAAGGAGACCAAGAGCTCTGGTTGGCCAAATGGCACAAACACCTGAACTACAGGGACTTCTTCCCTGATTGCTGTTTTGAAAACAACACTTCCAGCAGAAACTATTATTTATATATATCAACCCTTTACACAGTACTGACAAGCTCCTTGGCTTGCCCCAGAAATACCCTGTGTCCCACACAGCTGCTGCCAGAGAGAGACGAGAGGCAGGGGCAACAAGCAGATCATCACTGCAAACCTGGAACAGTTACAAGGAGAACATTTGCTTTTGACTTTTGAGGGATTTAAGTCAGCCTGCACAAACAAGCATGAAAATATCCCAAGGAGAGCTACATGACTAATGAAGATTTTCTTGCTTCTCATCAGTTGCTTCAGCCACTTCTGCTGCCACTGGATGAGCGTAACAAGGCCTTTCTACTGCGTGGTGCTCTGCAGGTAAATCTGCCTCTTACCTCCCCAAGTCCCCAGGTGGACTCTCAGAGAGAATTTCTGAGAATGAAAGAGGCAATAAGAAGTGTTTCCTCTGGGCATCTCAACAGCATTATCACAAAATGCAGTAACAGGCACCAGAGTAGCAGAGAGCAAATCGGCCCTGTCAGAAGCACCTGTTTGCAGAATACTCCCAACACTACAGCTGGGTGCACCTGCCCAGGGGCATGGCCACAGCAGGAACAGGCCATGGCTGACTGACCGACCCTCTGGAGCACAACACTGGCTGCAAATGGACTGGTCCAGTGCAGCTCTCATTTCTGTTTTTGCTCTCAGCACAACCATGGCAGCAGAGGCCTGGAGTGACGGCTGGGCTGGTGGGGCAGGGAGAACTGCTGCACCTGCCAGCGGACGCATGCAGGGACAGAGTGGAAAAGACAACTCACACGGGTTTTAGGTACAGAATGATGCCACTTTGGGGCAAACCCGAGCAAAGAGAGAGCAGGTCAGGAGTGAGAGGTGGCACTGGGACTTCATGCAAAACAGAGGAGGAGGGAATTCAGAACACTGAGCTCCGGTTTGAGGGGGTGTGCCGTTTGCCTCGTGAGGAAAGGTACCCCACAAAGTCCCACAGGCTCTGAAATGCACTCAATTAGCTGTTCCTTTTACCTTTTTGTTCTACCCAGCATTTCTTCAAGAGCACTGTCATCTCTGGCTTTGGCATCCTACTCATCATCTATGAATTCATGTTGCCGTTTCCTCCCTGAAAGGAAAAATCCCATAGTCAGTCATTTGCTACACAGAGGAAAGGACAAATCTGACAGTATTTTTGCCACTCTTAAAGTTCAAAGACCACCTTGCTCCTTGACCAGACAACACTGCAAGTTGTGCTCTTGGCTATGGTGTCATTCAGCCATAATCAATCAGTGTGTGTTCACTTCAGAAACTTACCCTGAATTTACCTGTAAGCAGCTGAAAAGCTGTCAGTGCCTCAGCTCTGTCTGGAGAGAAGGAGCAGGGCAATGATTTGCTCAGACTAAAAAAATTCCCAACAACAAGAAGAGAGACTATCCAGGCAGATATCTTTATTTTACTTTAAAACATTCTGAAAATGTTAATCTATATGAAGGAGAAGCAATACAAGACTGAGAAAGCATGTTTAATGTTAGGGAAGCCTTCACATCACATGAGCCAAATTAAAAATAATACTAAACACAAGTGTACAAAGCGGAGACAACAAAAATCAATTTTCTCAAAGACATAACATGAGGGACTCCCACAGGGGCCAGCAAATTCTGGAAGGGAGAAAGAGATTATATTTATGGGAGGAGATTCAATAAGCATTCTTTTCCCATAAAGCTAGTGATGGAGAATTGTCACTGCTTCATAGACACCCTGTGCACATTTCAGGACAACAGTAACAGGAAATCAATAGCACCTTTTATACGTGTAAAGACATTATCTCTCTGGACTCCTAATACTAACAAATGGGGCCAAGAAACACCTTTACTAGAATCTAGCAGTCAGCATTACTCTGGCTGAGAACAGAGGGCAGGATGCTGGTCTACATCCTTAGATTTTTAGATTTTTTTTTTTTGAAAACTAACTCTGCTCAGAGCGTCACCCTCGACTGGCGCCCAGGAGCCCCCAATGACAATCCATCACAAGTCTAACAGTGCTGAGCCCCGGCACTGTCACCCCATCGCAGACATCCCCTCCAGCTGATGCTGTAGTCATTACAGGCAGGAGCTTTGTCAGGGGGTAATTTGACAGCTTTGACAAGCCCAGCTGAATTTATGGCACTTTCTAGTTTTTCCCTCCATTGAGCTGCGGTGGAACTAAAGTTAATATTAGCAAAAGCACTCTGCGTTGGGGCAGGTTCCCAGCGCTGACTCTGTGATCCCAGTCACTGAGAGAATCTGCTACACTGGGCCCCTCACAGTGTCCCCTGCCACCCTCACGGACACAGGGGGGCAGCTCCATCCAGCCCACTTGTGAGAGCAGATTCCATGATGAAGGTCTCTGGTGTCTCTGGCTCTATCACAGCAGAGGTGAATCACCGCTAGTAAGGCTACTCACAGCTTACTAGAGAGCACTGAAGCAGCAGCCAGGGTGTCACAGGTCTGACACCGCACACTCAGCTGAACCCAGGACCTGAGTCCTGGAGGCTGCTTCTCTGGCTGCAGGGACTGTGATCCACACAGCACCACAAAGCTTCCACCTGCAAGTACCAACGTGGGAAGAGGAATACTGCACCCCAAGCCAAACCCTTGCAAGTCAGTAAAGCACAAACGAGTACTTTTCTTTTTTTTCTTCCTTTTTCCCATCAGATTGCTTTTTGCCATAGATGTTACATTTCCTCTGTTATAATGCAGGGTTTTAAAGAGCTCTCTCTACATGCTTAGAAAGCACAGTTCATATTTAGCTCCCTAAAGTCATATTTCTCTCTTCCTATATTTCCCTGCCAAGATGTGACACCTGTGGAACGTTCCCAAAAAATTCCCCTGAATCATCTGTGATGCAAGGGAACAGCAGCCAGCGTTGGCAACGAGCAGCTGGGTCTTTTAGGAAAGCATTAGATCAATCTGGTGAGGGGAAGGATCCCCAGTAACTCTGGCACTAAGATCCCCAAGGACCACAAAGCTCCCAAATCAGTTAGAAAAAGAGCATAATTACGACAGGACCAAAATCCAGGGGAAATAGTGTTGCCATGGCAACTGACATCCTCACAACTCGAATCTCCTTTGCATTCTAGCACAGACTCAATGACTCCTAAACCACGTGGAAAAAAATCTGTCTAGCAGGTGGGTTCATTGAGGAAAAGCAGTGCTAGAGGTACTTCCCGACCCATTTCCACACGGTCTGTCAGAAAGGGAGTCTTTGTGCACCTCTTGTTCCAAGCATTGCATCTCACTCACCAGGAGTGCAGAGGAACTGCTGTAACACGATCAATACTTCCTTGTTAACTACCCTTGTATCAGGAAGAAAAAAAACTTATTAAATATTAAAATGTTTCTGATTTCAAATAAAAATTACTTGAAGATAAAATCCAAAGCAGACTAGCTGAGTTTTGAAACCGGAATGTGGTTCCAGCTTCATGCTGGGCTGCACTGGTGTTAATGAGTGGTCTTTCAAACATTCTTCTTTACAGACAGCGGTACCCAAAAACCATTCCAGCATCCCCACACACGTCAGATCCAGCCACTGGGCAACATCTACACATGAGCAAGGAAAGGCCTTATTTTTCTTCCTGACAGCCTTATCACAGCATTAATATCCAGTCTGTCCACCAGCACACCTTAAACGAAGTTCAGGTTAGCGGACCGGCTGGGCAGCCCTTTTGCTAAACGCTCTGAGCTCTGCACACTTTGGGGGCATTTCATTCCATTTCGGTACTGGTCGGGCCTGGGGAATGCCCGCTCGTGGTTAACCCACCATCGGGGAGGGCAGCACGGCGTGAACCCCAGGGCCGCGTTCTCTACGCCAAAAGCCAAAGCAGCGCTATTGATGCAAGGGAAACTGTTCCAGATCTACTGCTGACAAACGAGCACACGCTCTGCCCACGGTGTGCCCCTGCCA
>NW_008238340.1:1537840-1562384 GCF_000691975.1 Corvus brachyrhynchos
GGTTTGGGCTCTCCCGAGGCGCTCCTGATGCAACTCCGCGCACGCGGGGCACACCCGCGTCCCCTCGGTCGCGGGCTCGGGCACGGCTGTGGAGACTTCCCGAACGTTTCCAATTTGGAAACACCTACTGTTTTGCAAAACATCTTTCCCGCCAAAGAAAGGAGGGTCGAGAGTCCTTGATTTCACTTTTAAGAATAGATGGCTATTAATTGGTGCAGGTTTGTTACACCGGCACAGTTTGGAACTTAATGGGAGGCAACTGCTTTTTTTATAGTAATTATTAGGCAGATCCCCAAAGATCTGGATGTAGGAACTGTGCTGTAGTTTGTTTCAGCAAGTGCAGCAGCAATATCGATCTATTATATATATGTGCATGTGTGTATATATGTATAGACAGCTCATCAAGCCCGCCAGCCTGGGTGTGGCCGCTGTAGTTGGACGAGGCTCGTACTGAACCACCACTGCGTGCAATGGGAGATCCAGATTTGGAAGCGATTCAGTCTGATAGCTTGGAAGAGTTCCCTTTGGGACTGCTGTCAGTCCCTGAGCTACGGGGCCAGTCTCCTGTGTCTCATATGTGGGAATCTGCTGCATTCCTGAAGGAACAGCATGTGATGGCCACGCTGTTTGCAGAACTCCCTGATGCTGAGCTACTTATAAAAAAAATTCTGTGCGACTCGAGCCCACATCTGGTTCAAAGCCGACGGGGCCATGCTTGTACATTCCTTGGGAGCTTTCGTAATTCCCCTCCAAAACGTCAGCAGCGTGCAGAGGTTAAAACGGTGAGGTGGGAACCGTGCAAGGGTTGTGACTGCTGGGGAAAGTTTAATGGTTAACTTAGCCAGGCTTCCAGAGCAGGACATTCGGGTTTTGTGCAGTGGGGAGCTGGAAACTGAGTTAAAGGGGTCTGCAAGGGAGTAATTCCAACAGAGAGGAGTGTGTGCTTTGTTAATTGCCCCTTGCTAATTATCTTCAGCAATACTGTCCTGTAGTGGATGCGGTGAACAGCATGTCTGGGTACTGAGCACAGGGTGATGTGACAGCTGAGCTTGGAACTGTAGTGACCTCATGGAGGCAGGATCCTGTGAGCAGGAATTGCTCTGTGTGTGTGTGAATGGTTCATCTTTTAGAGATGTTAGTCTGCTAAAAAGGTGGTGCTGTGTTTGAGACCTTAAATGAGGCCATTTAAACCTCAAGTAGGGAGATGGGAGGCCTTTTAATATTGACTAGGGTTTTGATAATAAAAATGTAACTTACATACAATTATTTGTGACTGCATTTCCTGGCAGTCTAAAAATGATGTCAGGGTTTCTTTAGCGGTTTCAGAGAGACTGTTGCTCATGGAATATTGAACCAATGACCCAAACTACTCAGTGATGATGAAATGCCCAATCTAACATTTTATTGAACATGGCATTTATGAAAAACGAACCTGCTCATTTCTATTACATAATCAATAGCACATTAAACCATTTATCATTAATTTGATTTTAAAATGCCATTTTAGGCCTGTATGTTCCCCTGTCTTCCCAGTCAAGTTTAAATTTGATATCAAAGAAAGCACAAGGTAGTAGAAAGAAAAAAGCTAATTGTAGCTGTCCTTACTGTCTTGGGACCAGCAAATTTGGCAGCTCCCCTTTTGCTGTATCATTTCAAAACATTAACATGAAACAGTACAAACATGCAGAAAAAACATTCTGATCTGTCCTCAAATCCAAACGGATTCCTGGCATTGAGACAGAAGTGAGTGTGTTTCTGTGATGGAAACCCTCCTTGCCACAAGTGGTAAAAAAGATACTACTTTAAGAAATTACCTTTTAGGACCTTTATTTCCCCAGTGAAAGCTAGGAACCTGTGGCAGCTTTGCTTCCTGAAGGGTGTCAAGAGTAAATGGAATTTGTGTCTGTAAATCCACTCCTGTCTGAGTGCCCCCCTCACTGACTGCACTGGGTCCTGACTGTGGCAGCCCCTGGGGACGACAGCCTGGACCATCAGGTTTTGGTTCTTTTACTCTGGGTGTTCTTCCAGGAATGGCTTCCTGTACCCAGGAACTGGTTCCTGCCCAGACAGTTTGGGAACTGGATGGTTGGGCTCTTTCAAGCTCTGCCTGGGGGAAACTCTGGTTGATTTTAGCAACTGTACTTCTAAAAAGTAGGTGTTAAGCAATCGCCAAGGAATGGGCAGGACCTGCAATGCAAGGGACGTAGCAGGGTGAGGTGAGAGAGGGGAGATTACCAGGACTCTGGTAAGAGTCCAAAAATAACATTGCTGGGAGATGATAATGGAAGGACCAGGGGTTTTTCTGTATTGATTCTGAGAGAGCCATCCATGTCCTTGGAACGAGGCCAGGTGCCATCTGAGGTCCCAGAGTGGTTGCAGTAAAGGACAAGGCGGGTTCGTTCTTGATGCATTTGGTGGCACTCTGTTCTCATGGTTATCTGTCTGTGGCTTTGTGGGCAGATGATGCAGCTTCCTCCCTTGCAGCACAATACAGACCCTCCTGGGGAGCAGAAAGGGGTACTGGGGAGCACAAGGCAGGTGCTGGGATGAGTGTAGAACCGTGGGTTTACATTTCTTACCTTTACAGCTGTGGAAAGTCAGTGCTTTTGAATAGCTAAGGTGTCTCCTTGAGGTTTAAGATTGAAATATGTGTAGAATTTGTTGTACATCTCTGGATTTATGTATTTTTATCTGATGCAACTCTGCTTTTTCTTGCTCTTCTGATTTGGAGGGGATAGTAGTTGCATAATACAACTAACATCTGAACATGGGTTGCTTGGGTGGTGGGGTTTTTACACAGTTTTTCATACCTGGGTATACACTGATGAGCTGTTGAGGTCCCTTGTTGCACTACAGATAGTGTGGACAATCCTGGTGTGTTTACTGAATATTTTATTAACTTATGTAATGAAGCAATAGTCCATTCTTGATTTTGGGCCAAAACAGCTGACAGACTTTCCTTTCAGGGCTGATCTTGAGAGTGGCCTTTTGGAAGGGGCATTGGCTGTCCTTGAGTTCATTTTTGGTGGTTTTTACAGGCCTCCCAGGAGGAGCTGAAGGCTGCGTACCGCCGGCTGTGCATGCTGTACCACCCCGACAAGCACCGCGACCCCGAGCTCAAAACCCAGGCTGAGCGGCTCTTCAACCTTGTCCACCAAGCGTATGAAGGTCAGGGGGAGGCTGAACTTTGCAGGGGGTTTCTGGGAGAGCTGTGTCTTCATGCTTTTTGAAGCTATTTATTATTACAGAGTAATAATTAAATTTTCTGGTACTTATCAATGCTGTTTCCTGCTTCTGTCCCATAAGTCAGAGGAGAAAAGCCATATAAATACTGCAGGGAATGAGATGTGGAGTGTCTGTCTTACCTCCTGCATGTTGTAAATGATCTTCTTATCACTTCCCTTACTTCTGAAGACCTCTTCCATAGGAGAATAAAGACTGAAAAGCTTCAAACAGAGAGGCAGTTTCATATTGTACTGATGAACTGCTGCATCCCTGGGTTCTGTTCCCTGTCACCTGGCTGTGGTCTCCATTTCCAGCAAGTTCTTCTGTATGCTCAGACTGAAAGGACAACTGATTCATAGCGGTTAGAGTTTATTCTTGTGCCAAAGCCCTTTTCAAATACACTGAATTAAACTGAAATTTACTTAAATCCTGGTGTGCAAGTTGCACCTGGAGTGCAGGTGGATTAGAAGCTGATAGGAGTCATCCATGTTACAAACCTGGTGCACCCAGTCCTGGAGCCTAAAGACAAACTAAAGCAAAATTATGAATAAATATTCCCCCATTCAACATCAAATATGAGTGAATATTTTTTACTCCCCTAGTTTTGACTGATAAGCATTTGTTCCTTCCAGTTGGACTTGAGCATGTGTGGAGTCTTTCCTGTTGTCCCTAGGTTAGGTGTTAGGACATGTGGAAGCTTTTGCTGGGAGAGCAGGGAAGGTCTGACCTTGATGATGTGGGGAACAAAAACTCACAGTGCTTCAGTAATTTCATTTTAGTGTGGTGAGTGGCCTTACATTAGAGGCAGCAGCTTCCCTTTGAATTTTCTGGCTCCTCTTGGCTCTGCCTTGCAATGAACATGGAAATTGGGTTTAGTACCAAATGTGAGTGTAGTATGTTACAAGCAAAAATTTTGACATCTTGGAAATGAGCCATTCTACCTCCTGCCTATTTTCTGTTTCTCCTCTTCCATCTCTTAATACCACATGACAAAAGATTCATTTTATCAGAATTCATAAAAAGCAGTGTCTGCCTGTGACATTTAGCAAGTCCAATAATATTCCACTAGTTCAGACCAAAACTTAATTACCAGTATAAGCCTCTTTTTGCCTTACTGTACTCCCCTAGCTCCCTGGGGACACATCAGTTTCCCCACAGCCACAAGAAATACATGATAATGATAAACCTGGTCTTGAAACCCTGGAAGAGGAAATACTGATTTTTTGATTTATTTTTTTCTTACAGAAAGGTGTGTTATAGGAACTTATGCATTTAAATATGCCTTACCCTTTAAAGATTCTTCCTAATTCTGTGCCCACTCTTTTTCTAAAGTAACTGTTCTGCAGTCTCCTGTTGTGTTTTGTGTTGTCCATTGCATTGGGTGAGGTTTTGGGAGGTTCAGATTCTACACACACCTTTGCCATTATCTCTTAGTTAATGTTTGGCAAGGTGTGAACTGCCTCGTGGAAATTGCTCTGTTGGTGCTTGGCATGTACCACGTGTGGGGAACTAGGTGGGAAAGGATCAGTGGACATGGATGGTGAGGAAGATCAAAGGAAGCACCATAGAGCTTTGAAAGCCAGACAGAGGTGGGTGCCATTTCCAGGTGGGGCCCAGGGACTGCTCTGGCCAAATTACTCATAATCTGCATGGTTGTTAGAGGGCTTGCGTCACCTTCAGTCAAAGAAAGCGGTGTTAGAAACCCCCCTACACATTCACTTAGGCTGCATGTCTCTTGTGTTCTTTCCACTTTCTTGTTTCAGAAAAAGAAGAAGAAAAAGATTGGATTTGTTGGGGGGAAAAGTCAGTATGTCCTCTCAGTAAAGCATGTGGAAGCCTCAAAGGGGTTAATGTGCAACTGTAGAACAAGATGTTTCCAGGATCTGTGCTTGAATTCCAAGTATCATGAGTGTTTTGGTCCGAAATCAGAGGAGAAGACCAAAAACTGAGTTCTCTCCTCTCTTTTGGTTTCAATTTACAGTGCTTAGTGATCCACAGACCAGAGCCATCTATGACATATATGGGAGGAGAGGACTGGAGATGGAAGGCTGGGAGGTGAGAGAAATTGAGCACGTTATGGCCAGTGGCTTTGACTAAGCCCACCTTTATCTGCCATTGTTGTTCTATCAGCTACACTGACACCTGGCTGGTAATAAATGCCTGTTGGTTTGAAGGCATTCTTGGTTAGTTATTTCTGTCTCTCTCTGTCCCTGCTGAAACACCATGATGGATTTTCAAAGAACCTTTTGGTTTTGCACTTGACAAGAGAACAATAAACCTGACATTCAGAGTTCCCTGGTAGGATATTACCATGACAGGCAACATCTTTATCTGAGACAAATGTGTCATTATTGTCCATCTAATCCCATCTTTTTCATCTGAAACTTGTTTTTTTCAGCATCAACTAGTTTCTGAGTTTGAAATTACTTTTTCTTCCTGGGCTTGTTGGGGTGGGGTTTTTTGTGGTTTTGGTTTGGTTTAGTTTTGGTTGGGTTTTATGGGCTTTGGAACAGAACTTCTCCATTCATGTCTGTCCAGCTCTTGAGTCCCTTGCTGGCCTCTGCCAGCCCTAGTTGATTGCACTGTGCTGCTTGAAGCAGAATCCTATGGTATTGGGTCAGGTCAGCACCAAGGTCAAACTTGGAGTCAGTTGCTAGAAATGTGGAGCAGATCCAGGATGTAACAGATGTTTTTGAACTGCTTTTGGCAGACTTGATCTTATTTTGAAAAGCCAAATCAAATACTCCTTCTATCCATTCCAAAACTGGGCCTGTGTAAAAAATTCCCTGAGCCTTGTCAGGTAAGCAGCTGTGAACCAGCATAGCCTACAATCACACAACTCTCATTGAATCAGTTTACCTCAGGCTGGAGACTTTCAGTCATTTTCATTTTTGTGTCCACACTTGGTAGAGCAGTTAATGGATCGCTGAGGGTAACAGCTGCACTGCAGTGTCTTGTAGTTTTGCTTGGAAAGATCTTTGCCCTGGTTTTGTCAAGGGAATAGAAATAACAAAACCATTTTCCCTTCTCACAAGGCATGGGGTTTTCTCTCATGCCTGCCCTTTAATCTGGCCCGGGTGCTTTGTTCCAAACTCTGCCTATTGAAATTTGTGCAGGGTGGTTTCAGCAGCCAGGGCAGCGTGGTAGTGCATCCTGCATCCATGGGCCTCTGACCCTCCAGCACCACAATGCCCTGAGCAGCCTCTGCCTGGTAATCGTTTGGTTTTCATTTCTTTTTGAGCAGGTTGTGGAACGAAAGAGAACTGCAGCTGAAATCAGGGAAGAATTTGAGCGTTTGCAGAGAGAGAGGGAAGAGAGGAGACTGCAGCAGCGAACTAATCCAAAGGTAAGCAGACTTAATCCTGGTCTCAAGAGTGGATCTGTAATTATCACCAGTGTTCAGGGTGTGCGGAGCCTAGGTGAGGGCCTGTAGGGAAGAGCCCCTCATGTGTCTATACTTGCTGCATGACTTTCTGTCTTTGCAGTTTCTCTGCATAATATAGGGAGAACAGCTCACTCTTTGAACAATCCCCTACTGAATGGTCTTCTTTTCTTAGAGAAACATGTTGGGACATAATACCTTTTTCAGCAATTTTCAGAAAATAGACCTAACGCTGAAATATTTATGATTTCTTTCCAAGTTTTCTAAATAAAATGTAACTCACTGCAGTTACCTGACAGTTTTTCCCTTTGGCACTGCTGCAGTGTCACAACAATGCAGGGAGCTATTCAAATGAAACTAGCAACAAATCTGAGGCAGCCCTGAGCCAGCTGGGCAGCAGCACTGTGAGCAAAGTCAACCTGAACAGGGTTGGGGTCCTGCCAGTGTCACGGTTAGTGCCTGTTTTTGGAAAGCGTGATCGTGCCCTCAGGATGAGAATCATCCCAGCTGCTGTTCCCATCTTGGTCTGTTTGAGCAGCAGACTCTGACCCCGAGTGACTCACCTCACAGCTAACCTTGGCTGGTCAGAGGTGCTCAGGAATACCATTGGGATGGCAGGGAAAGATGGACGTGGCGATTGGCCAGCGTATCCATAGCTCAGATTCATGGTGGCTTTGCTGGCTCTTGGCTTAATGAGTGTGTGAGGCAAACCTGGGCTTTGTCAGGATGGTCCCTGACTGAAGTTTCAAAGCTTGTTGAATTACAAAAATCTTGGTTCTTATGCAGCGACTAACGTTACCGAGAGCTGCATCAATTAACTGAATGAATTCATATGTTAGTGTAAAATCACAGTGTCCTCTGAGTGGACAGATGTGGGATTGCAGTGGTGCTTAGGACTGGATCCTAAGGAAAGCATCCATCTAAGCAGAGCTGTAATATTTTGAGGCATTTACCTTGGCACTGCCTTTGGATTTGCACTGCTCTTAGCAAAGCAAGTGGACTGTACAGATCCCCAGGCTGTGGGTAGGGCATAGACACTAAGAACTGGTTTGTACTGGAAGGATAAACAAGCATAAAGTGTTGTGTGAGTATCTATTGACAGCTTTATTCCAGGCAGGAAGGGATTTCTGGGTGCCACGAGCCAGGCAAACTATCCCTGCTGGAGGTGCGGGTGAGTGGAGTCAGAGAGATGCTCTCGGAGAGGGGCACGGTTATCTCCCACTCTGCTGCTCCCTGCTTCAGGAATGTGACATTTTCCCTGGGCGCCTCGCCGTGGCTGCGAGCTGCACTGTGAGCCTCAGCCTGTGTCCTGGGATAAAATTAGCCATCTGGGTGTTTACAGCAATTGCCGGCTGGCAGCCGATGGAAATGCCTCTCCAGGCAGTGTTCCCGTGGAATTGGGGAGCGCAGCTGTGATCATTTCATACACGAGCGCAAGTTATTTTAAAATTTCCAACATTTTGTTGGTTCTATAGAACAGTTCCACAAAAATAAAGCATTTTAACCAGAAATGTTGAGCAATAACCAGATGTAGGCAATTTGGAGGGTTGAAATTGAGTCTCCTATTTGCTTTTAGAGCTTTGTTTTTCCTTTCAAAGACGTGCAGAAGGGTTGAAAAGTTCGTTACTAGGTTTAAGAAGAACAACTTCCTGTTAGGAGAAATTAAATCCAGTTATTTTCCTGCTGTGGAAGGCCAATATCTAAGGAATGCAGGTCCCTCAAGGCAAAGCATGGCACAACTTCCAGGTTGGTTGAAGGTAAATCGCTAAGAAAAAAGTAAGGAGGAAGTATATATCCTCTGGCACATCTGCGAATTCCATCAGTGAAGTCTGTTTCCTATTGGCAGGGTGGCAAATAAAGGTGACTTTAAAAGCTGATCCCAGCTCCGATGGGTCTGTAGTGCCACTCCTGCTTCCTGCCCTGCCGAGCTGCTGCTCTGCAGCACAGTGCAGGCACCGCTGACTTTGAGCAGGCATTACAGCTCTCTCCTGTGCTCTTCCTTTCCCATGGTCGGAGCAGGTGGCTGATGGGAGCTGGGAGCAGCAGCAGTCCCCTCCATTATCCGGTGGCATAGGGGTGCTCTCGTTCTCTGGGAATATTTTTAACTTTACCATCTGCTGCTTTTCCTGTGCTTGCGCCTGAACCAGTTTCCTTGCCAGGATCCACAGACCTCTGAGGGTGACTTCACCTGCTTGGCAGGAGGTGGAGGGTCTGCCCAGGGTCCACCTCTCACCTGAGGGAAAGGCAGAGGAGTAGGAGGTCTGCTGGGGAGCCGGGGAGGGAACGGCAAGATGCTCCTTCTCTCTGAACAGATCTTGTGGATTTTCATGGAGAGGTTCAGGTGGTTTCCTTTTTCCTTGGGAGGGATATTTGCTGTACAATTCATATGTGTGAAAAAGAAAATCGTAATATTTTGAGTGTGTTTTAGAGATACGAGGTGCAGTGAATTTCAGGAATGTGTGTGCATCTTGGTGCATCTTTCCAAAGGGTGCAGCATTGTGGCACCAGTAAGCCAAGTACAGCAAGATGGTCTCCAGTGGGTGTTTGCTAGTACAGGACTGCACCCTTCCAGGGTGGTTAGAGGTTTTCCATTGCTTCCCTCTTCTTTTGGCCTCGTTTCAAGGAACAGCATGGCATAGGAGAGGGCTGAAACTGGAGAAGCTGTAGAGTCTGGAGTCCCTTGAAGGTGACTTTGCAGATAGTTCCTGAAAGGGCAGGAGCTGGTTGTTGGTGTCACCACTCAGAACAATGAGTGCAATTGCTCTGAAATTCACCATCTGCCAAGGGTGGTTAGTAAACAGCTGGGCCACAGCCCCTGTTCCAGGGTTCTACTGGAAATAACCACACCTTTCAGTTTTAAAATATTTATCCAATTTTTGCTTCATAAGTAATCAGAAAATAAACACTGAGAAGAGGTTAGGAATCTCTGCAGCAAATAGATAGCCTGGGAGCCCAGGCAGAGAGTAGGTTCAAGTCCTGCCAGACTCTGCAATTCTTCCTTTATTTATGGTCCAGCATTTGATTAGAGAGGAGCGATCAAGGAAAAACGCTCTTTCAGACTGAAATAAGGATTTATTCCATCTGTGCTTGGCCTCAGTGTGAGTGGGGTTTGTACCTACCCAGCTATATAGTTTCCATACACAAACTGCTCAGAGTTCAGTCTGTGCTTGCACACAGAGGGGGGGTTTTTATTGCAATCCGTACGTTTTATAGGAGCTGGGATGCTGTCAAATGGGTCCGCAGGGAAGGTTTCCAAAGCATCTTGAAGTTATATGACCCAGACAAGGATCTAACTGTGCTCTTTTCAAAGAAACACACTCCTGCAGTTAGTCTGAGGGAGCACAGCAGCAGGTAGCCAGACTATTGAGCTGTGGCCTAGTTTTCCATAGGAATAAGTTTTTCTATGGTCTGAGAAAGGAAATGTTTACCACTTGCTAAAAGTATGTCTTTGTCAAGCTTTCCTTCTGATCACTAAACATAAACTAGAAAAAGAAATCAAAATATTTGACTAACAAGGTCAATTGCAAGTGAATGATACAGTTCAGTCCTAAGTTGGTTTAGGTAACTCGTAAGAAGTCTGTAGAGGTTTTCTGACTAAGTTCCATTGAAGAAAATCAATTTCTAGAATATATTATTTCAACTTTCAAATACTGACAGGGCACAGTCAGTTGTGGGGAAAGAAGAAACCTGCTGTGTAAAGGTGTTCTACCTGCTTCTGTAATGTGTCACAACAGAAAAATGACCTCCCGGGATTGCAAGTGGAGTTTGTGCTGAAAAACTGCCTTTTCTCCAGTCTGTTTGATGATTTATATTGCTGTTTTGAAATATTTTCATCATTCACTTTTGCCTTGTGCATTAGGAAATGCATTTTAGAGTGGTAAAAGTAATTGCAGGACAATGGAAAACTGCACAAAAATGTAATCATGCCAGGAATGGTTCAGCCACTCATCCTGTGTACGCCAGATGTTTGCTAATGCTAAATGCCTGTTTCACTTGTCATCCCTCAGGGAACAATTAGTGTGGGAATAGATGCCACTGACCTGTTTGATCGTTACGACGAGGAGTATGAAGATGTGCCTGGGAGCAACTTTCCCCAGATTGAGATAAACAAAATGCACATATCCCAGTCCATCGAGGTGAGGAGGGCAGATGATGCCGTGTGAGCAGGGCGTGAGCGAATGAGGCACCACGGAACACAGAACACGCTGCTCAGGGGTTCTCAACAGGATTTGGGGGGGACGTGGTGGCCAGCACGGGTGGGAGGAGGCAGCTTGGAGCCAGCCAAGTGCTGGGTTGGCTCTGTAGTGTTCGGGTGACTGGTCTGTGGGCTGCAGTGGTCCTGCCCTCCTGCCAGTGGGGATGCTCAGTGCCCAGTTCTCACTGAAAGGGGTGTGTTCAGTGGATGAAAGCAAATGGCACCCAGTCTTGAGGATGTGCATAAGGAAAAGAATGGGAAGCATTTCCTGTTTCAGAGAATTTAGTCTGCTAGAGAGATGAGAAGGGTTTACAGCTCAAGGTCAGGACTTAAAGGTGGTACATTACAGGTGTCACAAGTGTCTGGTACAGTAAGAATTATCTGACTTTTTGCCATGCTTGATGTTTGACTACAAAACCATTTACACTTTTCAGTGGTGATTATGTCTTTGCAGAACATGCACTAAATGCGTGAATTGGGATCAGAGTTACTAGTAACAATATATTCATTTTTCAGGCACCCCTGACTTCCACAGATACAGCAATACTGTCTGGTAACCTTTCCACCCAGAATGGGAATGGAGGGGGATCAATTAATCTTGCACTGAGACGAGTGACATCTGCCAAGGGATGGGGAGAGGTAAGAGTACACCTGTTATACAACGTTACATTCAATCTATTACCCAGTGTTCTATTTGGGGGGGGCAGGGGGAGACTTCAGCTGTGGTTCATCTCTCATGTTCTATAAAGTGTAGAAAAAGGAATTCTTAAAGGAATATGAGACAAAGGGAAGACCAAACCTTGTTTTTTCTTATTTTTCTCCCCCCTCCATTTGGCCATGCAATTTGGACTTCACTTGTGCAGACAGAATTGTTACCTGATGTCTCTAGTCTTTCTAATTTCTCCATCTGAAGGCACAGTGCTGTGAGCAGGCACTTTAGGGCAGTGCAGTAGTTGGCCTTTGCTTCCAAAACTGCTTTGCTTGCATGGTAGGAAGTTATGGGGAAAATAATTTGACCCCCCCAGCAGATATGGTCTGAGCAGCTGGAAGGTCCCATGTTGCACCTGAAAGCTGGGCTGTGTTTGAGATGCTTGTGGTGTCACTGGTATAGCTGGAAGCTGTCTGCGCCTTCCTTCTTGCACACAAGCTCCTGCTAGCCTGCTTCCTCAGCTCAGGAGGAGTCTTCTTCTCATTTGAGATTCACAGACTGGAGGCTTTTGATTTGTGTCAGGATTTTGTGAGGGAAGAGTTTTCTCCACGTTTCCCAGAGTGACCAAATCAGGTGCCAACAGCAGTCACCTGTAGCTTACAGAAGTGGCTTTGTTTTACCCATGAGCTCCAACTCAGCAAGACACCTTTTCTTCTGAATGCAAAGCTGCAGAAAAGGGAGAGTGCTGAAAGAGGTGGTAAATGTTGCCATGTTACCAGGCGTGTAAAACAGCTGTGATGAAAATGATGCTTGTGACATACTTTGTCACAGTTGTAAAGGATGTTTTCTTCTAACACTCTGGCATTGTGCATTCCAACAGCTGGAGTTTGGAGCTGGAGACCTTCACGGACCTCTCTTTGGGCTGAAGATATTTCGTAATCTTACACCAAGATGGTAAATATTAGAGAAATGGCCTAGTGGTTAATATTCCACAATAAGGAACTAAATTACTTGAATTCTCTTCCACATTAATTTTGGATTTGTTTTCTGTCCTACAAAATAAGGTATTTTCGCTTTAGACTTAAGGTCATACTTATATTGTCAAAATACTTGCATTATTTCTGGGTGTTGGTGCTCTCCCTTTCCATATTTCCAGTTTAAGGAAGGTCTGTGTTCCACATCCTAAGATTTGTACTTGATCTTCTCATTAATCGTGGTACTTGAGGCAGGATTTCCAATCAGAGCAACATCTGTTTGCGCTGGGAGCAGAACAAAAAATGGGGAGCTCTTTTGATGCTTCCATGTGTGAGAGGGAGTTTCTGACAGAAAACAGGAGATGATGTGTCATATTTTACAGAAATAATGCCAAATTTGCAACTAGTGTCATGTCTGTTTACAAATGAATAGAGGTCTCAGGTTGCAAAGGAGAATACAAGGTAAGGGCTGTGATTGGAGCCACGTGTCAGAGCATCACAGGAGCTCATGTAGGTTCCCTCTGTTTATATTTTTGAATTCAGTAAATATACCATTCCTTAGAGCTTGTCCAGGGTTCTTGTTCCCCGAAGAGTGCTTTAGCGCTGGCTTTTAGAGCTGATGCCCAAGGATTATTAAATAGCAGGGTTGCTCTGTGCCAATAGCCCAGTGTGTTCTTCTTCAGAGACCAGGATGTTACCTGCACAGGGCAGGAAGGGGAAGGCTGGATGCAAACGGCTGCCTGGGCAGCGCTGTGTGCAGACAATAAACCAGGGCACAGCCTGCTCTCCTGAGCGCCACTGCGGTCAGGGCAGTCTAAGTTAATTTTGATTTTTCCCTGAAAGCCTCAAGCACCATGCTGTTTGCAGGACCGTCTCTGGGCATGCAGCAAAGTTCCTGGGCAAGAAGGAATTTGAGGCCACCTGGGAGCCTGTGTTTTTTTTCACTGACAAGTTTTTCCTCATTTGTCTAGTTTCATCACCACAAACTGTGCCCTGCAGTTCTCATCCCGCGGAGTCCGCCCCGGCCTCACCACAGTTCTGGCCCGCAACCTGGACAAGAACACGATGGGCTCCTTGCAGTGGCGGTGGGGCATCCAGTCAGCCATGAACACCAGTATTGTCCGGGACACCAAAACCAGCCACTTCACTGTGGCAATGCAGGTGAGAGCCACAGGTGGGACGGTGATCCTGCCCTGTGGGAGACAGGGGCCTCACCTTCCTGTCCCACCAGTATTTTGCTTTGGGATTAGAGGTTAAAGGAGCAGCTGGTATATCCCACGTTAGACCTAATGTAGGTAACCAGCTGTTTGGCAGAGCACAGCTCTTGGCATTGTCATAGCTGACATGGGTCAGCTTAGAGTAAGGTCAGGACAACACGGACAGCAGAGGTTGTAAGTGGCAAGCACTGCTCTGTGTTCTGTGCTACTTCAAGGGTGAGAAAGGAAATTGTGGGGAAAGTTCAGCAGTGGCCAATTTTCATACGTTTGTCCCTCTTGTGTTTCAGCTGGGAATCCCCCATTCTTTCATGATGGTCAGTTACCAGCATAAGTTTCAGGATGAGGATCAAACACGAGTGAAAGGTTCTCTCAAGTAAGTGCTCAAGAGGGAATTCACGTTGCTCGCAGCCTGAGGACTCTGACCTCTCCTGCTGCTGTAGGCCTCCAGGTTCCACACAAACCAAATGCTTCTGTGGCTTTTGGGAATCTGCTTTTCACCCTTTAAAAGGCTGAAGTGAATGTCTTGGAGGCTTGGCCCTTTGTGCCTCTGGAGTTAAGTGGAACTTAAAATACTTGTGTATGATATCTCTGTATCATCCCCAACAAGAAAGCCAGAAGTTCTTGTTTACTACTTGGCAAGCTGGAAGGGCTAATCTCACCTTGGAGATACACAGTGAATCTTCCAGAGGCCAACATCTGCTGCAGTCAGATGCATTTCCATGCTTTACTTGTTTGGGAATTACAAGAGAAATTCAAGTGTCTTCCCTGTCTTAACAGTTCTTGGTTCTGTCATTCTAGGGCGGGTTTCTTTGGGACCATAGTGGAGTATGGAGCAGAGAGGAAGATTTCCAGACACAGTGTTTTAGGAGCCACTGTCAGCGTTGGTGTTCCTCAAGGAGTCTCCTTGAAAATCAAGTCAGTTCAAGATCACAACTCTTAATTACAGAGGCTGACCATAACCTCTATGATTCTATTTCCAATATTCAGGTGGGAAAGTTCCAGTCCCAGGGCAATACAGGTGTATTGATACATCACTTGGAGGGGGTGCAGCTGCCCTCAGCTCTAAGGCAAGCTGTAAGCCCACCGTAAGCAGCGGGTGCCTTCCACAGGTGTGACTCACAGCCTGAGCCCCCTCAGTGTGTGTGTGTGTGTGTGTGTGTGTGTGGGCATCAGAATATTCTGGAATACAGCTTAAAGTGAGATTTGGAGCATTCTGGTAAGTGAATGGAAGATTTCTGAAAATATTAGTAGAGCTGGATTCCATGTGTATTATGCTGTACACAAGTGTATGCTTGAATTAGGGAACTACCATTACCAAATGCAGATGATTTTACCATTAATAAGGTGCAGTTCACAGAGGGACAGAGCTCATTAAGTGTCCCTGTGCTGTGGTGCACTTGGATTGGGGCCAAATACAGGCAGGGTGTGAAACTGCTGGAGGGCCTAAAGAACTCAGGCCCAAGGAAACTCATGTTTTCTAAAATAAATATTGTTATAAACATCAGAAAAATATTCATGTACACCTGCCCTGAAGGCCCATGCCATTGTTATGAACACAGGCCTTCTCTAGAAGCATTTGTCCCTTTTTCTGTTGAAATTAATGACCAAGCAAATTCTCCTAAGATTAAAAAAAGAACTTTAGAATGGTCAGGTACTATCACAAGCTGCTGCTTCAAAGTCTGGCTCTGGCTGGTGTCAGCTGCCTTTCCTACCGTTGGCTTTTTCAGTTTGTTGGGCTTTCACCTTTTCGAGCTCCTCATTCATCTCCCCTTGAAAAAACACACTGCTGCTAAATGTGCTTCATCAAGCACATCCCGCTCTGCTTTTCCTCTTACCGTCCCTCTGCTCTTCTTTGTTGCAGGCTGAATAGGGCCAGCCAGACCTACTTCTTCCCTGTCCACCTAACAGATCAGCTGCTTCCCAGCGCCGTGTTCTATGCCACCGTGGGACCTCTCGTTATCTACTTTGCCATGCACAGGCTGGTCATCAAACCCTACCTCAGGGCACAGAAGGAGAGGTGAGTTTGCACTTTCCTGAGGAAGTCTCACTCAGGCTCATTTGTGTGAGGTTGTGGGTCAGTTGTAATTGGGGTGGGTAAGCAGACCCTGCCAGTTTCTGCCTGAATCCCAGCCATGTGTTCCTGATGAGATGTTGTCTTCCTTCTGCCAGAGAGCTGGAGAAGCAGCGGGAGAGCACAGCCAGCGACATCCTACAGAAGAAGCAGGAGGCTGAAGCTGCAGTGAGTCTTTCTTGTAACTCGGTCCTCTTAGTGAAAGAAAACTCTTTTCACTCTGGACCATTCTCTTCTGGCCATGGTGTCTGACCCTGCATGATTTCTCCTCTGCCACTTGTGTTGTGACAGGTCCGGTTAATGCAGGAGTCAGTCCGAAGGATAATTGAAGCAGAGGAAGCCAGAATGGGTAAAGATTATTGTATCATTTACTTGTTCTATAAATTTGAAGAGAAGAAGAAACAATGCAAACACGTTGTTTCTTCATTCCCACTACTGATGAAGTGCAGTGTAGTTGCTGCTGCACACGTAGTGGGGGAGCCCCACTATGACTCAGCTCCAGGTACCTGAGCTTAAGAGGGATCACAGAATATTATCTTGGGACATGGTGTGAAGTGGATCAACAGACTGAAGGCAACAGTCTGGATTCACCTCTCCACTAGAGAGAGGTGTGTGTATAAATAGGTGCAAAAGTTGTAGTCTGAAGTTCAGCTTTCACTGATTGCTCCCTTACATGGTTTTCTCCTGGATTGTACTGGGAATCTGATCTCTGATGGTTACTAGCAATTTTCCACGGAATGTTCCAAAGTGAACTGAAATCCACGTGGACTGTCACATCAGTGTGGCACTGAAGTCCTGTCACTCCATTCTAGTGCTGAAGGTTGCTAACAAACACCCAACTAAAAATGTTGTTCTTTGTTGGGAAGCATGGGTCCAGGCCAGGAGAATTAAGTCTCACTGAAAGCAACACAAAATGCTGGGATGGTCTTTTTGTCAGTGGAAGCCTTCCACCACAGCTGTGATTTCCTGGGAAATGCAGGTCTGATTGTAGTGAACGCCTGGTATGGGAAGTTTGTTAACGACAACAGCAGGAAGAATGAGAAGGTGAAGGTTATAGATGTGACTGTGCCTCTGCAGTGCTTGGTGAAGGATTCTAAACTCATCCTTACAGAGGCCTCCAAGGTACGTAGCTGTTCTGTCAAAGCCCAGATTCAGGGACTCAAATGTGTGGCTCAGAATTTTGGTTGAACCATATGGTGTCCTGCCAGGGGATCTCTCCAGTGGCTCTGGATCAATTCACAGATGCCATTTACATACCAAGTATTACAAACTTCCAGGAGCTTCTGTTTCTCGGGGCTTTTCCAGTGCCAGTGTCTGCACTGTGGGACAGTGGGTGTTACAGACCTTGGGGCTGTACACCAGGAACTTCCCAACCCCCTGGTTTACTTCTATGCACTGAAAACTTGCAGAGGTGATTCCCCAGTGTCTCACCTTGCTGGCAACAAAACTCCTTTTTTTTTTTTTTTTTATGACACCTTGTCTTGGCACTAATAAATGTTTTTGGCCAGCTGGAGAGCTGTGAAAGTCCATTCCCTAATGCTCAGTCTGTCCTTCTCTGGTTCAAGGCTGGGCTTCCAGGCTTCTACGACCCCTGTGTGGGTGAGGAGAAGAGTTTGAAAGTGCTTTATCAGTTCCGAGGAGTTCTGCACCAAGTGATGTCAGCTGACAATGAGGCCCTAAGGATACCAAAGCAATGTAAGTAGTACAGGCTGCCCAGCATCTTCCTTGGGGAACCAGTAATGGACTACTTCAGCTCTGTGGTGAAGCACACAGAACTGGGGTTCAGAACTGGGGTTACTGGTATGGACTGACCATGACTTGCTTCTGCAGTAAGGCCCAAAAGAACTCAGCAGCAACTCTGCAGCTGTTTGTACCAGCCAGTCTGTATCTCTAACTGGGGCTGGAAGCAGAGACTTCCCACAGGTGCCAGCATCCTTCTGTGCAGTTCACAGCACTGGGTGGCGATCTGGGGACTGAATTTAATGTATGGAGGCCTGAGCCAGATTTCTTCCTTGTCCCCATTTATCTTACCTGCCAAAATATTTTCCCTGGTGGAATAGCTCTGTGAAACCAGTATCTGCTTGTGACAACTTTTACTGACACCCCTGTCAAGGGCACAGACCTTTGTTTGCCCTAGACCAGCTCCCTGCCCAGTGTGAGCAGCACATCCAACTGACAGAGCTTCCAGAAGTGCATTGGAGGCAATGTCTCCAAATACTGGAGTTGTGTCTCGTTAGTGGCCAGAAATGTTCCTGCCTGTCTGTGGTACAATGGTGGGCTCCAGCACGTGTCCATTCCTTGTTCTCCCCCACAGCTCACAGGATCGATGCCGATGGCTAATCCGGGGAACACGTGTCTCTCATGGTACCTGGGTCAACGGAAACTGCAAAACCTCCCCCGGACGCTGCGAGTTTGAACAGAGACACTTTTATTTTTACTGTCTGTATAGCAGGCGGTGTCCTGCCGGTTCTGTTAGGGACAAAAGGACAGACCCTGCTGCTCTAGGCGGCTCCCAGGCAATATCTGAGTTGTGGCTCGGTACCCAATAAAGCAGTGTGACTCTGAGTGCACAGTGCTTTCTGCCGAGGGGCTGAGCGGGCATCCTGCTCCCAGCTGGCCACGGCCCGTTCGTGCACTCACACCTCCCTCCTGGCGCTCAGCAGGGACGAAGACCTGTTCTCACTTCTCCACATACTTCCTGGGGTAGGTAACACACCTTCTCCTGCTCATGAGGGGAATTTCAGTTCTCTGGCCACCTCCTGGAAGTCCCCTGTGCAAATACTTTTGGAGAGAGGTCAGTGATTGTTTCAATCTCAAATCTGTGTTTGAAATGCACTTGTTAAGAAAAGTATGTGCTTAAGTATGAATGAATTTGCCTTTTGTAGTAACATGGACCTCTTCAGCACCAGTCCATCCAGCTGCTCATTTCCAACACTGCTCTTCTAGACAAGGACACAGTGTATCATAGTTTTATTAATTTTTCTGCCACCCACAACCATGTATTGTCAAGGATTTCCAGAAAAAGAGGAAAGCAAGTGAGGGAGAAGGACAGCAATTAATTTCATTTGATTCAGATGCTGCAACTATCTCTTCACATCTAATTTATTTCTAGTAAGAATAAATGTAGTTCATAAAGTAAACCATACCAAAGTGAGGAGGGAGGCCAAATGGATAAAAAGCTGAAAATGTAACACTCATCTGCCCTTTCTGAAAAGCAGCAGTTACGGCATAAATCCATTGACTTTATCTTGCCTAGAAGCCCTGCCAGGGATTTCCAGCAGAAGGGCAGTCCTGGCCTGGTGACACAGCAGCTGGAAACGGCACCTTGTAGAATCTGCTACACACTGGGTACATCAGCATCACTGAGGCTTTTACAGAGAAACAAGGAATCATCGTGGCTTGGTCATAGTTTTGCTCTGGCTAAGTCCAGACCAGCCCTTGCTGCTCATGGGTGAGAGCAGAGGGGAAAACACCCATGTGTTGGCAGTGCAGAGTTGCTTTTGACAACTGCTGTAACTCCTTTCCTGATGTGGACTTGGCCCCTGTTCTGGGCAGCTTTGGTTCTCTGTGCTCAGGTCACTGCACCTGAGAGGAGAATGAGGTTTCCAAAAGAGATGCTCTCCCCTCTAAAAAACAAGTTCATATTATGAAGGGGTGTTCATTTGTTTTTATTAAAACCAAAACTTTCCAGTTGTGACCAGTTCCTGGTGCAGGGCTCAATTTCACTTAGGGCCAGCATTCTGTCGATCTGAAATTAAATGTAAAATGTGCAATAAATTATATTCAGCTGAAAAGCAGCTGCCATTCCCTTTGCATCTGTAGGACGCTCCTGAGATGAAACCCCTGGAAAGCAAGGGTTGCAGGTTTTGCAAACGTAACAGCACTCTCTGTGGGACTGGGCAGAAATCTGAATCTCCTCCAGTTCCTTTTTGATGTCACTGTGTGAGGTGTATGGTCAGAAGTGAGGAGCCAGCCTGTAGAGACTAGGACATGGCAGAATACTCCCACAAGAGCATCCCTGAGAGCCAGATGCTCGGTCGGTCTCCCCAGCCCACCTCCTCCTTTCTTCCTTGTTTTTTGTCAGTGCCAAGTTTTGCCAAGACTCTTAACAACAGCCCCACTGCAGAACCACAGCCTTCACCACCATATTCTTGCTGTGAGCAGCTGCCATTTTACAGCCACTACTCCCCTGGGACTTCTCTTTATCACTCTGTAATTCAGAATTACCAACAGAATTAAAACAGAAGCTCTAAGCAAGCAGAGCTGAGCTTCCAGCTTAGCTTCCAGTGTGACCTAGTGCCACTTCCAAAAGGCTGAGCCACCTTTTCAGTTTGCCAAGGTGTTCAGGCTGCTGCTTTGATGGCAGCTGGCTGAGCAGCAGTGCCTACAGGATTGTGGCACATACAGGAGCTGCAAGGTGACACCAAGGCTCTGGCAGCCCTTGGGTGGTTTGGAGTCCTCCATGCTGCCTGGTGGTGGGGAGCGAGGGAGGGAGGGAGCTCTATTTCAGCACAGCTCTCAGAGGGGTCACAAGGGCTTGGTTTGGGTCAAGCCAGATCTCCGGTCCTTGCAAGGGGTTGCAGTGCTGCCCCAGGGCTGTTTCTGCAGCTGTCCCTGAGGCTGCAGGGACCTGGTGCCAGGACTGTGCGCTCCAGCACCATCGGCATCCTGGCCTGAGCCCTGTCCCCCAGCTCAGTCACTGCACCCTTCAGCAGGCCCCTGGCACAAGCCCAGCACAGTGTCCCTGCTGCCTTCAGCCACTCTGGGCAGTGCCTGCCTCCTGTCCCTCCACCCTGCCCAGCCACCCGGCTCCATCACCATGTCCCACACTCTCAGCAGAGGCTAGCAAGGAGCAGCTGCTCCAGAGAAAGGTGGGGATACCTGCCAGCTCCTCCTATCCCTTCCTGAGTGTATTGTTTCAGGAAGAGCACTTGAAGTGTCAAGTCTTCCTGCTGTCTGGCACAACAGCTCACAAACCAGTAAATCATAACAGCAGACTCCTGAGTTTGGAATAAAACGAACTCATTGTTCATTTGTCTCACATTTAAGAAAAAAAACATGGTTCATTAAAAGTTTTAATGAAAAAATAAAGTTCTGAATTAAACTGTAATTATACATGGCTGAAAGTGATGAACTAAAAGAATGGAGATGTTACTTTTTTATTTCTCTCTGCTGATACTGTAACGTGCTGGACACCATCCACTGGGATAAATCCAAAAAGGAAACAGAACAAGAGTCAGTCACATTGATTAGTGTTGAACCTCTGTCAAAAAGAGCCAGTTCACTTGACAGTGCACCATTTCTTCCACAAAAGCTTCAGGAACACACTCCACAGAGATGCAGCTGAACTGCAGACACACTGTAAACACAGAGATACCAATTTCAGACCAGGTCCAACTCTTGTGCAGTTGTGGCCAGGATCTTCCCAAGCATTTCTGGGGAAATGGCAGCACTGGAGAACTTTGGTTATTTTTCTGGCTGCAAAGGACAGTCAGGCAGCCGTTGGGGGCGAGTCTTTGGCAAACTCCTTGGTGGTTCCACGTAGCTTCTGAAGGCAGCACAGCACAGTCATGGTTGTGAGATTTCACAGAAGCTGGAGTTAGTTTTCTGAACCCAGTCAGCTGTTACAGCTTGGTGGAACAGGATTTTTATCAAGAACCAGGAGGGAACAGTTGCATGTTGTGCAGTTCTGTCACCCTGCCCCACACTGTGGAGGCCCAAGGCCCTGTGGTATTGGGCTGCCTATGGCTTTGGCAGCCCCAGGGCTGATGTCTGAAGGAGGGCTCCTGACCCTGTGTCCTGGCAAGACCCTCAGTCATCACCAGGATGCATCTCCCAGTGAGCCAGTGCTCAGACAAGGCAGTGCTCCAATGCTGTGACTGCAGAACTCATGGGGACAGTTCCTGCCGGCACAGCTGGTCTGGCTGCAGCTGCTGTACCAGCCAGTGCTTCTCTGAGCCTCTGACTGGACAGAGCACACACTGCTCCTCAGGGATAGCTTCAGAGAAACACCTTGAAACATCAACCCAATTTGTGATCCATGTGGATCTGTCTGGTCATTGAGGAACAATACCAGCATCTCCCTGGCCTTGTGTACGAGCTGTGACTTCCCATCATGGTCCTGAAGGGCTTTCCCATGGGCTGAGGCCCAGGAGGTCCTGTCTGCAGTGCTGGCCAGGGCCTCAGCGCTCTCCTGTCCACTCCACACCAGACGGATCCTCATTGCACTTCATCCTGTAGCTGCATTGCCTGCCTTCACTCTGATCTGTGTCATTGCTACCAATAGAGTAAAGATTCTGGCTTTTTGGTTACAGTCCAGTTTCAAAAAACAAATAGCAAAAACAAAAATCAACTCAGCTGTCATACTTGGTTGGACATGATCAAATCCCAAACCAGACCTGCCAGGTTCTACGTTTCCTTTGGCCCCTTTTACAGTCCATGTTTGAACTCTGGGCTGAGAAAAGGGAGAGTCATCTTCTTAAAACAGCACCGTAGAGGTTAATGAAGGGACAGGAAATGGAGCAGTTTCCCCCCATACACACATTTGAGCTGATCATGCAAATAAATCACAAAAAAAATCAGGGTAAGAAGAGACCTTCTAGGAAGGAATCTGATGCCGTTAATCCCCCACGCTGCCTGTCCAGGAAAAGGGCTGCTCTTTCCTGCCAGGGCGCTGTCCCTTGGCACAGGAGGGAGCCCCGAGTCTCGTTTGCACTTGGATGATGCCAAATGACAGAACCCCCCTATGCTCAGGCCCGTGGAAGCGGAAGCAGATCGCACAGAGGCCGGTAGTACTGATGCTGACTCCTACGGAGCCTTAGGATATCTAAGATTGATCTACATGGACAAATGGGCAGGTATAATATCACATTGAATTTAAAACACAGGGCCATTTACTTTTCAGACTCTTCACACAGACTCCCCCTCCCCTCCTTCTTTGGGAGGAGGAGGAGTTTCCTAGCACAGGGAAGATTTGCAGTTTCCCAATGAGATGAGAAAACCTGCGTGGCAAAGGTATTGTACATCACCCAGTCATCGTAACCAGACAGAACTCCACTGAGCTCAGAGAGCTTTGTCTGTCCCTCGAGACAGTCGGTATCTCGCCGCAGTTCTGCCCAGTGGCCTCTCCCAGCCCCGGCTGCCCACGGCTCGGCGATTCCTTGTTCCTGGGCCACAGGCCGGCTGGGCACCCCTCCTGCCTGAGCAGCAGCAGTTCAGGGGAGCCCTCCCCGGCCTCCCGGCCGGCACCCACGACTCACCCGCCCACTCAGCGCACCAGCACGCGCCTCTCCCCTAGTCCAGAAAGCGCCTGCGCGAGCCCGTCCGGGAGCGGTTCGAACGGCGAATGTCAAACTTGGAGTCCCGGCACTTCTGGCAGATGTAGATCTCTGGGACGTTCGACTTGCGGATTTTGGCGCAGGAGAGGTGGATCCAGGTGTGGCACTCGTTGCACTCGATCATCGGCCGCCCGGCGAAAGGCTTCATGCAGAAGCAAGTGACCAGGTCCCACGAGTCGTCATCTGCAAAGACAAATGTCAGAGATACATTTTTAGCAGCTGATGCCTCTCACACCAGGAATTTTCTCTCCTTTCGTGCTAAATTAACTACCTGGGTTTCAAAGACAGGCACTTTGCTGCTTTGTCCAGGTCTCTCTTGCACAGGAAGAGACTCTCAGCAGTACCGGGGAGACGGTAATCCAGAAGAGGAGAACCAGCTGCTTCTATAAAGTCGCAGCTTTTCACTCAATTTATTGCAAAAGGAGCCAACCCAGATCCCTCCCGCCAAAAACCCAACTGCTCCTGAATTCCACCCAGGCAGTGCTCCTCAGCATTATCCTCACCCTACCAAAAGCATCAAAGAGAATGGCACAGCACCACTACTTCCACCTGGCCAATCCTCTTGGACAGCCAGGCCACCTACCTGAATCCACCATGATGTCCTCGTCATCACCAGTGCCATCCTCATCCCGGAACACCACCTGCTTGCCCTGCCGAATGACTGTTCGTTTGCCCACGCTCTGGATCTCCACTGTCTGCTCGGCCGTCACAGCAGGGTAGGAGACGCTGGACGGGGTGTCAGAGTCCCACACCGAGCAGTGCTCGGTCACAGACTGAGGGTCGCCCTCCGACGAGGGGCTCATCGGCGTCTCTGCGTAAGAGTCCTCCGCCTCCAGATCCAGCAGCTTCTCCTCATAGTCCTCCTCTGCAGACACCTCTGTTTCCCTCCTTTTCAGCTTTTTCTTCTTCCTGATCTTATCGATTTGCTTTCGATCTGGCAGGAAGTTGCTGGCCTTTGCCCGCTGGAACAGGGAACTGTATGGTTTTGCTCGCTTAAGCTGACTAAAGTTCTTTCTGTTCTTGGAGGGCAGGGAGACAGAGGAGGGGGTGTCATTGAAGCGGGGATCCCAGCTATCACTGTCAATCGTGCCTCCGGTGCTGTTGGGAGGGCTGGGGCTGTTCCTCAGCGGTGTTTCCTGGAATACGTTTAGGAAGCAGGTAACAGCTTGACTCGAAGCAGACACACGTGTGGCGCAAGGCGCTGTCGCCTGTCCCCCAGGGCACTCTGCCCCATCCCTGAGGTGCTGTGCCCTGTCCCCTGTTCTCAGTGCGCTGTCCCCTGTCCCCAGGGGTGCTGTCCCCCAGAGTGCTGTGCCCTGCTCCCTGTCCTCAGTGCGCTGTCCCCTGTCCCCAGGGGTGCTGTCCCCTGGAGTGCTGTGCCCTATCCCCCGGGGCAGCTGAGCACTGTTTCCCGTGCCCCGGGGCGCTGACGCTTCCATTCTCACCACCCGCCGCTTCGGGGTTTCTCCGGCCAGAGCTCCCGGGACCGGGGCG
>NW_008238340.1:1564473-1574375 GCF_000691975.1 Corvus brachyrhynchos
GTGCTCCCCGGCGCCCGCGCCCCTCCACTGGCCTCGCTGAGATCCTTGTCCTCGTCGGTGGCTGTGACCGTGACTGCGATGAGCTTGTCACCGTCGACTGCTACAACCCACGCACCGGCCACTGGCGCTACCTGGCCGAGTTCCCCGAGCACCTGGGAGGGGGCTACAGTGTTGCTGCGCTGGGCAACGACATCTATGTCACTGGTAAGGCATACAGGGAATGAGGGGAACCACCCCTCAGGGCTGGAGAGTTCTGTTGAAAATATGTGCTTTGTAGCAGTGGCACTTGGCTTTTCCTGGGTAGTAGAGAGTTTGGGACTTGGCTTGGGTGCCTGCAGCCTGCCAGCAGGCATGGAGACAGACTCCTGGAGTCGGTGCTGGATTTAGCAGCTGGTCTCAGTCCAGGAGCTATTTTGTCGTGACTAATGCTGCTGAGCACGCTGGGAGAAGTCACAGATCTTGTAGTTAGAACTTTTTAACCGTCACTGAGGACAGGGGTGATGTAAGAAGGTTTTGAGTTTCTCTCTGAAGAAGGTGTTCAGGTTCAGAGCCCCCTGAATCACAAGCTAGGCGCATGCTTGAGGCAGAGGCATGTCAGGAAGCCGCAGGTTCCTTTGCCAGCCCCTGTGAGTCACAGTACCTTCCCCTGCACAAATCCTGCCTTCTTGCTGGGGCTGCAATTACTTCTGTCAAGGTGACACCAATATGTAAATTTGGCTGTTAAGCTGTATGCAGATGCCTCCTTTGAACTACATCCCGGTGACAGCTGTAACAAACTGAGGCCCAGGACACTGACTGCTGTGGAACAGTGTGCCCTGGGTGTGTAAGACACCCTGGCAGAGCTTTGAAGAGCAAGTCTTGTGCAGGTGAACAGAAAAGCTGTGTGTTCTCTAGTCACAAGCAGAAAACAAGGCCCTGGTTTAAGGGCAGGGTTGTAAAAATGATGGGTTACCACATGGATGTGGCTTGTTTTTACAGAAGCCCTTATGACCCCTGGGAGTTTCCTGGAGTGAATCCAGGCAGGTCAATCCTGCTGGGAGCCGTGTGCAGGCTGCTGCTGGGGATCTTGGGTTGTTGTGGTCGGTGTTAGGGCTGGGAGGTTCCCGATCTGCCAGCAGCACCACTGCCTTGGCAGCTTCTGGGTAGCAATGGAGGGCAGGCTGCAAAAGAGAGAAGCTGGGGTTGGAGGACAGAGGTAGTAAAATGTGAAAGACTCATTTTGAGTCACAGCTGGATATGGACTAGGAATGACGTGGGAGAAATCCTCCCTGGCTTGCTGGGAAAGAAACAGTGCAAAACTTCCGTTAGAATCCTTGTGGCACACGTGCTGAGCGAAAGCCCTCTCCTCTGTCGCCCTTCCCTTCGCGGAGCCCGGCTCTGACGTGTGTCGTGCTGTGCCACAGGGGGCTCGGATGGGTCCAGGCTGTACGACTGCGTCTGGAGGTACAATTCCAGCGTGAACGAGTGGACGGAGGTGTCGCCCATGCTGAAAGCCAGGGAATACCACAGCTCCACGGTCCTGGACGGGCTGCTCTACGTGGTTGCCTCCGACAGCACGGAGCGCTATGACCACACACTGGACAGCTGGGAGGCCCTGCAGCCCATGCTGTACCCCATGGACAACTGCTCCACCACCTCGTGCCGTGGGAAGCTCTTTGCCATCGGCTCCCTGGCTGGTAAAGAGTCCATGGTCATGCAGTGCTATGACCCTGACAGTGACCTCTGGTCCCTTGTCAACTGCGGCCACCTGCCCCCCTGGTCCTTCGCCCCGAAGACCGTCACGCTCAACGGCCTCATGTACTTCATACGGTGAGTAGTGGGAGCAATCACTTCCCTCCCTCCCTCCCCATGAGGAGAGCCCAGAGCTTCCCTGGGAAGGTGGATTTTGCAGGTGGTGGAGGGAGAACACTGGGTTGGGACAGCACCTGATGGTGCAGGGAGGGCTGTAACACCTCCTTGCTTGTGCTGGTGGGCCTCAAAGAGCTGCCCATAAAATAGTGTGAAAATGTCTGAGTGTAACCCAGGGCTGGGGAACAGGCAGGTGTAAATCCGTCTGAAGTCAGCAGCGCTGCTTGGAAATTGGCTTCTCGGTTTCTTCAGCTCCTGGTTCAGCCCCCCTCGTTACTATAAATAAGCATATAAGCTCCTAGAAAACGTTAAACTCTAGTGCAGGAGAGGACATCTTGCGTCTCAGCAGAGATAAGAGGGCTGAAGATGAAGTGATTGGTCACTATTTTTAAGCACCTTTCCAAATTGGGACTTAATTACCCATCTGAAGCTGTCCTGGTGGCGCAAATACTTCAGTTATCCGCTTAATTAAAAATAAACGGGAAGGCATGCTAGGGCTGGAGCATTTCATTTCCCTGTGTTGACTCTGAGCAAACAGAGACTTCTGTGATGGCCTCCAGGCACTTATCTTCTTTTAATCTCCTCTTGGCTTTGCATAAAGTAGCAGCTTTGGCCCAAGACTTTTTATTTGATCCTTTCAGGTCCAGCCAAGTGTCTTGCTGGTGGCTGTTCTGGTCAGCTGGTTTCAGTCCATCCTGCCAGGGTGTTGCAGCTGCTCAGCTCCTTGTCACAAACTGATTCTATAGAATTTCCTTTTTCTTTCCCATTTTAAAGTACCAATGATTGAGACTTCAGGATTTCAGATCACTTTGCATCTGCAAGAGTCAGTGGGGAGATGATCAGGGTTAGGTGTTCTTTCCTCACTTCACGTGCTGTGCCCGGGCTGCTGCTCTGTTTAGAGCTGTGGGATAATCTTTGGAGGGCAGAGGAGCGGGTTGCAAGTAGAAGTGGCAGATTGGTTTAATAGCTCAGGCTAAAGGCCCTGACAATCCCTCATGCTGGGACTAGTTTCATACCTGTAAATAATGCACAGTAGTGAGGTTCAGGTGTTCTCTGCAGTTGCCCCAAAGCTGACCCAGAGTGGAGAGAGGAGGCCCTGGTCTGGCTGCTGGCCCTGCCTCGAGCTGCCTTGCAGCATCTTGATCCCATCTGTACCAGAACTGTCTTGGAAGAACTGACAGCTCCTCTCCAGCTGCCCTGACCTTGTCCTCCACACATTCTTGTGTCAGCAGCGCGTGTCTCTAAGGCACAAACGTCCCTCACCTGTCACTGTCGCCCTCCTGTCTGGCGAGCAGGGTGGGTGACAGAAGTCCGGGGGGATTACGCTACCTCCCCGACTCTTCTCTCCCCTGCCCGCCTAAATTTGGCTTTGGCGAAGAACTCGAGCGGCGTTTCTAGAATGCAGAAGAGTAATTTTGTGTTCTCTCCCCCAGAGACGACTCGGCTGAAGTGGATGTTTACAATCCATCGAAGAACGAGTGGGATAAAATCCCTGCCATGCTTCAGGTAGGACATTTGCCTGCCTCTAGGATGTCTTAAGTGTTACAAATGAGTTTCTTTTGGGTTTTCCTTTGGAAAACCAAGAGCTTTTTAGAATCAGAACCCCTTGCATGTGGAGCTGGTTTAAGTGTGTTGGAGTCACTGGGAAGACAAGTCCCAGATGTGGTGGCATGTCAGAGTGTGCAGCCCAGCATGTGAGAGCTGTGGGCAGCACTGGTTCAGAGCCCAACCTGCAGCTGGTGGGCGTGAAGCTCCCTCCAAGGAACAGCTCCCAGATCCCACCCACCCCCTCGATCAGCTGTGGGATCAGGCAAACACCCCCTGATCGCAGTGTGTGTTTATTGTTACATTGCAGGTTCATGTTGGAGGGAGTGTGGCTGTGCTTGGCGGGAAGCTCTATGTCTCAGGGGGCTACGATAACACATTTGAACTCTCGGACGTCCTGGAAGCCTACGACCCTGAGACGCGAACGTGGAGCATCGTGGGCCAGCTCCCCGAGCCCATATTCTGGCACGGCAGCGTCAGCATATTTCGGCAGTTCATGCCAGAAACCACACAGGAGGACGACAGTATCACACTGGACAACACCATCAGCTTGAGCAGGCAGAACCAAAACCTCCACAACCAGAACCTCAATGAGCTGCCTTAGCACAGGAAGCGGCTTGACAGAGTCCCTCATCCGGAACCTGGACTGCTTTGGGAGAAGGCTGAGGCAAACCAGTGCTTGGAAACAAAACCATGCTGATCACAGAGGGAGCAAGAACTCTGGCTGTTGGACGTGATGCTGTGGGCCTGCAGGCAGCGAGGCCTCCACTGCTTTCCTCAGCCCTTCAGGGCAGGAGACGGCACTGCGCTGCCCACAGGGACCCAAGAGCTGATCCCTGGGGAAAGCACTTGTGCTGAACCACGCCACAGCACCGCTGCTTATGGCTTGTGACCGGACAGCTTTCACTGGGAGCTCCTTCACCCTGTAATGCTTCATTTGCCAACAAACTCCTTCCTTCAGTTTCTTTCTTGGGAGGGGTCTGTCTGGTAGGGCAGTGGTCTGGACACCCCCCTATATTCTGTGCCTCGGAGGGAGACAGGCTTCCTGTGCACGTGTTGGAATTGAACGGTAGTTATTTTAGTGGTTTTTTTCCTCTTTTTATTTGAGGTTTGCAGTTTTATTTTGGCCTGTGTAAGATTTGCCTTTATACTTGCCCAAGTGCCCTGGCCAGGTGGGCTCTGTTTATCTACCTTTGCTGAAGAACAGCTGCGTGCAGTTTACTTGTGGAATGTTTCTGGAAGAAGCAAACAGCTGAACCTGCAGCATGGCTCCCTGGGAGCAAGTGCTGCACCTTCAGGAGAACCCCGAAGTGTGGCAGAAGCTAAGGTGTGGCTGGTTGCATTTCTTTTTTGGTCTTTAAATTTTAGCCAATAGAGGAAAAATTTGCATTTAAACTGAATCCAGAGATGGAAACCTCGTGTACTCAATCTCTCGCCTCCAGGCTTGCCCCTGGATTGAGGAGCATCCGAGCCCCATTTCCGCAGCATCGGCGTCTTCACAGCTTTACAGAAACGTGGTTTGCCCCAGTGCTGTCTGACGCTGCTGCACCCCTCCGCCACGGGGAACCCGAGCTGTTCTCCAGTCTGGAACACTGACAGTGCCTTGAGACCGCCGTGTGCCAGCAGGGAGGCCCCAGGGCCTGGCGCGGCGTCCCCTTGGTGTCAAACCCGTGGGCAGAGCCTGGCCGGGGGGTGCAGGGGCTGGTGATTCGGGGCAGCTGCTGCTTTTTTGGGAGCAATGGCCAATTCCCGACGGCGCCGCAGCCTGAGGCATTTCTGCTGAGCTATAAATAACGCACCCCGGCGCACGCGGCCACGCTCGCTGCTGGACCCCCAGTCCCACCCGCTGAGCAGCTACAGATCTGTATTTATTTTTTGTAGAATTCATTGTGTTGAATCTTCAAGTACAGTTGAACTCCATCCTTTGAAACAAAGGCATTTTACATTTGCAGATAATGTATTTTTATTCTCATAGTTTGTTTTTAAATTTACTTGCAGCAGTCAAGTTAAATAAAACCTGTTACACAATTCTGTTGAGGGGAAGGGACCTGGAGTGAGATTTTATTGGGAGTTTCTCATTCCAGATATGCTTGAACTGGAGCCTCTCTGCCTCCTTGGTGAGTAGAGGGGGAAAGGGGAGAGAGCATGGCTGCGACTCTGGGGTGTGGAGGGTACACACAGAGATCTCCCCCACCCTGGCACCACTCAGGCCACGGTTCTCACTCTCCCAGCAACCCTGGATCGGGTTATTAGTCAGCACAGGCACTTTGTGGCTGCTGGAGTGTGTTTCAAGTGAACTCAGAGCTCTGTCATCCCAGTGCTGAGCAGACACGGGTCATGCCCTGCCTATAATAGGGGAAAGAAACAGCAACGGACAGAAGCTTAACAAAACAAAGGAGAAATAAGGCACAAGTTAAACGGAGGAGTTAAGGAAAGGGCAGAGCCGCTCTCTGTGGGGGAAGGTGAGCTTTAATCACAAGCAGGGTGAGAGGGCTGGAGGAAAGGGGGGGGGCAGCACCAGCTCCTCCAGCGTCAGAAAGTGAGTCACAGTATGACATGGAGATAAGTCCCATCCCACTGCACACCGCGCAGGGACACCGACTGGAGCGACCATTCTGAGGCATTTCTTCATTTGATACTCAATAACAACGTCATGGTGACTTCCTTTCCCTGCAGCCTGAGATAGGAGAGTGGCAGAAAAGGAGGGGTGGGGGCTCAAAATAACAAGTATGGCAGAAAGTGGCTCAGCTTAACACTTTACTGTGTTTCAGTAGAAGGGGATGGGTGGCCACACTACGTCTCACAGTCTTCAGGAATCGTTGTTGTTATAATCAGCGATTGCTCAATCACGTCCGCTGGGGAGAAGTTCGTGTTTGAGCAGAGTTTCTGCACAGGGACCTCCTCGGGCAGTGGCCCACGGGCCAGCGACTCCACAATCACCTCGGCTGAGCCCACCTCCAGCTCTGGTGGCGGCTGCAGCACCACCATCACGTCCTTCTCATCCTCGATGATCAGGTTCCGCAGCTTCCGCTGCCGAGGGTTGTAGTTCTCCACTCGGTCGTGGATCTCCATGTGGCGTCTCAAGTGAGCCTGCAAAAGAAGGGGCATGTGGAGAGACCCAGTGAGGGCTGGCTCCCCAGCGCAGAGCGGCGGCCCTGGAGCCGGGGAAGGCCTCACCTGCCGTGTGAACTTGTAGCCACACTCAGTGCACTCAAACTTCCTCACTCCCTTGTGCCGGCGGACATGGACACGCAGCTGTTCTACCGCTGGGAAGGGAAGCGAGAGGCCGTAGGCAGCAGCTCCATGTCATACAGGCTCACAGCAATGCCAACCCACCCATGGGAAGGAGGCAGCTCCTGCAGAGCCCCATTGAGAGCTGGAGCTCCAGCGTTACCTTTGAATGTCTTCCCACAGATGTGGCAGAAGTGGGGCCGCCCCTCCTGGTGCCGGCTGGCGACGTGCCTCAGCAGCGGCCCCTTCTCTGTGAAGCGCTGCTCACAGAACTCGCAGCTGAACGGCCGCTCCCCAGTGTGTGTCCGGTTGTGCTTGTCCAGACTCGCTGCCGTCAGTGGGGGAGAGACAGGGAGAGTGATCAGTCAGAAGCACAGCCCGTGCACCCCATCTCAGGGGCTGTCAGGCTGGCCAGGAAGGCAAGAGCAGCACAAGCAGTAGCTGCCTGCTCCAGCTAAGGGTCATGAGGAACGCCAGCTTGCTCCCTTTCTGTGCCACAAGGGCGGTGCAGGTGACAAAAACATGCTTTCCTTACTATCGGCCTGCACTCACAAGAGCATGGCTTTGCTCCTGGGGAAGCTGCTTTCTGGAGGTCCTGGATGCTGGAGCACAGCACTTGGCATGACCTGCTCCAGCCACACCCAGGGGTACCTTGTGTCCGGAAGGTCTTGCCACAGAGATGGCACTGGAAGGGCTTCTCGCCAGTGTGCGTGCGCAGGTGCATGTTGAGGTTGGCTTTCTGCGTGAAGGCATGGTGGCAGAACTCACACACGTAGGGCCGCTCATTCCTGTGGGCAGGGAAACATCACCGTCACCTCTGCCTCCGTCAGCTTCAGCTCCTCTGGGAAGAGGGTGACTTCCAGCCAACCCCCAGGCCTGCGGGGCAGGGAGTGCAGCCAGGAGAGCCAGGGTGACATAATGGAGGACACGGGTCACACTGTACCTGTGCTTGGCCTTGATGTGCATCTGGAGGCCATTGCGGCTCGAGGCCCTGTGCCCACACTCTTCGCACACAAACAGCTTCTCTCCGCGGTGCTTGAAGGCCTCGTGCAGGCGCAGCTCTGTCCGGGACAGAAAGCACTTGGAGCAGGTTGAGCACTGCAAGGCCACAGGAGAGGAGGGGGTTAGGATTGGGGTACACCCTCACCAGACCCCACTCAGACCCGGCTTTTCCCCAGCTGCTCCAGGGACCTCCCTGCAGAAGCCACGGCAGCACCCCTGGCTCAGAGACACCCAGTGAGATGGGACAGCCCAACAGAGATGAAATGCTGGTCAGTGCTTGGGGCTGTGGGCTGCTCCTGTACCCAAACGAGTCCATTTCCAGTAGCTCTGTGCCCCACCCCCTCACTGACAGAGCCAGACAGAACATTGTGCCATTCCTTAGGCCAGGTCCACACTCAGGATCACACCCTCCCCAAAGCCCCTGATCCCTACCGCGTGGGGCTTGGGTGCGCCGTGCAGCTTTATCATGTGGCTCTGCAGGTCCTTCTTCTGCATGAACTGCTGTGAGCAGGAGGAGCACTGCGAGACAGGAGAATGGGGTCAGCTTCCAGCTGCCCCCAAAGAGTGGTTTCAGAGCAAGGAGAGGACCGGTGGGGGAGTAGAACACGGATTCCTGGTACAGCCACAGGAAGCCTCTGGCTGTGGTGCCACCCTGGATCATATTTTGGCTCAGAGATGAGGGAACAACCCTCAGTGGGCTATCACGGACCAGAGAAGGGAACTGGTGCGCTCAGCTCTTGATGGGCTGGGCTGCTCTAGAAGGGAAAGTCTTGCCCCTGCTCCATGCCAGTGTCCAGCAGCACCCATAGAGATGTTGGATGCAGGCCCTGCTGACCTTGTACGGCATCTCCCCAGTGTGTGACACCATGTGCAGCCGCAGCTCCATCCGCCGCTTGAACACCTCAGGGCAGGCCGAACACGTGAACACCTGTGAGAGATGGGGTGGTGTCAGCTTCTGCAGGACCCAGAGCCCAACCTGGAGCCCACAGCTCAGCCCCCTGCCCAGCACATGGCACTGCCACCCAGCTACAGCGTTCAGCCCGCACCCCCAGGAGCAGGATCTCGTACAGCAGTGTCCTGGTGTGCTGAAACAGGAGTGAGGGCTGCGCTGTGTATCACGCGTTGAGTCCCAGCCACAGGGGCCCTGGCTATGGTGGTCCCAGCCATGGAACACATGCCACACAGGGCTGACAGGGGTCTGTTTGGAGCTGAGCATGGGCTGGGGCTGGGAAAAGGCTCCAGTTCCCCTCCTGCCACATGGCAGCCACGCTCCAGCCCAGCAGGGCAGCTCCTGGGCATACCTGTTCCGATCGGTTCATGCAGTTCCTGGCTTCGTGTTCCAGGAGATTCTCTTTTCTAAAGTAACATTTGCCACACTTGGAACACTCAAATGGCTTCTCTCCAGTGTGTTTCCTGGGGGGATGCAAATACAGAATCCCATCACTGCCTGTCAACAGCATCTGTGCAGACAGGCTCAGGAGGTCACAGGGAAGGGTGAGGTGGGTACTTCCCCCCCACCCCCACAGTGCTACTATTCACAGTTGCCCTAAAGCTGCTTTTATGCCACTTTCGTATCCCCTCAACAGCACAGCTGTTGGTGCCCGCTGCACTCCACGGAACACCAATTCTGCAGGGCCAAGATTCTCCCCCAACACCAGTGAAGCAAAGCTTGAGCCCTCCCTGCAGGGCCCTGCCCTGCTCTCGGTGATCCACCCTGGAGCTCCTCACAGAGCCCAGCCATGTGTCCCCCGCAACCCCGGAAACTTCCCCCAGCCCGGGCGAACCTCAAAGCCCAGGAGGATTTGCCATTGCCCACCTGCAGCCAGCGCAGCCCCCGAGGAGCCCCTCACATGGCCTTCCTGAGCCACAGCCCAGGACAGTCGATGCAGCTCTGGGATGCCCTTCATAGACATATAACCCTCCCCCAGGCCAGAGCACCCCCAGGGGCAGAGGGGACCCTCCTTTACCACCCCGGGGGATGCCGAGGTGCTGGGATCAGCTGGCAGAAATGGGGCCGCCCTTTTTTCTCCCCGGGAAGGGGCCGAGCCGTGGGGGCGGCGCGTCCCCCCGCGCGCAAGGGGAAGGAGAATCCGGAGCGTTTACCTGTTGTGCACTTTAAGGTAATATTTGCTGAGAAAGGTTTTATGACATGTGGGGCACTCGACCGGCACCGCTGTACCTTTTCTGCTCCCCGGCGCCTTTCCCGGAGCGGGGGGGCTCTTTTTGCTCTGAAGCACCTTTTTCTCGGGAAGGGGCTCGGCGTCGCCGTCCCCCCG
>NW_008238340.1:1575500-1579076 GCF_000691975.1 Corvus brachyrhynchos
GCACCTGCCCCCGGTGCCTCATGCAGGCCTCGTAGAGCGCCGGGCAGCGCGCGTTCAGCTTGAATATGCAAAGGATCTGGAAGGAGCGGGTCGCCACGCACGAGAGGAACACGGTGAAGCTGATGGTGAAGAGCGGCACCCGCAGCAGGCACGCCGCCCGCGAGGGCTCCCCGAAGTAGCAGAAGAGGCTGCTGCAGGTGCAGGCCAGGGAGCCCAGCATGAGGAAGCACGTCTTCCCGCCCGCAGACTTGACCACAGGCGTGGAGGCGTTGAGGGCGAAGAGGACAACCAGCGCTGCTATGAGCAGCATGAGAAGAACAGCCAGGGCCAGCAGCACCCAGGAGAGGGGCTCGGACCAGGACAGGAACTCGACGGTGCGGTTGAAGCAGACCTCGCTCCCTGCTGGGGCCCACTCGCCCAGGCCACAGGCCTGGCAGTCAAAGGGGTCTGTGGAAGACACGGACACCTCGCACACCTCGGACCCGGTAAGTGCTCTGCGGCGGTGCGGGGCCCGGCCCGCAGCCCCCTGGACTCTGCTCACCCATTGTGTCCTGCTCTTTCCTTTTCCTGCTCCCAGGCCTGGGGGCACAGAGGGGGCTCTTTTCCCAAAAGACCCCCCACCTGAAGTTTACCTCATGGACTCTCCCAAAATCCATGGGGGCTTGTCCCATTCAACAGGGGCTCAGCTGTGTGAAGCTCAGGGCCATGGGGGCTGTGGGTGGGAAGGGGCCCGTGGATCCAGCAGTAACCTGGGAAGCAGCAGCCGCTGTTGAATGGGACAGGACCATATAGGGGGGCTTTCTGCTCCCACCATCCCCAGAGCTGCCCCTGCCTACTCCACAGGCCAAGGGTGTTGAGGTACCAGCTGCCAGGAAGGGGTTTGTCGTTGTGGCTGGTGACTCTTGAGGCAGGAGACTACTGGTGCCTGTCCCAGGCGGGAGACATTTCCATATGCCAGGTGCTGGTGACCACACAGTGGGGAAGCCCTGAGTGCCATCTGGGGCACAAAGGCAACCACTAGGTTGAATTTCCGTGGCAGAGGATGCGGGGTAGGGAACAGCTATCGGGCCGGACATCCCCATCCCCTGGCCACAGGAGAAGGGCTCTGTTTGCCCAGGTGGGCTCACCAGGTGGTGCCCGGAAAGCACAGGGCATGGGCTTTGCATACCCACTGGTGAGCAATCAGGAGCCAGACCCACTGCCTTCAGGTCAGCTCAGAGGTTTTGCTGACCACAGGAGGTGAGAGGCTGGGAATGGTGAGATGGGAGCAGGAGGCAGGATGTGGGCAGGGGAGGAAGGGGCAGGAGCGGCCCCCAGGATGTACTGACCTGATGTGTTCAGGAAGGTTCCCGGTGGACAGGCCATGCAGCTGAAGCAGCAGCTGTGGTGGCTCTGCTGCAGCTGCTTCTCCCCTGGCTGACAGGCCTCAGAGCACACTGAGATGGGAGCCTGCCGGGAGCACAGACAGGATCAGGCTGGCAGGCAGCAGCAGAGTTCAGGCTCAGCAGCACTCTGGCACCCCCCACACTGCCTCTGCCCTCAGTTTTGCCCTGCTATGAGAAAACACCCCAGAACTGGTGGCATTGGGATGCAGTCAGCTCAGAAGTGAGCAATAAATAAGACCTGGGTGCAGAACAGTACCTGGCCATCTTCTGTGTGCCACAGGACTTTGCCTGGGTTAATGCTCAGCCTGTCAGGGTTCACACGGAAGGTTCCTATCACATCAGAAGCCCAGTTTGGGCCATTCCACTTCCACATGACAATGTCATAGCCTTTACGAATGTCCCCATTGGTATCAAAAGAGATTTGGCTCTTGTACAGGGTGAAGTTTACTTGCCTTATCTTTTGTAGGAGCTGTAAAACAGAAGAGTAAGAGAGGAGCCCTTCCAATGGCATGACTCCTGCCACTGGGAGGGAGATGTGCTGGAGGACCCTTCCTCTGTGCTGCAGCCGCTTTCCAGCCCCCCAACATCTGCAGGAAATCCCATCCAGTGAGGGGCTGGTGGTAGAGGAACAAGTGACCTAGGATGGAGTCTAGGTTTAGGTCTTGGCTGCTCTGACTGTGAGGGACAGCTGAAGCCCACAAGGGTCTTCAGCTGGGATTTGAGCCTTTGGACAGGAAACCTCTGGGCACAATGGAAAAATCCTTCCCTGTGGGAAGGGATCCTCATAGGTCTTCTTCCACAAGGTTGCTCTTACCTGCCAGGGATAGACAGTGCCTTTGCTGCAGGCCCCCGAGGCGCAGCCCAGCAGGTCATGGAGGCCATGGGCCACGGCATACACAGCCGAGTACACACTGAAGGAGCCTTGAGCATCGTACATGTCGGAGATGGCAGCAAGGGCACGGCAGCTGGTGCAGCACTGGGTGCAGTCCAGCCGCGTGCTCCCCACAGATTCCCCACCTGCCTCTGCACTGCTGGCACACTCAGCCACAGTGCCTTCCTGTGACATCTTCCAAGCTTCAAAGCGTTCCAGCATCGTGGACTCCGGCTTCTCAACTGCCATCCCAATCACCGAACCGATGGTCTGGATGCCAGGCACCTGCCAGATGGTTTGAGCCAATGCCCAGTCTTCAGAGGCCACCCACACCATGCCTGTGATGTTCCTCTGGACCACGACCTCGAAGAATGGGAGGGTGCTTCGTCTGGTGGAGAACATGACGGTGACATTGACCTTGATGTCTGTGAGGATTCGGACCAGGTTGTGGAGCTCTGGGTTGCTGGCGTCCGAGTTGGCGGGGATGGTGCCTCGGTAGGCCACACACACATTGCTTGCGGTCAGCAGCTCGTGCAGAGCATCCAGGCCAGCCCTGCCGTAGGCGTTGTTGCTGCCCAGCAGTGCCACCCAGGTCCAGCCAAAGTGCTGCAGCAGCAAGAAGATGGCCTTCACCTGCTGCCTGTCACTGGGGATGGTGCGCAGGAAAGAGGGGTACAGCCGCTTCAGGCTCAGTGTCTCTGTGGAGGCTTCGTAGCTGATCTGTAAAGAGAGCCAGCGGAAGGGGGATGCACTGGCCTGGCAGCAGCACCCCTGCTAATGGGTGAAAAGCTAATGGCACAGGCAGCCTGTCCAGGGAAGACTTGGAGCTTGGCAGGCAGTGGACCCAGTGCCAAGTGTGCTGCAGCAGCAGAAAGCTGTGATGGATGGCAAGCCAGCCACTGACTGCCTGGGAAGGATCCTAGGACAGCACACACCGAGGGGCTGCATTTCCAGGTCTGCCAGGCTCCTCAGCTCCGAGCCCACCCTCTCTGAAACCCTCACTCCTGGGAAGCCTTGTTCTTCATCAGCCGCAGGAACTGCACTTACCTCCGGTACAAGAAAGAGACTGAGGACAGCAGCTGTGGTGAGGGCCAGCTGGGTGCTGTCAGGACCAATGACAGCCACGGCCTGGGGTTCATAGTGTTGGAAACTGGGAAGCACCTGGACATCCTGCCTGCCTTTGCGGGCAAGGGCACACAGTGTGGCGTGGAAGTTGGCAGGCTCAGAGCAGGTGTCATAGATGTCGTAGCCCAGGGTGACATTGGGGAGCAGCGTGCTGGAATTGTTGATCTCCTCTACGGCAAAGCGCAGAGCCTAGGA
>NW_008238340.1:1580375-1587068 GCF_000691975.1 Corvus brachyrhynchos
GGCCGTGGCCTCGCGCACCCCGTGCTGAGTGCTCACCCTCTCGCCTAGAAAAAGGAGGAGTCCAGCTTCACGCCAGAGGACGCGGTCCTGGCGTCTGTGGGCATCGTGAAGTGCAGCTCCGACCGCGGGCTGCTGGTGTCGGAGAGCATGTGCCTGGCGCTGGAGGAGCTGATCCAGGCCTGCTGTGGTGAGTGCGGGCCTTTGACCAGGTTAGGGCTTTGATAGCCTGAAAAAAAGAAAATTTGTGAGGCTTTTCATGAGTTAAGGTTGAGAGAGTGCCCTGGCCAGCACACAGTGATTGAGGGTCATGTTTTTCTGTATAAAGAGTGTGCGTCTAGAGCTTAGGCATTGTCTGGGGTGAGTCAGTGATGTCAGTCCAGTTCACTTGTCCTTCTGCTTGTCTTTCTAGCGGAAGATGAAGGTGTCCCTTTGGTGCTGGTGTGTGGCCCAAAAAACACTGGGAAATCGACATTCAACAGATATCTAATTAACCTGTTACTGAACCGGTGAGTCCTTCTATGTTCTGCAGTCTTTTAAGTGCTGTGTGAGATTTAGGAGAAGGAAAAAAGAAAAGAAGAGTGTTTGACAGGACTCTCAGAAGAGCCATCAGAACTGGAAGGTGGATAGCTTTTAAACACAAACAAAAAATCAGAAAATCAAGACAGGCATTCTTGTCTTGAGCTGATTTCAGAAAAGTTGCTTCCTGAACATTTCTATTGAAATAGTGTTAAATTGCTTCCTTGGAGCATGTGAGCACATTGGGCACTAAGCAGTTTGGGTTCAATAGGGGAGTTATAATGCTTAAAAATGCACCATGAGTGTGGTTGAGTGAAGGAGAGATTTTATTCATGAATTTTAGCTTTGCAACCTGTAACAAAATCAGGTGGTCTTTCTGATATGTTCAGGTCATACCGTAGTTCTTCTTTTGGTGGATGCTACCACACAGTCTCTCTCCCTGCAGCCTTCCTGTGGTCGAGTACATGGAATGTGACATCGGCCAGACGGAATTCACGCCGCCCGGGTGCGTGTCCCTGAGCAGCATCACAGAGCCCGTGCTGGGTATGTGTTCTGCTGCTCCTGCGGTTACCAGAGACCTGTTTGGTTTCTGAGATGAACAGGGTGTTCTAGGCAGAGGCTCTGCTTGAGGGGAAGCTGCTGCCACAGCTGTCAGAGTTTCCTGGAGAGAATAAACCAAAGGCTGTTTGAGTTTTCTTGTAGGGACATTTAAGCTCCCTGAGTAACACAGAGCTGTTCTCCTGCTCATTTTGTCTGCTTTAAAGAGAGATGATGTTGTAGAGGTGGTAGTACAAGCTAAGGTGTATCAAAGGGGATGTTCAGCCTTTCTGATTTGAAACGTCTCCTTGGGAAAATATGTATCCATGGGTAACACTAACTTGAGAAATCCGAAGTGGATCCACACAAATCGGGGCTGTTGTGATGCGTGTAAAAAGCAGAGCCTAGGAAAGTGCTGGTATTTGTGGTTTGCAGATTTGGTTTAAAAGGACGTGGCCAGGCCGGTTTGCTCTTTAACCGGTTTGTCGTAGACCATTCTTCAAAGATTTGCAAATGTGTAAGCAGTGATTTCAGACAAAGAAACAAACCCAATATTAACCCAAAACAAACAAAACTCCCAGCCTGCAAGTGACAGACCAGTTTCCCCTATGTGTAGGCTGTGCAAGGAGGACAATTACCATATAGGAAGAGCACGGGTTATTTCAGGAGAAGAGGCATGTGGGTGCTTACAGGGATGGGAGTGTTTTGGTTTGACTCGGGGAAGGCACTGGATGTTTGGTGCTCTCTTTGCCAGGTCCCCCCTTCACTCACCAGCAGATGCCCCGTAAGATGGTGTATTACGGCCAGACCAGCTGCGAGCAGGACACAGAGAGGTACCTTGATGTTGTGAAGTACGTGTTCAGCTGCTACAAGAAGGAAGTGCCTCTAGTCATCAACACCATGGGCTGGGTGAAAGGTAAGCGGGGTCAGTCTGCTCTGGAGAGGCGTGGGAGGGAGGTAACGGTGGCGCAGCACCACGCGGAGCAAGAACACAGTGCGTCTGCCCTGAGCTACGCTGCTGTCCCACCTGTTGCAGTAGTAGCAGCAACTGTGTGTTTCCTGTGCTCCTGAAGGTGAAGGACTGCTGCTCCTCATTGATATCATCCGGCTGTTGGCACCCAGCCACATTGTTCAGATGGATGTGTGTGACTGGAAGGCCATGCCCCCGCTGACCCCTGAGCATGTCCACTTTAGTGCCGGGCTGCACACCAAGGGCAAGCAGCAATCCAAGTGCAAGCAGCTGGGAGTGGGCAGCACGGAGAGCTGGAAGTACTCCGAAGGGGAGGACATGTCAGCTCCGCAGCACAAGCTGCTGTATGTCCACCCGGAATTCCCTCGGGCAGGGGTGGCAGGTGAAGCGTAAGTAGAACGTTGAGTGCTCTGTGGGGTCTGTGGGCTGAACAAAGCCACACATCGTCCTTGACACGGGGTTGTTCTGGCAGGCGAGTGCACAGCGGCATCCTGCGCGACATGTCCATCCTGGGATATCTGGGGCACCTGCAGAGCCCTGACATCGGGGCGGTGCTCCCACTGCACAGCCTGGTGCCGTATCAGGTAAAGGAGCTTTTTGGGATGGCTTGTGGGTGGTGCAGAGAGCCCAGCTGAAAGTGATGGGCATTTCTGTTCCTGCTGCATGTATTTCTCAGAAGAGGGATAAACACTCTAATCTGCAGAGTGACTGTGTTCAGGGTGTCTGGAAGCGAGGCTTCTGTCGAGGTGCCGGTGTGGCACACATGTGCTCTGTGTTCTGCATGTGCAGGTATTGGTGCAGAAGCTGCCTTGTGTGCCCTCCTAGTGCCTCTGTGTGAGTGTGGTGTGGGATCATGCAGGGTCTGTGTACTCAGCAGTGTCTTATCTCTGGACTCAAACTCAATCCATGTGGAGCTGATGAACACTTTTCTCTGTTTCTCTCAGGTACCTTTCAATGCTGTCGCACTCAGGGTTATTCACACGGATGTTGCTCCCAGCAACATCATGTATGCAGTGAACGCCAGCTGGGTCGGGCTCTGCTGCATTCCGGAGGAAGTCCGGTGCCAGACCGACGGGCCAGTCCTGCTGACACAGACACCGGTCTGCGACTGCCTGGGCTTCGGTGAGCACACCTGGAGCTCTGCTCTTACCTGCTGTGTTTTGGCAGACAGGTTGCAGAGTGACAGAATTACCTGCTCTTCTAAAACCAGCTGGAGAATTGGGATGAGATACAGGAGTAGTGGTGTATTCTCTGCTGTTAGAGCCTGTACTGCCAAGTCCTTGGACTTTGGTTAACAGGTGGTAAGAGCTGTGGGGAGTGTCCTTGCACAGTGCCACTTGGAGCTTCTCTCAGAACTCCACAGTGACTCACTTTCTGGTTCACGTTCTCAAAAGCAGATTCCATTTGGCTTTTGCAAAATTCCAGTAGTTTCTCAGTTTCCTTCTGTGACTTAAATTTAATGTTCCAGTTTGGACTTCGGTGCTCGATCATCTGTAGGGATGTGCCAATGAGCAGGGATGCCTGGTGACTGAGCTTTGCATGTGTTTTTATTAGGAATTGTCCGAGGGGTTGATATGGAAAAGAAGCTTTACCACATCCTGACACCAGTGCCTCCAGAGAATCTGAGACTAGTGAATTGTCTGTTGCTTGGGAACATTGCTATCCCTAACTGTGTGCTTGTGGGCCAGGTAGGAGCTCATAGGAGGGGGTGGAAGCTAGCTGAGCTGCAGCTGCCTGTCAGGTTTTCCATTTCCTTACTCCTGAGGCTGATGCGTGCTGGGAGGTGCCTGGGCATCAGCAGATGGTTATCTCTCTGTGAAATTGTCCTTAAGCACAGAAACTTAGGAAGAACAGAATGTTCTGCTCATGTTTCAGATGCCAAAGTGGGGTTTGGTGATTGCTGGGTCCTTCCCACCATCAGCTCCATCAGCCTGGGGAGGGAAGTGCTTCCCCCTCTGCTGAAGATATGAGTTCTTAAAGTTGTTTCTGGTTTAATTTTTCTGTTTTCCAGCAAGGAATTGAGGGAGAGATCCCCTATGTCACATCCGATTACAACTACAGCATCATGGGCTCAGGGAAACTGAGGAAGAAGAAGCAGCATTTGAAGAGGAGGGAGTTCCCCTTTGAGTGTGATTACACTTGAAGGCTCGGGGTACTCAGCCAGGGGTTGTTTATGTGGGACCTCATGTTGCAGGAGCCCTGGGTGCTGCAGAGGCCCTGGGCACATAGATGCTACAGTGGGGCCGTGTTTTGATAATGTTTTGTATGTTCAGTTTGTATTTTTGGTGTTTTGTAATAAATATCTATGATAAACATTGGACTGGTTTGGAAATTTTCCTAGGCTGTGGCTGACACAGCTGGGGGCAGCTGCTGTTGCACACACGCTCTGCCTCTGGTCAGGACATGTTCCCATTGCCTGTGCAGGGAGCTCTGGGTGTCAGAGCAATCCGCAGTGCCCTGAGCGGAACTTCACCGTCCCCTGGCTTTGTGGAAGGGCCCATGTCAGGGTTCTGGCACTGTGGCTGGCCCATGGCTCTGGGTGTCCTGCTGGTCGAGGAGAGGGGGAGGAAGGAGCACCAGAGGGAGTCTCTGTCCCCCTGAATGACAAAGGTGGAGCCACTCAGTGCTGCGCTGTCACAGCCTGCCCTGTATCTGCTGGGACTGCTGCCTCCTGCCCTGTGCTGTCCCAGCTGCATATCCCGTGCTGCGGGGTGAGCTCAGTGCCCTGAGCGCAGTCTGGGAGCAGCTTGGGCTGGCTTTGACATGTCTCTGGCTCTAACAGACTGCTGCGGATAGGGGCTGGAGCAGGATGGGAGTGGGGAGGAACTTGTCACCCAGGTGCTGTGTGTAGCACTGGGCTGCGTGGCTTTACCTGACCCCACCTGCTCTGCCCCACTGGGACACCAACTTTTTTTCTTCCCAGCCTTTTGTCAATTAGCAATTTGCTCCCAAGGGAAGCCAGGGTTGGTGGGAGTCGCACAGAGGTGAGCGCCTTGGGTCAAGTTGAGGACATTTTTGGTAAAACCGATTCTTTATGGGTAACACCACCATGCTGGGCTCTTACTGGATCTGTGACTACAAAAATAACCTGGCTTCTAACAGCAGCTCCTGCAAAATGAGGCATGGCTCTGCCTCGGCCCAGACTGGGGAACAGTCCAGCCCTGGAGTCTGCAGCCCCCCAAGCCCAGTGCCTGTTCAAATCTCCTGGGCCAGGTCTCCTGCAGAGGAAGGAGGAATGTGGTGTACCACTTGGGGCCAGAGCTTTTTAGCTGGTGGCTGCTGTGGGTGTGAGTAATCTGCAAAATTGCTTTTATTTGGTTTGGGAAGAGATTTCCTAGAACCCCAGGAATGAGCAACTGTAAACAAACAAACTGGGATGAGAGGTGGGGAGGGGACAGAGCTGGAGAAGAGCTGCAAGGGGCTGGGCCGTGTTGCAGCCTTGTAAAGAGTTAAATTTAATCCAGGCCTAATTATCCCCATATGGCTGGATCTGGCAGCAAAGGAAGAAGTTGGCCAGCATTGTGGGCCTGAACAGTGGCTAAAGTAAATAAAGGGGCCATGGTGCAGCCAGGGGGAACATCCCAGGCAGGGTGAGATGGGAGTTCAAGTCATGAGGGAGAGGGTGGAAAAAGCTTCAGGAAAGGTGAGATAGGCAAAGGACATGAGAGAAATAGGCAACACTAAAAGCACCGTGGCCAAGCATCCCCCTTGGTGTTGTTACCAGCCCCACACATCCACCTCACCTGGCTGAGGGCGATGGATCCTGTGCTGGCTCCATCCCTTGGACCTGGGGGACAAGTGAGTAACCCGTGTGTGCCCAGCTGCAAGTGTCTGGTTTGGGGCGTTTCAGGGGGGATGCAAAGTGCCAGTGCCTGCTGGGGCCCAGAGGTGAGTGCTGCAGCCTTGGGAAAGGGGAATCTCACTGGCTTCTGGTGCTCCCTGAGGGGAAGAGGGACAGCGGGATGGCTGGGGGCTTTGGAGCATAAACCTCGGTGAAGCATCCCACCAACAAGGTGGGGACACTGTTCTGTGATCAATGGGAAGTCTGTGACAGCACTTCAAACAGTAAGGATGCACTAAATCAAGCAGGATTAATTTTGCAATATGTTGGCATCTGTTACCTTTGCAGCATCGATTTCTGTTGGAATTTCTGGCAAAGGTTGCCTAGAAGCAACATAACTCTGAGAAGCACCTGGTGCCTCTGGGAGGAGATGCTGTGAATGAGTTTAGGGGCTGGGATGGTCTTGGCCTGGGAGTTTTGCATGGAGCAGGATGAAGGTGCCATCTTTTGCTGTCTTTGGGGGGTTTAAGCCCTATCTGGTGCTTTCTTATTTGCTTGGATTTAGCAGGAGGAAAATCCCCCTGAAGATCCCTGGTTTTCCCTATGCAGGCTGGGGGCCCCGTGTGCCCACGGGTGCAGGGATACAACCGGAGCTCGGGGCGGGGCAGTCCTCTCCCCCCCCAAACCCGCCGCACAGAGCCGCCAAACAGCCCCCTTCTTCATGCTGATTCTTTCCATCACAAGCGCGTCTTGTCTCCGTGGCCGAATGTCTTCCATAGACGGTGGAAAGTGAAATTTGTGCAATGTCTGTAGGAGGCTGAAGAAAGGCCCTTTGTGCGCCCCCCGCGCGGGCGCTGGGCAGCCTCCAGCAGCACCCTCGGCCGCCCCC
>NW_008238340.1:1588106-1589143 GCF_000691975.1 Corvus brachyrhynchos
GGCTCCCAGCCCGGCTCCTAGCTCTGCTCCTGGAGGCCGACGAGCTGAGCCCTGCCCGGCTGCTCCTGCCTCGTCATCCAGCAGCGTCCATGGCGCCAGAGCAAGCCCCGGGATCGCCTCCCAGATGGGAGCTTGAGAAACCAACACCATTCCGAGTTGCTTCCCCCTCTCCAGGCAGAAGCAACAGTTTTTTCAGTGCTGCCTCAAAAGGCAGACTGTTTTGTCCCGCAGACTGTTTCTAACCCCGGCCTTGGCCGCGGTCTGGCTCGGGTCGGCGTGGATGCTGTTTTTGTTGGCAGGAAGGATGCGGGAGACGGAAGCGGTGCGGCGGGGAAGTCCCTGTGCCGCTGGGCTGGCATGATAGCCGTGCCACCTGGTAGAGCCGTGCCACTCTGGTAGAGCCATGCCACCTGGCTTCTCCACATCCCTGGCATCGGCTCCTTGCCCAGCAGGCAGCTTCCCAACGGTGCATCCCTGCCTGCAGCAGGGCAGTCCTGCCAGAGGGTGTCTGTACTGCTCGTTTGCCGCCGCGAGCAGCCCGGAGTCTGTTATTTTTAAACGATTAGGTTCGACACATAACAAAAGCCTTCAAAATAGGATTTGTCCCTAAGGCCGATTTAACTGTCAAAGCTTAAAGTGGCTCCTAAGCCCCGCTGGGGGCTGACAGCTGCAGATTTAGTGTTGCTGCTGCAGCCCCAGGCCGTGCCAGCCCCGGGGGAGCTGGGGCAGGGCTGTGTCCTCATCCTGTATCCCGGGGTGCTGAGCAGGAGGTGCCGGATTCTGTCACTGCGGAGCACACAGTGCGTTTCCCCGGCGGGGATGCATCACTGGCTCTTGGGCACGGGGCTTCATTCCCCTGGATGAGCTGTGGGGAGGGAGGGAGCCTGAGTGCTTTGCCGAGCTCTGAAACCCGGGATTCGTGGTGTGGGGCACCCAGGCACTGACCCAGCTCTCTCCACAGCCGAGCCGTGCCCCGAAGAGGAGACAGTGCTGCACTGCCAGAACCCCGACTGCGCCGGAGAGAGGAGGGCGGCCAA
>NW_008238340.1:1589334-1589642 GCF_000691975.1 Corvus brachyrhynchos
CCGTGATTTGGGCTAATCCACTACAGTCCGTCTGTTCTCCTGCTCGCTAACGTGAAGCCAGGGCGGATTTAGGGTCCCTCTCTCCCTCCGGGTATGCGGGCCCGGGCCGGACCCACGCCCTAGCTCTCAGCGAGTCCCCGCGGTTGCTGTGCGCGGCCACGGGCGGTGTCTCCCGCGCAGCAGGCAGGACGGCCCGGGCGTACCGGGGGTGTGCCGCGGTGCTCTGTTTGCACGCCGGGGTGGCAGGGCCGGTGCTGCTGGGGCACACGTGGCACTGGGCTGTAGCTGCCCAGGAGGGCAGGTGGGAC
>NW_008238340.1:1591268-1592628 GCF_000691975.1 Corvus brachyrhynchos
CCCGCCTGCTTGGGTGCGCCCCCTGCTGAGGGGGGGGGGACCTGCCGTGTGCGGGGAGTGGGGTGGGGCTCAGATCGGGAGCTGATTCCTGGGGTGGGCAGAGGGGTTTGGCCATCCCGCCTGGCCCCTCCTGTGGGGATGAGCCCGGACATGAGCCCAGGGATGAGCTGCTGGCACAGGGTGGATGAGGGGCCCCGCATCCCTCTGGGGCGGCTGCCCAGAGTCCCAGGGGATCTCACTGAATGAGTACCAGCTGCGGGCACTGCCCGGAGCCCACGGCCATACTCCCACATGCAGGTGTCACGATGGCCACAATGGCAGCAACGCTGTGGGACACATGGTGGGAGAGGAGGAGGGCTGAGGGGTACAGGGTGTCCTGGGGCTGAGGCTGTCTCGAGGCCTGGGATAGGTCACTCGTGGATGGCGGGGGGTGCTGCAGAGGGGCCAACGACCCCTCGGAGAGCGCGCGGGTGGTGGGAGCACGTCAGCTCTGACCTCAGCAGCGCCGGGAGGAAGGAGGGCAGGAAGTGGGGGCGGCTGGAGCTGCACAGGCGCTTCCTCCCCGCAGCAGCGCGTGTACTACAGGCAAGCCCGGGCAGGGCTGGCTCCTGCCAGCAGCCCTTCGCACCCCTCCGCGTGCAGGGTGGCCATGGGGGTCCCACACGGGGACGGGCATGTGTCAGCGGTGCAGCAGGACTTGCTGGCGGTGGCTGGTGGCACCACAATCCCCAGGAGTGGGGCCAGTAGGAGCCCCAGTGAGATGGGCATTGGCCAGGGAACACAAGCTGTACACTGCGCTGGGGGGCCTGGCCGGGGGTTTAAAAATAACCTGCTGTGAATGCCGGGAGGGGCTGGGGCCGCGGCCGTGGCCGCACACAATCGGAGGAAACGCGCCGGCTTCGAGCATTGTTTGGCTGCAGACGCTCGCTTCCTCCGTCCTGCCGCGGGGACATGGCTCTCGTCAGCACAAAGGGGCTGTGGGGTGCCAGGGCGGCCTCCTGGGCCGCTGGTGAGGTGCTGGTGCCACGGTGCAGCTGTCCCTCAGCTCCTTGTCCAAGCCTCAGCATGTGCAGGTGTCCCAGGGTCTCTGCTCATTGCAGTGGAGCCGGGAGGGGCTCTGTGGTGCAGAAGCCCCTGTGTCATCCCCATGCTCCTACAGCACCCACTGCCACATGGCCACGTCCTGCTCATGCTGCTTTCCCTGCGCTCGCTCTGGCCCCAGCATTCCCTGTGAACAATGTGCCGGCTGCAGCTGGGGATGGGACAGGGGACCCTGCTGCTCGTGGTGCTGGTCATCCCTGCTGTCAACATGCCACAGCTGGCAGCCGCCGGCCAGCCCCGCCTGGAGGAGCTCGGGACC
>NW_008238340.1:1592912-1594102 GCF_000691975.1 Corvus brachyrhynchos
AGCTCGATGCCCGTTTGCAGGCTCTATCCTGGCCCGCAACATGTCGACACGCTCTTGTCCCCCGCGCACCAGCCCTGCCTCTGATGTGGAGGAGGAGGAGGAGGGTCCGGCAGAGAGCAGAGGGTGAGCCCCCAGCCCTGCACAGCCCCTGTGCAGCCCCAGCCCACGGCATTCCCGTCACCCTTCCCTCCCTGTGCCCACAGGGAGCGCAGGAGCTCAGCGCTGAAGCTGCCCAAGAAGAAGGCTTGGCGCAGGCACACGGACGTAAGGCACTCGGCAGGGCAGCAGCATGGCCCTGGTGGGAGAGAGGGAGGGAGGGACCCCTGGGCAAGCAGCTGCTGCCTCCCCCCAGGACCCCAGCAAGGAGTGCTTCACCTTGAAGTTCGACCTCAGCATCGACATCGAGGCAGAGATCGTGCCAGCTGTGAAGAAGAAGTCGCTGGGGTGAGTCTACTGGAGACAGGCACAGGGACAGTGTGGGGACAGATGTAAAGACAAATGTGGGGCTCATGTCCTTCAGGGAAGTGCTGCTGCCAGTCTTCGAGAGGAAGGCGATCGAGCTGGGCAAGGTGGACATCTACCTGGACCAGTCCCACACGCCACTGTCCCTGCAGTTCGAGGCGTATCGCTTCGGGGGACACTACCTGCGGGTGAAAGGTGCTGCGGGGCCCCAGAGGGAGGCTTGGCTGCTCCAAAGCTCCCAGGGGACACTGACAACCTGATACTCCCACAGCCAAGCCCGGGGATGAGCTGAAGGTGGAGCAGGCAGTGCGGGATGCCAGGTCAGCCAGCCTGCCCATCCTGCACCCTGCCAGCAGTGCTGCATTCCTGGGGCCAGTGCTGGAGCCACTGCCAGGACGCTGGGAGGGCACTGAGAGCGTGGTGAGTGCCAGTGCCAGCTCTGGGAAGGGAGGAATTGGGGATGGGATGACAGCATGTGTGATGCCCCCATAGCCGTTCTTTCTGGTGAAGATGGGTCATGGGGCAGCAGCATGGTGTCTTCTCCATGGTCTCGTGTGGTATGGGCTGAAGATCCCCCTAGAGTCCCCAAGAGCCCCTTTGTCTCCTGGCTGTGCCTTGCTGGCTGTGCTGTGCTATGCTGGCTACACCATGGTAGTGTAGCAGCTCAAGCAGTGGCACCAGCCCTTTGGCTGTGCCAGGTACAGGCTGGCACCAAAGCAAAGGCAAAC
>NW_008238340.1:1594174-1594527 GCF_000691975.1 Corvus brachyrhynchos
GTGCCCGCTGGCCTCCCTCTCACTGTGGCGTCTGTCAGCTGCTGAGCACAGCTCTGTCCTGCCCCGTGGACCCTGGCCCCAGATAAGGCGTGGGACCTGGTTGGGCGTCGGTCCCGTGGGAGCAGGGTGCCAGGCCGCGGGGAACAGCACTGCAGGGTCCGGCCAGGGGGACACAGTGCTTGGTCCTGTGCCAGCAGGCCCTGAGGGCAGCAAACTGGCTGCGTGGCCAGGGCTAGTGGCTGCCCGTGTCCAGCACTACGATGCCTGGCTGGGGGAGCGGCAAGGCTCTAGCAGGGCCAGGGGACAAGCGGGCAACCAGCCACCTTTGCGGGGGTCTCCGTCCCGACCGCCCT
>NW_008238340.1:1594947-1595262 GCF_000691975.1 Corvus brachyrhynchos
CCCCCGGGGTCCTGCACCCCCGGGGCCCTGCACCCCCGGGATGCAGGTAGGCAGGTCAGTGCGGGCAGGGGAGCATGGCCGGGGGACCCCACTGCCCGGGGCTGCTATCTGTCTGTCTGTCTGTCCCACGGTGCTCGAGGTCAGCCATGCTGGCTGTCCCCATCCCAGTGCTGTGGCTGCAGTGCTGGGCACTGACCCCGGGGACACTGGCTGTCCCCGCTGCAGGCCCCGGGACGGCGAAGAAAGAACATAACAGAGTTCCTGGGGGACACCAGCATCCCCAGCCCTGAGGCAGCCCTGCACAGCAGCCGCGCT
>NW_008238340.1:1595862-1599330 GCF_000691975.1 Corvus brachyrhynchos
CTCAGCCTGGCAGGCCCTGTCACGCCGGCAGTGCCACCAGCAGGAAGCCATCTGGGAGCTGCTGCACACCGAGGCCACCTACATCCGGAACCTCAAAGTCATCACTGATGTGAGTGTTGGCAGCTACTGCACCGTGCTGGGGCTGGGGGCTGTGGCTGCAGCTCACCGGCTCCCCACTCTCCCCCTACAGCTCTTCCTCTCCTGCCTGGTGAACCTGCAGGAGTCAGGGCTGCTCTGTGAGGTGAGTGGAGGGGGCTGCAGGAGATAGGGATGTTTGGGGATGGGTCCTCAGCCTTGCCATGCCGCAGGGTGGAGGTGCCATTCCCCAGCACTGCCCACCTCACCCCCACAGGTGGATGCTGAGCGGCTCTTCAGCAACATTGGGGAGATCATCCGGCTGCACTGCAAGCTGTGGCGCAGTGTCATGGCCCCAGTGCTGGCCAAGGCACGACAGACCAGGGCACTGCTTGACCCCACTGACTTCCTTGATGGCTTCAAGACGGTGAGTGGGGACACCATGCCATGGTGGGGAGCCATGCCATGCTGTGCGCTGCATGGTGACCCCCTTGTGCCCCCCAGTTCGGGTCCCTCTTCAAGCCCTATGTGCGGTATTGCATGGAGGAGGAGGGCTGCATGGAGTACATGCGGGCGCTGCTGCGGGACAGCGAGCTCTTCCGCACCTATGTGACGGTAAGGGGAGGGCAGGGGCCGGCGCCGGGGCCGGGGCTGTGCCAGTCCTAACGCCTGCATGCCACAGTGGGCCGAGAAGCAGGAGCAGTGCAGCCGCCTGAAGCTGAGCGACATGCTGGTGAAGCCTCACCAGCGCCTCACCAAGTACCCGCTGCTTCTCAAGTCTATCCTGAAGAAGACGGATGACCCACGCGCCCGTGACGCCATCACCACCATGGTAAGGGATCAGGGGAGTGGGCAGCAGGGTCAGTGGCCCCTGGCCCGTCAAACCCACCACCAGTCCTGGCACAGATCAGCTCTGTGGAACGCTTCATCAACGATGTCAACTCGCGGATGCGCCAGCGGCACGAGCGGCCGCGCCGGCCTCAGCCGCATCGACGCCTATGAGGTGGTGGAGGGCAGCACAGACGAGGTGGACAAGGTAGGGTGGACATGGTGGAGCTGCTGTCTCGTGCCATGCCATGCCATGCCACTCAATGCCACCCTCTGCCACACTGCTAAGTCACCCTGCTGTGCCACCCTATGTCACTTCATGCCAAGCTACCCCATGCTATGTCATGCCATACTACCTATGCCATGTAACCCCATGCACCCCATGCTGACACCGGGGGCTCCTGGCAGCTGCTTAAGGAGTTCCTGCGGCTGGACCTGACGGCCCCCATCCCCGGCACCTCCCCGGAGGACACCCGGCAGCTCCTCCTCGAGGGCAGCCTGCGGATGCGGGAAGGTAAAGACAGCAAGGTGAGGACTGCAGGGAACAGGGAGGTCTCGGCCCCGGCCCCTGCCCACCTGGCCTCACTCACTGCACTGACTGGTGCCCATGGCCCCACTCTCCCCCCCAGATGGACGTCTACTGCTTCCTCTTCACCGACCTCTTCCTCATCACCAAGCCCTTCAAGAAGGCTGAGCGCACCAAGGTGATCCGGCAGCCCTTGCTGGTGGACAGAGTCATTTGCCGGGAGCTCAGGGACCCGGGTGAGCAGCACTGGGGGCAAAGGGGACTACAGGGAGGTCCCTGGACACTGCTGACAGCCCCTGCCCACAGGCTCCTTCCTCCTCATCTACCTGAACGAGCTGGGGAGCGCTGTGGCCGCCTACACCTTCCAGACCAGTGGGCAGTTGTGCCGCAGCTGGGTCGAGGCAGTGCGCAATGCCCAGGTGAGGGCACATGGGTGGGTGGAGGACCCGTGGGTGCCCCGTGCACACCCCATTCCTCACTGATGCCTTCCCCTTCCCAGAACCTGCTGCAGCGGCTGCGGCAGCGCCGGCGCATGGAGGAGGAGGAGGAGGAGGAAGAGGAGGAGGAGGAGGGGGAGGACGGTGAGAGTGGCACCTCAGCTGCCAGTTCACCTACCATCCTGCGCCACAGCAGCACCAGCCCAGACTCACAGCAGTGGTAGGGAGCAGGAGGGGGGGACCTGCACACCCTCAGCCTGGCACAGGCCCCTCCTCATCTTCTTGCCTCCACAGCCCCTCCGACGGCTCCACTGAGACGCTCGCCATGGTGGCAGCAGACGGTGGCGACGAGCTCTCCTCCCCAGACTGGGACGCAGAACCCTTCAGCTCACCCTCAGACGGCCCCTCCATCAGCCCCAGCACCTCCATCGGCACTGGCACCTCTGCCGAGACCCCCACCTCCGCAGAGACCCCCATCCAGGAGCTGCCTGCAGGCGCCTTGCCTGTTCCCCTGCCCCAAGGCGTGGCCTCCCCCGGCAGCGGCTGCCGCTCGTCCTCCATCGACAGCGCCTATGGCACGCTCTCACCTGCCTCCCTGCGGGACTTCGGCCAGCAGCCAGAGGGGACAGCCGAGGAGGGGCAGGAGCCCCCCCCGGCCCCCCCGGCTCCACGGCCTGCCTCGCCCCGGCTGCGCCGCCGGACCCCCGTGCAGCCCCTGCCCTGCCCGGCCAGGGCGCTTAAGTCCAAGTCGGAGGCCAGCTTGCCCCAACTCCTCTCCCCCACTTCCCCAGGCCCCCTAAGCCAAAGCCGCAGCCTCTCCGACCTTTGTGCTGGTTCCCCCCGGACTAGCCAAGACCCCGCACCTCTGGCTGCCCCCGGCAGCAGTGGCAGCTCCACATCAGAGCTCTCAGAGCCAGAGGAGCCAGTGGAGAGCCCGGCATCCCTCCCAGGGGAGCTCAGGCGCGACCCCCCGGCTCCTGCCCGCCGGACCCTCTCGGACCCACAGTCGGCACAGCACCGCAAGCTGACACTGGCGCAGCTGTACCGGATCCGGACCACGCTGCTGCTCAACTCCACGCTGACGGCCTCGTAAGCACACACCGCCTGCTGCCGGGGGATGCCCCAGCCCTTCCAGGGGCTTCCCAGGGGCCGAGTCCCAGTGCTGAAGGCATCTCTCCCCACTCTGTGTCTTGCAGGGAGGTCTGAGAGCCGCTGGCGTGGAAAGGACAGATGCATGGATGTACCAAGGAGCTTCTCCTGCTTCTAACCGTAGCGTAATGCCGGGGCCGGGCAGAGCGGGCACTGGGATGCCACGCTGACGGGGACATGGATGGGGATGCAGACCAGTCCCCTTGGCGAGGATGTGTCCTGGGCATGGTGGTGCGGGGCTGGACATGGCACGTGGCTTGTGCTGAACCCTTGTCCACAGACGTGAGAGTTGTCGGGCAGGGGGCCCTGGAACTGTGGGGGGCTGTGGGAGGCTCTGGGTCAGCTCCTGCAGGTGAGGAAGGGATGATGATGTTGGCAGTGGTGAGTGGGGAAGGTGCTGAGAGGGACGCGGTGCCGGTGGCACGATGCTGTGGACAGTGCAGGGAGGAGGCT
>NW_008238340.1:1599654-1600130 GCF_000691975.1 Corvus brachyrhynchos
GGCACTAACCCCAGCTGGTGCCCGCTCTGGCCCGCCTCGCCTCTCCTTTGGCTTCAGCGGCACCCAAGGCTGGGGAGCACCGGGTGGGTGCTGCACGGCTGAGGGAGCCCCACCGGGACAGACAAAGAGGGGGCTGCGGCCAGTTCCAGCCTCCCGTCCTGGAGCTCGGGCTGGGGATGGATCCCTGGGGTGGGGGTCAGCACTGCTCCCCCCACACCCTGCCTCCCCCCGCTACCGTGGGTCTGTGCCAACGGGCAAGGGAGGGCGGTGGCCGGGCCCGCGGCGAGGCAGTGCAAGTCCCTCCCGCGCCCAGCACTCCCGTCATGTGGTTTCTTACCCCCTGGACTCATATCCAAAAAAGCATTTCCTCCTGCTGCGGTTGGGCGTAAAAGCCTGTCTGGGGAGGGCTGGCGCTCACTCACCACGTGTCGCGTGCTGCTGACGGCAGCCCAGGGGGGCCGGGGCCCCCTGCCCCG
>NW_008238340.1:1600918-1604090 GCF_000691975.1 Corvus brachyrhynchos
GGGGGGGGGTGTTGAGAAAAAAATACCCAACCTGCCGTAATCGGGGCCATCACGGCTGGGAAATCCAGCCCCCAGCGAGGAATCCCCTGGCTCCCTGCCCACGCTGTCAGCGCCACGGTCCTCTCAGCCCCCGGCCCGGCCTGTAGAAGGGGTGTCAGCGTGGGCACTGCTCGCTGCACCCACCGGGGCTTCCAGGGGAGCGGGGCTGCCCTGCGGACAGCACCTGGCACCCTGCGGGGGAGCAGTGACCTACTTTGGGACGCGCGTAACGAGGCGCGATAGCATCGGGGAGAGCGTGAGCCAGGCACGGCTTCCTTTCGGGGAGGAAACCACCTCCTCTCTGAGGGAGATAAACCCCAGGAAAGTCAAAGCTGACAGCCTTAACCCCTACGCGCCCGCCTGCCGACACCTCCCTGTGCTGGCGATCTCTGGCACCACCAGCAGTCCGTGTGCCTGACTCACTCGGCGCCGTCCCTGGGGATATGGCAGGGGTCCTGTTGGCACAGGCGATCGAGCATCCCAGGGCCGCTCCCCAGCCAGCCTGGAAGCACAATTTGCAGAGCACACGGGGCACCTGACAGCCCCCTGGGCACAGGCTGTGGCACAGTGGCCCCCGCAGTGCCAGGAGGAAGTTGCTTGCCCGTGTACTGCGGGGAAAGCAGAGCACAGGGACTGCCGCGGGGCATTCCCGGGCCTGGGGCAGCACACCCACGCAGCTGTGGGGCAGAGGGACACGGCTTCAGCCGTTCTGCCCCGTGCAGGCACCGGTGTCCACACAGTTCCAGGTACGACTCTGTCTCCGGTAGCCCAGCAGGAGCTGGTGTGAGGGCCGTCCCCACGGGTGCACGGCTCCTGGAGCACCTCGGCTGCCTGCAGCCCTGCTCTCTCCCTGCTTGCAGGTGATCTTGGCAGCGCTGTGGCTGGTGGCCAGCGAATCGCAGCCCCCAGGGTGGCGGGACCACGCCGTGCCGCGAAGGCAGCGGGTCCTGGTGCAGCCACTCCTTCGCCTGCGGAGACGTGCCACCAGGTCCCCCTGCCCCGCCGGCATGAACTGGATAGAGACTGCTCACCAGTGCTGCCCCCAGTGTCCCGCAGGTGAGCGCTGCCCGGTCCGTGCGGCAGGGCACAGCACACCATGGCACAGCAGGTGCATTGCTCCAGGTGGCCGTGCTCCCTGTCACCCCACTGTCCCTGCAGGGACATTCCTGTCCAAGCCCTGCACAAGCCCTGAGAATGGCAGCGTGTGCCTCGCCTGTCCCGCCGGCACCTTCCGCACCCAGCCCAACACCCTCAGCGAGTGCCAGGCTTGCTACGAGTGTGACCGACAAGGTGAGCTGGCACCACACCACGCTGTGCTGTGCCATGCAGCGTGGTGCCATGCTGCTCACCGCCTGCTTTCTGCAGCTTTCCAGAGTGTGCTGAGCAACTGCTCGGCCACCAGCAATGTCGCCTGTGGCTGTGAGCCCGGCCACTTCCGTGTCTGCCTTGACGAGCCCTGCAGCGAGTTCTCTTGCCGGAAATGCCAGCCCTGCACTGGACGCCTTATCCAGCGACCCTGTGAGTGCTGCCAGCTACCCCACGGCTCAACCTGCCAAGCTGTGCCATCTCTGGCTGTGCCACCCTGCCTCATGCCCACCCTCTTCCCAGGCTCGGACGTGCAGGACACACTTTGCGACAGCAGCTGCAAGCCCGACTTCTACAGAGAGGGTGACGAGTGCCGGCCATGCCACACGTAAGCATTGACCCTCCCTGTGTCCCAGCCAGGAACACATGTGGGGCTCATGGCATGGCACAGCATGGCACCCACGGGTCTTATCTCCTTGCAGGAGTACCCTGGACACGTGTGTGAAAGAGTGCCAGCAGGTGTGCGGCAGCAACAACGACCAAGGTATGGGGACAAGGGGGCCAGGGGCGGTGGTGTGCAGTCACCCGCCGGCCAGCTGCTGGGAATGCTCCTACTTCTCCTTGCAGGCTCAGGTCTGGAGTACATCCTGCTGGGACTCACCGGGCCCCTCTTCCTGGGTGCCCTTGCCATTTACCACAAGAGGAAGAGGCTCTGGCATGATGCCCTGGCAGGTGGTCCCCTCCCCACGGCACAGCCCACCCCCTCCCAGGCTGGGGGCGTTGCCAGTTCAATGCCCGGAGGTGGGACAACCTGTGCTGGATCCAGCCGTGCTCCCCACAGGCGACAGAGCGTGCCACTGGCACAGCAAGGCAGAGCCTCAAACACCAGGCTCTGCCGTGTGAGCCCCCCAGTGACGAAGGGGAGCCCTCTGCACCCCCGGAGCCCCGCAGTGCCCTGCTGCAGGGCAGCCAGCTTTATGCCGTCATCGACGTGGTGCCAGTACGGCGTTGGAAGGAGTTCATGCGGATGCTGGAGCTGCGGGAGGCAGAGATTGAGCTGGTGGAGCTGGAGGTGGCCCACATCCGTGACCAGCAGTACGAGATGCTGAAGCGCTGGTGCCAGCAGACCAGTGCCACACTGGACCACGTCTTTGCCGCCCTGGAGCGCATGGAGCTCGAGGCACTGCCCCAGAGCCTGTCTGCGGGACCCTGATCCCCAGCATCAGCACCCTGGCACAGGGAGGTCCCGACACCTCCACATCTCACTGGGCACCTCATCCCAGCCATACCCTAAGTATTGTTACTTATGCCGTGTAGACATTTTATGTCAGTTTTATGTCCCCTTCCCACCTGCCTGTCCCCTCTATTTATGTCCCCCTGCTCCCAGGGCCGGGGAGGATCCCATGCCCCAGCACGTCGGCTGCCCAGCCACTCGCGGGACGAGCGGGCACCGAGCCCACCGCGAACCCACGGGATAGTTCTCAAGGCTGCCCACTGCCGGGCGCTCCTTCCCCCGCCCCAATAAAGTGGTGTGCTCTCCATCCGCCAGCCCTGGCCCTTCTTCACAAGGCTGCGTCGGCCGGGCACCAGGGCACTGCTGGCCTCAGGGCCACCACTGGTGATGTGGCCACCACAGGTGACAGGCAACGTGGGTGCTGGCAGAGATGCAGGCGGTGTGGGTGATGGGGGTGATTGTGGTGATGTGGGTGAGGGGGGCACCGCTGTCGGCGAGCATGGTGTGGGTGGGGGAAGGTGTGAGCAGCCCCAGGAAGGCGCGGGGCACTGCTGGCGGGGGTTATCGTTTTAATCTCTGGAAAGGCAGGGGGGA
>NW_008238340.1:1604886-1605139 GCF_000691975.1 Corvus brachyrhynchos
AGCTTCTTGCGCAGGATGTCCCTCCTCCAGGCCGGCATGCTGGCCAGGCGCGCCTCCTCTTCTTTCTCCTGCAACAGACAGCCGTGTTACCGGCACTGCCGGGAGCCCGCCCTCACTGCCGGCACCATGGGGCCGCAGCATCGTCCTGGTGCGTGGCATCACATCCTTCTGGCAGCCGCCCTCCTTGGCACGGTACTGGTGGGGTTCACCAGCACATGGCTCGCCGACGCGCCCCTCACTGCCCGCCTTCCGC
>NW_008238340.1:1608122-1608719 GCF_000691975.1 Corvus brachyrhynchos
ACCCCGCCAGCACCATCTCCCTGCCTCTGTGAATCCTCCATCAGCTTGCAGGGTAGTGGGGTGGAGGGGTGGCTGGCTGACTGCCCCCCTCCCCGCCATCCAGGAGCCCCTGGAATGCCCCTGAAGCAGCGTCCTGACACCCAGCTCACCGGTCCACAGGAACAGCACATCACCCAACTCCTGGGTCCATCAGACCCCAGTGGAGCAACCCCCCAGCACTCAACAACCTGGCACCCCAGCTCCGCAGATCCGTAAGACCAGCACTCCAACAGCAGTTTACAGGGTCCATGGCACCCTGCCGGAGCAGCACCCCAACACTAAGCTGCAAGGGTCCCAGGCTGGCCCCAGCCCCGAATGTCACCCCATGCCCCCGAGGCACTATGCTGCAACAGAAGCGTGTCTCTGGAGGGACGGCTCCATGGCCGGTGACAGCGCCGGCACTGCAGGACGGCCCCTACGCTCCCCTGGCAGCTCCCAGCAGCGATGCACCAATACCCTGAGCCAGACCCCCTGCCAGCCCGGTGCCCAAAGGGCTGCGTGGCACCGGCACCCCGGGGTTGCTTTGCCCACTGCTCGTGCCACCCGCCCCGAGAGCCG
>NW_008238340.1:1609973-1611184 GCF_000691975.1 Corvus brachyrhynchos
GGTGCTCGGCGGCTTGCCGAAATTCCTTGACCGCCTGCTGGAGTCGGCCCGGCGCAGGCCCTCGGGACTGCTGTCACGCGATGCCAGCTGCAAGGGGAGTCCACCTCAGCACCGCCGTGCCTGGCTATGACCGTGGCGCAGGGCCGTGGTCGAGTAGGACCGTGCCAGCGGTTTGCCTTGGGCCAGATGCAGAGCCAGGAGGGACAACAGGTGCATGCCCTGGGGTCTGTTCGGCAAACAGGGCTGCGTGCCACGGTGGCAGCGTGCGGCATCAGTGCCTGGCACTGTGACCCCATAGCCTGTCCCCAGGATCCTGGCCAAGCCTCCCCCGGGCTAACCCCCTGGGAACAGGAGCGCCGAGCCCCAGCCCCGCAGATTACCGGAAGCTTATCCCGCGCGGGGCTGGGGCCCGGTTCCAAACCTCCCTCTGAACAGGGCTCTCAGGCAGCGCAGCCTCAGCTCACCCCGGCGCATTCCACAGCGGCTTTGCGAGTTGTGCTGCCGAGAGCCGCGCTGCAGGGGGCTGTGCCTGCTCCCCGGGTTTGGGGTGCCACCGCGGCACAGCCCTGCTCCCCTTGCTGGGGGCCCCGCTATTTGTATTTCTCCGTATGCCACCTCCACCCATGGCATTTTCACAGTGAGCCCGGGTGCTCGCCGCCGCCGCCAGCCCCAGCTAAGTCAACAAACGTCAGCTCGGTGCTTCCTGCTCCGGCTGCCATGGGAGTTGTGCCAAGCCTGGCTCCAGCTCCGGCAGTCCAAGCCCCGGTCTGGCGCTAGGGTCCGTGCCGCTGAGCCCCATTTCATGCGGTACCCACACCACTGTGGCACCGCTCTGCCACATGCCCACATCTCCCCAGGACAGCCCGTTACTGCGGTAAGCACTAAAGAGCCAAGGCCCTGCGCATCGAGCGCTGTGGGGTCCCGAGCCCGCCACGTGCCTGGCACACACTGTTCTACCGAGACCCCCACCCCATGTGCCCCATCCCCCAGAGTGCTGGGCTCTGCCAGTGCCCTGACCGTGGCCAGAATCCTGTCCCCGGTGGGGTGGCGAGAGCCATGGTAGGGGGTCAGGGCGACCCCAAACCTACTGCATCCTTATGCTCCCCCAGCCCGCCATGGGGGGCTGCACCCCTCTTACCTGTGCACGCCTGGCTGAGCCCTCTCAGCTCCTGGCAGTGCTGGCTGTGCCACAGGACACCTGTGGTGCGGGC
>NW_008238340.1:1611282-1611687 GCF_000691975.1 Corvus brachyrhynchos
CTGCCATGGCATGGTGCTGCCGGGTGCCCCAGCCGGTGCAGTGGGCCCACCCAGTGCCATGGAGCCACCAGAGCATCACTGGCCCCAGCTTGCTGCATTCTCGTTGCAGGTTGAGCCCCAGCCCCCCCCCAGCCAGCGTTGCAGGCAAGGCATGTGGCCTCCAGCTGGGACTGTCCCCTCCCAGTGCAGGCAAAAACTCCTCAAAAGGGAATGGGTGCCCCGTGGCATGTCCCTCCCGGGTGGTATGTCCCTTGAGCTGTGCATGGGGATTGGTGCAGGGGACGCGGTGCATGGGGCCGTACCTCTCGGCGCAGTGCTTGGCTCTCCACATGCCGCAGGTTGTTCTTGGCCCGCACGTAGATGTCAGCGGTGTGGGGGGCACTGGGGGGCGCAGGTGCAGGGTAG
>NW_008238340.1:1612138-1612426 GCF_000691975.1 Corvus brachyrhynchos
GGCATTCCCCATCCACCGAGGGGTCTCGTGACAGCACGCGGTGCTCCACGCTCTGCTGGCACAGCCATGGGGTCAGGCAGCAGGGCAGGGGTGGCGAGGCCCTGCGTGCTCCCGGTGTGCTCCCCATGCGCTCGTCCCCGGGCACTGCCGTACCATGTTCTCCACGGTGCGCAGGTACTGCGCGCAGTGGCTGTGGCCATTGTAGTCAGCGAGGTCGGCTGCTGTGTAGCCATCCTGGTCACAGATGCTGAGGTCGGCACCGTTCACCACCAGGATCTGGCAGCACTG
>NW_008238340.1:1612555-1613800 GCF_000691975.1 Corvus brachyrhynchos
CTCATCTGTGTGGGCAGGTGGGCTGAGCACTGAGGCTGTGCGCCCCGTGCTGTGCCACCACGCCGTGCCATGCTGTGCCTGCACAGCGCTTACCAGCCATACGATGACAGTGTTGTGGCCCATCTGGGCGGCGGCGTGCAGTGGGGTCATGCCGTCATAAGCGCGCGCGTGGGGGTCAGCCCCACAGTCCTGAACCAGGTACTGGATGATCTCCAGGTGGCCCTCCTGGCAGGCGAGGTACAGCGGGGTGGCCCCCGTCTTGGTCTGGGCACTCAGGGTACTGCAAGTGGGGCACAGCACCTGTCACCTGTGGCCACTGCTACTGCCAGTGCTGGGACAGGGGGCAGGCAGGATATAGGGACATGAGGATTTGAGGGACACAAGGAACATGGGGAGGTGCAAGGGACACAGCTGCGGGCAGGCAGGGCAGTACCAGGGCTGGGAGCTGTCCACCCCATGGCTTCCCATAGGTCCCCATACGGTGGCGGTGGCTGCAGCTGCAGCGGGAGGTCACTAAGTTAATCAGCCTGCTTAGGCTAAGCTCCTTCCTCCGGCTGTTTTTGGACACTGCAATTTAGTCGTATTTTAAAGTAAGCTGCTTACACAGCACCAGACGTGGAGCCGGTGGGGAAAGGCCAACCTTCACCATGGCACTGCCCAGCCCAGCTGCCGGGTATCAGAGTCCCCTCACTGCCCCAAAAGGCCTTGGCATCCTTGTGTCTCTCGTCCTGAACTGTGTATCCCAAATTGTGCAACCCAAATCCTGAATCCCATATCTTTTACCCCACATCCCCCACAGACCCTTATTCTGCATCCCACATCCTGCATCCTGCCTCCCCACCCCACAGGAAGCTGTTTTATTAAGTGCTCCATAAAAAAACCTGTTGAATATTTAAAAAAGGAAGAGCAATAAATACTCCGCTCTGTTATCGCAATGATCACAGGCCCTTAATAATTGATCCCTGTAACTGTGAGACAGGTTGTGGCCAGAGCTCCCTTCCCGCTGTGCCGGGTGTGCCGTGCCACAGAGTGCCTGCCCCGCGGTCCAGCAGTGCCAGGCTGGCACAGCGCTGGGTGCTCCCTGAGCAGGGGCTGGGGATGGGGCTGGGGGCATGGGGGACAGCGGGAGCACAGGCACAGGGACAGCCCCTGATTCCCATTTCCCAGTAACTGGGAAGGGGTTAAGCCACTTGGGCAGCACCAGTAAACTGCTTTGCCAGATGGCTGGGACCCCATGCTGGGCCA
>NW_008238340.1:1613831-1615495 GCF_000691975.1 Corvus brachyrhynchos
GGCGAGCCCCCGCACCCCGAAGCGGCACCAGGGATTGGATTTCGCAGCTGTAACAGAGCCTCCGGGCAGGCGCGGGGCTGGGAACAGGGCCAGCCCTAAATAATTCAGGGGGAAGGCGGTGACAGCAGCGGAGCAGCCCCGGCAAGCAGCGTGAAAGGCAATGCGAGCGCCGTGCCACACCTGGGCCGACACAGTGGGCATCGAGCAGGAGCAGTGACTGATTTGGGGCTGGGCTCGGGCTGCAGGGGTTAATCCCAGAGGTGCTCAGGGCTAAAATGAGCCCCACCTGGGGCAAGGAGATAAAGAACTGGGGCTGGGACAGCTGTGGCCAGTGAGTGCCATGGGATGCAGGGGTCCTGCAATGAGCTCTGTGGCCCTGCCTGGGGAAAGGATGCAGGGGTCTGGGGTTGTGGCACCCAGAGACAGAGGGGTGCCGAGCCCCGGTTCACATCCCGTTGCCTCAGGACTCCCTGGATGTGGGAGAGCTGTGCAACCCCTCTCATCTACAGCCCTGGAGCCTTCCAGGGACAATGTGGAGCAATAGCGCATCCCCCCGGCTTCTCTTTGGCCGGGTCTGTGGGTTATTTCTAGTGGCCTCTGCCCACCACGGGAAATCGGATTAAGGGCCACCTAATCGCCTGCTGCAGCCTCGTGGCGAGGTCCGGCATCGCGGGCCCTGTGGGCTGCTATGTCATGTAACCCGGGGACCAGCCCGGCCCAGGTACCGCTCAGGAGGCAAAGCGAGGATGCTGCCGCGACCGAGCCGTCTGAGAGAGGCTGCCATGTCCAGCAATGCCCACGGACCTGGGCAAACGGAAAGGTCGTCTCCGGCGCGGGGAGCAGCCTCTCCTCGGCGGTCAGCCTAATCCATTTACATAACAGCGGGCGGACAAAGGCGGCTGTGTTATCGCCCTGCGCCAGGAGCCGACTCAGCGGCCAGTGACAATATTTCTGCCAGCGCTCGCCCCTCTCTTCCTCGCCCTTTCTTTCTGGGCCATAAAGAAGGTGCAGCTGGCTGCCCAGCCTGATAACGTGGCCGCGTTGCCCTTGGAGCTGGGGGATCAGGGTGGCTGCAGCATTCGTCCCCAGTGCTGGCACCTTGCCAGTGGCTGGAGGGAGGGTTAGGGCCACAGCAGGCACCCTGTTCTCCCACTAGCCCCTCTCCTGCTGGTGGATGCCAAGTTTCCGGCAGACCCTGTCTCGCTGCCAGCAGTGGGGGCCGTTACCTGGGGCAGTGTCCCAAGAGGAGTCGCAGGGAAGGGAAATCCCCTTTGACCGCAGCGTAGTGGACGGGCAGTGCTCCCGTGTTGGTGGCCGCCGTGGGGTCGCTGCCTCCAAAGCGGAGGAGCCAGTCGATCACCTCATGGTGACCAAAGCGGGCTGCCAGGTGCAGGATGGTGGCACCAGAGTTGTCTGTATCCTGCAGGAGGAAGTGGGACGGCTGTCAGTACGAGGGACCAAGCCCTTCCGACAAGGGGGCTGGGGACCGCAGGCAGCCATGGGGCATCCCCCAGCCCGGACCTGCTTCCGGGCGGATGGGATGGCCAGGATGAAGTTCCTGTCCGTACCGAGCGGGGCTGGAGCAGGAGCACAGGGCATTGGAGGGACCATGGGACCAGCGTGTCTGCCCTCCGTCAGGGGCTGCGTCCCCGCAGGGGGTGCAG
>NW_008238340.1:1618423-1618870 GCF_000691975.1 Corvus brachyrhynchos
TCATGTGCCTCCTTCGGCAGGATTATGCGCCCAGATGATGCCAATATCGCGGGGAATGTCCACGGGGGAACCATCCTGAAGATGATCGAGGAGGCAGGAGCCATCATCAGCACCCGCCACTGCAACTCCCAGGCCGGGGTGAGTAGGTGCCAGAGTGCCTGCCAGCCTTGGCCCCCCACCGCATCTCAGGGGCAGCAGGAGTCCCGCACTGGGAGTGTTTGTTTGCTCCTGCATGCAAACCACTGGTGTCTCTGGCTGCAGCTGGGGCCCGGTCCCAGTAGCTAGAAGCATTCTGCTGAAATTGTGGTTTACCAGCAGAGACATTATTGCTCATTATTGCTGTAAATGTTTTAACTCCCGAGAAAGGCGAGTCGGGGCAACGCTGGTGTTGGTTACAGATGGGGAAGGAAGCGTGGCCAGTGGCTGATAAGGTGGCGGTTGAAGAAT
>NW_008238340.1:1618889-1624721 GCF_000691975.1 Corvus brachyrhynchos
GGCTCTCTCCCCCTCCCCAGGAGCCCTGTGTGGCTGCACTGGCACGGGTGGAGCGGACGGACTTCCTCTCGCCCATGTGCATCGGCGAGGTGGCCAACGTCAGTGCTGAGATCACCTACACCTCCCGGCACTCTGTGGAGGTTCAGGTCAATGTGATGTCTGAAAACATTTTAACAGGTGGGTGGCTGCTGGTGGCTGTGTTCCAAAACTCCAGGAATAATGGTGTTAAGCTGAGAGCTCGCAGCGGTGACCCCATCCTCTGCTCTGTCACTGGCAGCATTCGGCAGAGGGGAGAACTAGCGTGTTCTAGAGCTGGGGGTGCAGGGAGGGCTGGTGCTGAGGGGGGAGGCCAGGCAGGCTCCCTGGGGTTTATGGCTCCATTGTAGTGAAGAACAGCAAAATCTGCTGGTAGCTCTTCCTGCCTGATTTGCTGCCTGTGGCTTTCTTTGGCCTGAAAAAGTCCCTTTTCCTGCTGTTGCTGTGACAACCAGTTCCGCTTGCTGGGACACCTTCCCAAAAGTGCATTATCACATCTGCTGCAAGCTATAGCCTGGCAGCAGCCAGCAGGGCAAGGGGCCACCGATGCCAGTGGCATTGCTGGTGTGTGCCCGACCCCAGACCGATGGCAGGTACAGCACTGCTGGCCTTGGCAACATCACCTGCTGCCCCCTTCTCCTCCAGGGGCAAAGAAGGTGACGAACAAGGCGACACTGTGGTATGTGCCACTGTCCCTGAAGAATGTGAATAAGGTCCTTGAGGTTCCCCCCATCCAGGTAGGACAGCTCGCTTGGGTCCCTCAAAACTGGAACTTGTCCTCTCTGGGGAATGGCACTAACCTGGCCCTGCTGGCACTCCCAGCTGTGCCAGTGGCTTTGCCAACCCCCTTCTTACCAGCCTTCTATTCCAGTATGCGAGAAAGGAGCAGGAGGACGAGGGGAAGAAGCGTTATGAGGAGCAAAAGCTGGATCGGCTGGAAACTAAGCAGAGAAATGGTGATGTGATCTTACCTGTCATCAACCCAGGTAACACGGGCAGTGTGTAGCCAATGCAAATTGCCCAGCAGTACTGGGAGGCCATACTGGTCCCCAGGGCAACTCCAGCCATCCCCAGGGCCCTGTAGCTGCAAGTGTGCGTTCTGAAACACCACACCAGGGATGGGGACGGGATTTTGGAGGCACAGTGTGTGAGTGGAAGGGGAGCTGAATGGATACCTGTAATGCCCTGCAGGGGCTGGTGGGTGAGATCTCCTCTCCAAAACCTGGTTCCTGTATCACTCCTTGCATCCCTTGTGTGCTTGTGTGCAGCTAGAGGTGGTTTTGCTCAGCAAGGGGTAAAGGCAAGTGCTGGGCAAAGGTGGCCTCTAGGCCTGGCTGGGGTCTTCAGGCAGAGGTGGAGAGGTGGCACGTGGGGAATGTTGGGGGAGGTGATGGGGGATGAAAGTTGCTCAAATGCTTTTTTCCCCTCTGTCCTCCCTGCTCACAGATAGGCAGACAAAAGGTAAGGCTTGGTGGGCACTGCTGCATGGGTGGTCACCCTGAGTGGGACTTGGCTGCTTTTCCCTCCTCTGAGCTTCTTTAACACCTCCCATTAGATAGAAAACACAGCCACTTCTGAGAGAGGATTTCCTCTGCTGGGAGTTCGGGGGTGTGACTTCTGTCACCTGGAGGTTGTGGTGGGACAGGGGTCACCATTATGTGCCAGGGTTGGGGGGGATGAAGGTGACGGTCTTCCCACCAAGGGGAGAACAGGGCTCTGTGCAGCAGGGTTTGGCAGGTTCAGCTGAGGGGGAAGCAGACAGCCGTGTGACCCAGTTCGCTCCTGTTTGCTTTCATGCTCTTTGAAAGCTTGAAAAGAAAGAAATGAGCTGAGCTAGAATAAAGTGGATGGGTGGGGATTAGAGGGAGGCAGCAACCCATCAGGTGGTGAACAGTCTCTGCTCTGCTCTTGGAACTTCTCCAGCCTGGTTTAACCACTGGTTTCAAAATAGTTCAGCTTTGTACAAGCCAGCTCCATATTTTCTTCCTTTGGACAACTTTAGATGGGAGTATACGGGGGTGTATGGGTGCCAGCTGAGCAGTTCTCACCTTGCTTTGCTCTCTAACCAGAGCCACACACTGTTGGCTACAGCCAGTCCAGCCTGATCCACCTGGTGGGCCCGTCGGACTGCACGCTGCTGGGCTTTGTGCACGGAGGTGAGTGAGCACTGCCCTGCGCAGCAGCTGGGTGGCAGGTCCAGGTGGCTTTTCCATGGAGCAAAGTGTGGTAGGAGAGTGTTTTTGGTAGGCTTAGTGTTTTTGGTGGGCTCTGCCTCTGGAGGCACACAGGCCCCTTTGCCTTGACTGTCAGGGCCAGAGTTGCTTCAGCTGAGATGAAAGCTTCATCTTTTTCTGTGCCCCAAAAACTCATGCACTCGACCTGTAAATCCTACAGTTTTGTCATTGCCTCTGAGATTGCAAATCCCGGAGTACAAACACCCAGCGTGTGGCTGCAATTAGCTGAAGTCATTTCCTCTTGGCGGGCAGTGCCCATCACCTGCAGGGCCGGCACGTGTGGTGTAAGCCTAGGGAGAGGTGTGTTTTCTGAGGGCTGGGATAACACACCTAATTATGTCCATTAAAAAACAACCAACATGGCTCAGAGCTGTTTGGAGGTTTGTGGGACTGTTACGATCCAGTTTTAAGGTTCTTAGAAATGCCTCTGCCTGAATTAAGGTGCAAATGAGACCATATGCCAGTGACAATAGTAAGGGTTTTATTTGATGGTAAATATGAGAGAGAAAGAAGGAAAGAAAGAAGTAGAAAATAGGTGGGGGGACAGAAAGAGTGACAGGGACAGAATAAGGAAAATCCCACCACTCTGTGGATCCCAGCTATGTTCATTGATCCTCTCCAGCTGGTCGTCTTGGTGGTGAAGGTCCCCCCAGAAAGCATAGAATCCCATGGGTATATATGCTCAGGCTAGGTAGGCATGTCCAGGCATGGGGGGCAGTCTCTCACAGCAGACTCTGGGTCTTGTTGCATCGCATGCAGTCCTGTGAGGCCAAGCCTCTCATGTGAATGTCCCGTGGATGTGCCCTGTGGGGTTGGGGGTTCCACAGCTGGGCCGGTTTGTGTAATCCGAGGATGGGTGTTTATTGCCTCTCACCAGAGGTTGCACCATGCACCCAAAATCTCCTCCTCCCACCCCAGTTGGGGGGAGTCTGTGTAAACCTGGCTTCTGTGAGCTGTGCTCTTCCCTCCCCCCACCCCAAACTCAGCTGGAGGCTTTGGCCTATTGTGGATGCATACCTTTCCCTCAGCCCGAGGTGACTGAACATGGGTTTCCTTATCTAATCAGCAGTTCAACTTACAGTCCAAAGTTCTTCAGTGAGGTTTCTGTAGCTGCAGCTTCTTTAAAACTTTATATCAATGTTTGAGGCATGAACTGTTTCAGTCTCTGACAGGGACTGATATTGCCTTGCAAGGGTGAGGTTTGCTCAGAGAAATTTGAGAGAGACAGAGCTGACCGAAATCTTAATCACAGGTCTGTGAGGATGTCGCTGTGGCACTGACAGGAATCCTTGTGCTGGTACTGGGTTTTCCTGAAGTTGGGACTCAGTCTCCGGTCCAATTCCTCAGCATAGCTTTGTCCATGCTAAGGCCTTACGGACTTTTGTGTGGTTTTCCCCAAATCCCACTGATTTCCCTGAGACAGGACCCTCTCCTTCCCCTCACAGGTGTCACCATGAAGCTCATGGATGAAGTTGCTGGCATCGTGGCTGCCCGCCACTGCAAGACCAACATCGTCACTGCCTCAGTGGATGCCATCAACTTCCATGAGAAGATCAAAAAAGGTACCAAGGGTGGTGGCAGGCACAGTGGTCTTCTGTGTTGCCACACCCTGGCTCCCTTGGGTGTGCGCTCAGGACATGCTGGCAGAGAAGTTTAATCCCTGTTTGGTTTGTCCCGTGCTCCGCTTAAGACACAGCTTAAGCATAAAATATGCGGGACCCCTTGCTCCCTTCACCAGCTCCTCTCTGCTTCACAGGCTGCGTCATCACTGTCTCAGGACGCATGACATTCACAAGCAATAAATCCATGGAAATAGAAGTCTTTGTTGATGCTGACCCGTTTGTGGATGAGCCTCGGGAGCGGTACCGTGCTGTCAGCGCCTTCTTCACCTATGTGTCCCTGAGCAAGGAGGGGAAGCCCCTGCCCGTCCCGCAGCTGCTGGTAAGAGCTTTTCTCTCTGGACTGGAGCCAGCAGAGCCATCACCTCTCCTGCTCCTCCTGGGGCAGAGCCCAGCTGGCCTTTTTGTCCAAGAAATCCTCTTCCCTTGAATTACTCAGCAGAAAAATATGAGCACGAATGAGACTTTCCAGGGCAGGTCGCAGGGGTTTATGTTTGTTTTTGTTATTGTTTTGGGTTTGTTTGGTTTGGTTTTATTTTTTATTTCTTTTGAAAATTGCTGATGGGGAGGTTGGGGATTTTCTCCTTTCTCATGGTAGAGGACAGGCTGCATGCGGGCCCTGCACCTGGGGACCCTGAGTGGCAATGGAGCCCCCCATATCCCTAATTTCTGCTCCCCGTGGTATCCCTATTCCAGCCTCCTGCCTATTTTAGCTCCCCTAATCCTGGCAGGGCTTTGCTGATGTGGCGCTCCTGACTGGGGCTGTTTGTTGGTTAATATTTGATGTGGCACAGGTCTCCTGCTCGATGCAGGAGCACACTGGCAGTCATGTTGTGTGTTTGACAGAGGGCAGCTTCCCCCTCTGTGAGGGGAGGTGTGTTTCCCTCCTGCACACACTCGCAGCACACTGATGCCTCGGCTTTGCATTTGTTCTGTGGCCTCAGACGGAGACAGAGGATGAGAAGCGTCGCTTCGAGGAAGGGAAGGGCAGGTACCTGCAGACCAAAGCCAAGCGGCAGGCGCAGATGCAGGAGGCTGCCCAGCAGTGACCTGTCCGGCACCCTCGCCACCAGTGCCCGCCGAACATCCAGGTTGTTCCCATTCGTTTTGTGTCCAGTCTGCGCCAGCCCCATGCCTCTGCCCGCCCCAGCCTGCTGCCGCCGTCGCTGCTTTGCTGCTGATGGGCTCAGCACCGTAGACCTTGTGCTTCAGGGTGGCTGAAGCTCCCTGAAAGCCTCCAGGAGTCTTCCCAGGCACTTGCCATCCGCCTCCAGAGCCGTTGTCACTGTTTGATCCCGTTGGTGACGCTCCTGCCTGTGTCAGAGCCAGGACGGAGGCGTGTGGTGGCTTGAGGGGCGTGTGAGGCCGTGAGTCTTTGTGCTGCTGTGTGCGACTCGCTGGTTTGTCCTACCATGCACACCAAAGCTTTTGTACGTGTCGTGCCGCGCCAGGGCCGCACTGAATGTCTGTGACATCTCTAGGTAGTTCTCTGTGCACATCTAAGTTATTTAAGGAATCCTGTGGCATAAATAAAGTCTGTTTCATTGACTGGAATGAAAGGCTGACACCTTTATTTCAAACAATTGTGCTTTTTCTCCCTCCCCCAGATCCGCCCATGTTCCCCAAGTGGCGCCGGGCTCTCCCGACCGTGTTTTTAAGGAAGTCTGGCTGTTTGAGCGGCACCCCCAGAGCAGTTCCTGCTGGAATGGGTTCCGGGTGTGAGATAGTAAACAATAAACTACCTGACAGGAGGTTGTAGTGAGGTGAGGCCTGGTTTCTTCTGCCGTGCCTGCAGTGAGAGGACAAGGGTTAATGGCCTTAGGCTGCAAGAATGGAAATTCAGGACAGATAATAGAAAATGTTTTCCCTGTTCAGGTGCTTAGGCAGCAGGAAGGTGGTGTAGGCCAGCACGCCTGGAGCTCTTCAGGAGCTGCTGCACCTGC
>NW_008238340.1:1625377-1630324 GCF_000691975.1 Corvus brachyrhynchos
CCTCCGCGCTATTAAACCTGCTCTCCTTTCCTGCCGCCGCAGGTACATGTGCTCCCTCTCCCTCTTTCACTACTCGGAGTATCTGGTGACAGCCATCAATAACCCGCGCAGCCTCTCGCTGGACTCCTTCCTACTCAACCACAGTTTCGAGTACAACCTGGCTGCCCTTTCCTCCTGGGTGGAGTTCACGCTGGAGAAGCTCTTCTTCCCAGGTCGGCCACCCTGTCCCTCCCTGACTCTGCCCAGCTGCACATGGCTCACCTGGGGTCCATCTCTCTGATAGCAAAGTGCAGGTGACCCTCAGCTTGCTGCCCCGTGACAGCCTTGCAGCAGCTTTGCCATGGTCATAATCCCTCTGTGCTCAAAGCCTCTTGGGTTGGATCTCGGGAGGGCAGGGGGGAGCCCCCCCCCACTCTGATATGCTGTGCCAGCGGATCTTCAGCCCTTTCCTGCCTTGGTGGTACATGAATGACGCGTCAGGTACACCTGGGTGTCATCTTTTGACAGGGATAAAATCAAGTCATCAAAATCTGCCCCAGTCTGGGGCAAACTGGCTGTGCTCTTCTGTTCATTCTTGAGAGAGGGAAGCTGTTCCCCACTCTTGTTTTGTAGCAGTCTGAGCATATCCTTGGCTGTGCTTCGTGCTGGCTTTGCTCAGCCCCTGTGGCTGGGCCCTTTGGGCTAATCGTGCTAACACCAGGCAGGAGCTGCTGGTTTTATCTGTTTGGTGTGGAATGGCAGCGCATGGCTGCTGCCGTCACACATTTTGCTTTGAGATGGGGGGCAAAGCCCACTCGCCCAGCAGCCCCCTGCACCCCCTCGAGACCTGTGCAAACCCATTGTGCCCCTCCCTGTCCATGCAGAGCTGAAGCAGATCACCTGGCTGAGCACCGTGGGGCTGCTGATGGTAATCTTCGGGGACTGCCTGAGGAAGGCGGCCATGCTTACGGCCGGCTCCAACTTCAACCACATCGTTCAGAACGAGAAATCTGACACCCACACTTTGGTGACAAGTGGGGTGTATGGGTGGTTCCGGCACCCGTCCTACGTGGGATGGTTTTACTGGAGTATTGGAACACAGGTACTGTATCCAACGTGCTCAGATACTTTGTGTCATGACCCTAGTCTTTGCTCTCAGTGCTGCCCGCGCTGTGATGGGGTGCAGACAGCACTCTATGGCCTGGGCATGGATTCTGCTGCCTCCCACTGGCACACAGGAAATAGGAATGCCTGAGCGTTCTGCCCCATCTGATCTTTGGGAAGATCCTGTTGCCTTAGTTTTGTCTGTGCTGTAAGGAGAGGTGGTGGAGACAGAGTTTGAGCGAGAATCTCCTCGGAGGCTTGGGGTGTGATTTGCTGCTGGTCTAAAGCTGGTGTCCAGAGTTTTCTGTATCCCTGTGGTGAAAATGCCTTTCATGAGTGATCAGACTCAACCTGGCTCCTTCCAAACACCAGTCCTGTGCTGGAGGGCAAGGAAACTCCCTGACTAGAGGGTCAGCTCTGGCCAGCTGCGGCTGAGCTGTGTGTTCTTGTAGCTGGGTGGGGGTTGGCATTGCATTGTATTTCTCTGGAGAGAGTCCATAAGCGTGGCACATGGAGCTTTTGAGAGCTGGGTGGAGCCAGTGCTGCCTGCGCGCTGCTTTCTTCATTCTGGGGAGAAACTACTAATGAAGTTTCACAGGGAGCGTTGGGATCTTTTCTTTTTCTGTGTCAATGTTACTGGAGGGGGATGAGCTGTGGGGCTGGGGCAGCCTTGGATTCTCGAGGGGACGCTCACCAGCAGCATCTGTTGCAGGTGTTGCTCTGCAATCCCATCTGTGTGGTGGGCTACGCACTGGCGTCCTGGCGCTTCTTCAGGGAGCGGATCGAGGAGGAGGAGATCACACTCATTCACTTCTTTGGAGAAGAGTACCTGGAGTACAAAAGGAAGGTGCCGTCAGGTCTCCCTTTTATTAAAGGAGTCAAATTGGAACTGTAACATGGGCGAAAACCAGACTGGCTGAGCAAACGCCCGGCTCCTGCTGCGCCCAGTGCCTGTGTGGTACTGGCATTGGGAGGTGCCTGTTGGTATTTCCCGGCCACCCTGGAGGAGCTGGTGGAGGGCTGCGGCGTTGGGCAGCCTGTTGGGTCACTCACAGATCAGAAGCTTGTTCCTCCTCCTTGAGATCAGTCCTTCGTTGCACATTCAGGGATCTTCCAGATAACTTAGCCTGTAGCAACCCTAAAGAGAATGAATCCTACTGCCTGCAGCAGCTGAATTGTCTTGGAATGCCTCTGGAACTGATTCTACCAGAAAACGGCACTGCCCTCCTGGGTGGGGAAGGTGCTGGGCAGCAGATTGTTCCTGTTGCGTAATTCGATTTTAAAGCTTTCTGACCTCGTGAGCCTGGTGACACAGCTTTAATCTGCTCAGGCCCAACTCCTTGAGCTGGAGCTGGAGCGGCCGTGGGAGCAGCCTCTGGCTCTGCCTGCCCTCGGAGGACCAGAGTACCTGCAGTATGACACCGCTTGGCTCTCTCTAGGCCTTGGGGTCTGCAGGGAGGGTTCTGCTGCTCCCCTTGTACCGCTGGATCCGAGCGCCTCTGGGTCCGCTCCTCCTCCCTCGGATGCTGCTGCGGATGCAGTGTCACTGCTCCAACTGCTGCCTCCCGCTGCCACCTCTGTTCCTTCTTCCTGCTTCCAAATCACGCTGCTTCCTATCCTGCCAGGCTGCCTCTGTCTTGCAGAGATCCCAGGATTTTGGGTTGTGAAAGAACCACAGCTGCCAGGCTTGCAAAGGGCTTTAGTCCCTGAGATCCTCCCCTGCTCTTTTGGGCAAAAGCTGTGATGTCAGGGCAAATAGGAGATGCTTTTAGGGAAATCTCCAACCAGTAGAAGAGTTGGGCTAGCTAACGCTCTTTTGTAGTGACCATTTGGAAATGGTTCCCACTGAGCTGTGTGGTATAACTTTGTTGTTATATACCAAAGAGGTTCACTGTTTTCTTGAGTTCTACATTATTCTTCCTTGCTGGAATGAAAATGAGTTGCTTGTCAGTTCATGCTTGGAGCTTGTGGTGTTCCATGGGGAAGGTGCTGCGGTACGGCTCAGGAAGGGGCACTTGGTGAGAATGGCTTGGGTTTGGGTTTAGGTTTTCTTTTTTTATAAAAAAAAACCCATGAGAAAACATTGCAAACTTCTGTCTGGTTATTTGAAGGTCTCTCTCGGTACTGATGCCATCATGGAAACTGGAATCCTTTATAATTCCTGGTGGGTTCTCAGAACACTCCAGTGCTGCATTGAGGCACGATTTTGACTCAGTGACTTGTGGGGCTGTGCAGCCACAGGGATGGGCCTGACCCTGACCTTAACCCTAATCCCGACCCTCCATTTCTCCTTTCATCCAAACTGATGCAGAGTTCATCCTGCACTGGGTTTGCTTGATCACAGAGGATCTGCCTGATGCCCTTGCTGGTGACTTGTCCTTTGCTGAGCGGGTTTTTGGCTTGGGAGAAAAGAACAAAGGTGAAAACACACCAGCTGGAGAGTGCTGATCTGCGCTGGGCACTCAGAGGCTCCTGCTTGGGCTGTTCGTGTCTCAGGGAAGCTCAATCTGATGTTGCAGCCAGTGGTGCCTCGGGCAGGTTAACCTGTAACTAATTTTTTTGTAGGCAGTAATGTTCCTGCTGTGCCCTTGATCAGAGGAACTTTGAAACAAGCAGTTGTCACTTGAGTTTGATGTGCTGACAACAGAAACAAAGCCTCATTCCCAGGTTATTCTTCATAGTAAATGCACTATGATCCTAATTCCACAAGTGCCAGTTCCAGCTGTGTAGACTCTGTCCAAGCAGGCTGCGTTGGCACCGAAAGGAAGGGGTAAACTTCGTCCTGAGCAAAACCTTCAGCGTCTCTTGGCGCTTTTGAGACCAGCAGCTTCTCTTAACCTTTCCTTTTCCCAAACCCTGTAACCAGAAGCTCTGTGAGGAGGCAGCAGCTTACTGGGTGTGGGGAAGGCATGTGAAGCTTTAGGGAAAAGCTGGAGTAATCCATGAAACCCTGCCCTCTGTGCTGCAGTGATTGGTGAGTTCTTAGCTAGCCCAGGTGTGCAGGGAACCTCTGGAGCAGCTGTTCCTGGCACCCAGCTCACATTGCTGTGTTGCTGCCCGGCACTTCACAGGATGCTCCAACACCCGGCCATGTACCCCTGGCTCTGCCCTGCACCGGGGGTTGTTACTTTTCGCCATAATTTGCAGATGTTGTGGATTTAGGAGCAGCTAGGCACCCTGAGCCAGCAGATCCCTTTTGTCAGCACTGCAGAACCACGCAGACATGGACAACTGCACCCTTTTATTTCACTCTGACACATGCAAGGGAGAGCACAAAGGCAGTTTTTCAGGAGCAAGTCCACCTGAGGTCTTTGTATGTGCTGCAGACGTGGCTGCCCAGGCTGTTTCCTGCCTTGGCTTATGGCACAGGGTGAGAGGAGCTGCTCAGTGACTGGGGCACAGCTCTGCCCAGCAGCTCTGCCACATGCCTGGCACTGGGCTCTATGGTGCTGGCTCTTTAGGGGCAGCACTCTCTGCTCCACTCTTCTGCTGGCCCCTGCAGCAGTCCTTGTTTTTTGGGGAGGGGTCTCCAGGGGTGTCCCTGGGCATGAAGCCCTCCCTGGGGCTGGCTGAAGCCCCCTTGTTGCTGCCAGGCGAGGCATCCCTGGAGAAGGGAAGGGTCAATGTCTGGGAAAGGGCATGGGAGGAGCTTGGCATTCAGGTACTTGTTGTCACCTACCTTGGCAGCATTTCATTGTCGTCACAGATCTTGAGCAGCATCTGGGCCTGTTCTTCTTTGGGCTCCTGGGGCTCCTGCAGCCTGTGGTGGGACAGGTGTGAGCCATGAGCTACATCCCCCTTGGCCCTGAAAGCCCCTGCACTCCTCACCTAGGCTCCAGCCGCTCCTTCACTTTGGCGATGGAG